>NC_134483.1:474943809-475257163 GCF_040206685.1 Ascaphus truei
AGAAGGATTAATTTGTCCCCTTCACCTTAATCCCATTGCCAACCTCTTCCCTGTAGCTCAACTACAGGCAAGAAAAAGTTTAAAAAAATTTTTTTTTTTTAAATAAACAAAGTAGTTTACATACTCTAATGCATCATTTATGAAAAACACCTTTAAGTTGTAATCAATGCCTTCATTAATATATGAATATTCTTCCACACTACGAGCTTACATATTTGATGTGGTGATGTTTGAGTCTTTTCTGTCCAAGACGTTGCTATTGCCCTGGTGGAATGGGCTTCAAGCCCTTTCTGAACCACTATCCCGGTCTGCTGACATGCAGTCTCTCTAATCCGTCACGCAATTGTCCTCTTCACCGCATATTTTTGTTCCGGTGACAGGGATGAAAAGGCCGTTTGTATTTCTGAATTTCATTGTGTTTTAGATCCTGCTTTAGACATCTTCTTACATGTAAGGAGTTTAGATCTTGTTCTTTGAATTAGGACACAGGGGAGGCAGAATACTGTATTTCAATGAAAAGGTGGCTATTTTAGGATGAAAGAGAGGGATGGTTAGCAAAAGCACCAAATCTTTGTTGAACAAAGGTATTGTGTTTGATAGTGCTTACAACACTCCCCACAAAGGTATTGTGTTTGATAGTGCTTACAACACTCCCCACAAAGGTATTGTGTTTGATAGTGCTTACAACACTCCCCACTCCTTTTGATGATGGGGTTTCCATTACATATGAAGTGCCAGAATCTTGGTTTCGACCACCGTTACGGATCCAAAAGTCTGCTTGCGAAGCGCACTTAGGACATCATTTAAACCCCAAGCTAGGTCAGCTCTCAAATTCTTGGTCTTAATTTTCTAACGGCTTTGACCAAAATCGTAGTAGAAGGGGGATAAATCAGAATTAGTTCTACCGAGCTTGTTTCAAAGCTCTTGCAAAAAATCTAGGATCACCATCAGCAGTAGTTTCTGATTTTACAGCATAGTGGTTGCAATATCTGAAATATAGGCGACACTCAGATACATTTTTGAGGTTGAAGTTTTACAACTCTGAAGTATTACTCTATTACTGAGGCAGCTGATCGCTGGGGGCTCATTAGTTCCCTCTCAGTCGCCAAACAGACCGTTTTAGTCTGCCGAAGATGTGACTTACACTTTGCCATAAAGGAGGAGATCTTCTCTCATGGGCAACCCAATGATGTTCTATCGTCATCACAAGTAAATCCATGAACCATGCCCATCTTTGCCAACACGGAATAACTACTGTAATTTAACAGTCTAGTTTTATTTTCAGCAACGACGAAGTCACTTATACTGAAGGGAATTGTAGGCTACCTTGAAAGTTCAGGCCAGCGTCAGGGAGTCTGGTTGTATCCTTTTGACAAGGAACAAAAATCTGACAACTTTGGCATTTTGCTCCGCAGCCCTCAAACTCTTCTCTGGTATGCCCCAACGTCGTGTAGCGTGAAGCTGTAACGCGTGCACTGCCCACGAGCAAGACAGGACCCTGGTACTGAGGTGGGGAAGTAGTAAACCATGCACCCACAGTAGCGGAAGCATGCCTGGCAGGCGGATTGTCAAACGTAGCCGGGTCTGGGTTGGAGAGAGTGGGTTAGTGAATACTTGCCAAGGTCTTGGAATGGAGAGATCAGAATAGTTAAGTCCGTTGCCGTGGTCTGGGGTTGGAGAGGTCAGAATTGTGGAAGTCCGTATAGCCGTGGTCTGGTGTTGGAGTGGTTAGAATCGTGAGGTCCGAATAGCCGTGGTCTGGGTTGGAGATATCCGTATGGTCGAGGGTAAACCGGGGTCAGTATCCAGAGAGGTTCCAAGGTCCAGTCGGGTCGGTACACGAAGGGTTAAACTGCAAGGTAAACACAAGACAAGGAGCAGGGCACAACGGACATAGAAGCTCAAGGCTACAAGAGGTTATGCTCAGCAATGACTGGGAGTGAGAGCAGGGTATTTATGGGAAACAGGAACCAGTAGCAAGGGAGGCGGAGCGGAGGTGCGGCCTCCGGGAGGCAAGGATTGGCTGCAGGAGACAAGAGGGGTAATGAATACTTGCCACGCAGCTGGGGAGCGGTGCACGTCACCACGTGTGCGCGCCGCGTCTGAGGGGGTGGAGCTAAGCTCCGCGGCACACTAGAAGAGCTGCGCGTGCGCTGTAAACAGAGCAGGGGTGCGTGCACGCGCTGGTGCCAGAGCGGAGGTCTGAAATAAGACAGGTAAGGAGGGAACACGTCGCAAAGGACGTGTTCCCCGATTCCTTACAGAAGCAAAAATACACGTTGGTCCAAAAAAGATAAATCACTTACCTGCAACCATTCTGCCAGTTATAATTACATGGATTTAATTAACACAAGAGCTCACTTAATATTCTTAAATAAATTGTTAAACATAGTAGACTGAAACGAAAGAAAACACTTTCATGCCAAACTCCCAAATTTAGGTCCCCCGCTGAAAGGTTTCCAAAAAACACAAAATGTTAAACTAATTGTATTTGTTTAAGAAAGCCCATTGTTGTTTACAAAATATTTTTTTCAGCAAAGTGGGATTTACCCCCTTTAACGCAAGGAGCCCGGTTTTAAGGCTTTGTGCCAGCTCCGATTCCTCATCCAAACTCAACGCAGCAATTACTCTATACAAATCAATCATTCATCAGCGGAAGGATTACGGTCCCCATGTTCAATAAAGAACTTGTGTTTCATTAAGCCATCAGGTGGCAAAGGGGGAGATTCCTTAATGTACAAACAGTTGTATATATTTGCTGCATTCATATGCTTGACAATTAGAATAAAGCGTATACAATATTGCAAGGTTTTCATTTAAACTTTGTAATGCTAAGCATGATGTATGGTATTTTAGCGTATAGACCAGTTACAGTACCAGATAGGTGATGGACAGATTTAACCACTGCATTGGACTGCAGTAATAATGCATATCCAATTCTCCCACAAGCTGCTATAATGAACACACACACACAAAAAACATTTATATATATAAAATAATAATAAAATATCTCCAAATCGTGTTAACTGGTTTCACAGCTGGTTATATTTATGAAATAGAACAGATCTACTTAACAGCTGTAATTAATCCAGGAAAAAAAAACCCAGACATGTGAAGTACCAAAGAGATATTGAAGCCTCACATGCTATGAAGACATTTTAGGATTGTACTATAAAACGTACTACAAGAGAACCAAGCGTAATTTTTATGACCAGAATCTCATAGTGGACAGATTCTATACATTGTATAGTTATTGTTCTGAAGTTCTTCTACCTTAAGCAAAGGGCTGAAGACAACGGATGAAACGTCTATATAAATACCAATGCTGACATTACCGCTAAAGTGTCTGACACCGACATGTCACCACTTTGGTCAAACGGTTCAGATACACTTTAATAACACCAAGCATATGCAAATATTTTCTCATGGCTGATTAGATTTGGCCGAAACCTCCCAGAGACAATTTTCTTGACAAAAGGACACATAAAAAACATAAATGTCCTAATTTTACAAAAAGGCCCAATTTTCAGTCCAAATGCAATTGCTGGTATGGAAATTAAAATCGTAGTGACAATTAAATGCTAGGTCAAGCTATAAGTACTGTAAGTATTTTTCCTTACAGTATCACTTTTGAATTGTGACTTTCTACTAAAGGCCAACCCGGAGATAAAAATGTTAAATGTAGCGCTTACCGTCGGTGGTGTTGTCTCCCGGCATCCTTCGAAACTCGTCCCGGTATCTCCCCCTGCAAACCGTCAATATGGCGACACAGCGTGAAAGGGTGCCGCGTTTCCATGACAATGGGATGCCTTATAGCGCCACATTGTCATGGCAAAGCAGTGCCACATGATACTGGGACGTCACGTGGCATTCCCATTGATATGGCAACGCAGCGCCATTTGACACTGCGTGGCCATATTGACAAGAGTTTAAGGGGGAAGATGCCGGGAGACATCGCTGCCGAAAGCCACCAGCCGGAGGTCTACAAGGTAAACCCATAGCCCAGAGATACGTGGTCAAAACCCGGAGTGGTGGCAACCCTGATAAAAACTGCAGAATCAACAGATAGGTATAGGAATTTGATCCTCAAGGGATCAGAAAGAGTTGTGTTGTAGAGTGAGATATGGTGCTCAAAAATCATGTGAACTCTTTCACAAAATCTTGTCTTTGCATAAGTCTTTAAGATTCAGGTAAACATGGTAATGTCCTCAATATTACAGTCCATAATAAAAGTGCCACTGAGCTAGTGAAGATGCCTATTGGTATACATATACCTCCCACAGTATATGGCACCTAATCAGACTCTCAATAAGGCAAGATATACAAACACAGAGTAAGGAAATATAAAAAGGGACTATGCCCATTACCGGTCAGCTCACACAGGACCATCCAGCCCGTTGAAGTGTGAAATCCAGAAAAGCAGAGGAAAAACGAAGCACAACTAAGATTCACAAAACAATGTCAGCATCCTGGGCAACTCTACTGTAGATGTATTTAATTAAGTGTACAGCTCACAGAAAGGCAGACAAACGCACCTACGCGTTTCGTGCAGAACGCACTTTATCACCTTGATAAAGTGCATTCTGCACGAAACGCGTAGGTGCGTTTGTCTTTCTGTGAGCTGTACACCTAATTAAATACATCTAGAGTTGCCCAGGATCCTGACATTCTTTTGTGAATCTTTGCTTACAGTAGCTCCGTTTTTCGCTGCTATTCTGGATCAGACAAAGAGCCCTAAATACTGCACTCAATGCGTGCATTTGTAGGAGGATGGGACTGTATAAGTCTATGGGATAGAGTATCTCATGTATGGCAGTCATGTGACCATCTGATAAGCTGTACTCTAAAACATCCAAAGTGTCAAATTAGGGCCAAAAAATAACAATTTTATTACATCCACAAATCTGGAAATCATCTAAACAAAATGGCTATAAAACACCAAGTAGAAAACCAGCATAAGAATAAATAATCCTATACAAATATGGTGATAGCTAGCGCTCAAATAACTATTAGTAGCAATAAATATATTGTTTATTGCATCAAAAGGAGTCCTTATATAAAAAGTCCAATATATAAAAATATAAAAAAAACATAAAAAAAACAGTCCAATGTCAATTACCAATCTCAGGTAAGTGTTGCTGCTCTCTTTACTGGATCCAACCCATGGGTCTCAAACAAAACTACAGAAAAACAGAAGGAGAGAGCACAAAACACAGTGTACCCTGTAATTTTAATAGCACAATGCAAAGGGTTAAAAACACTTACAGACATCCGCCATAAGTATGCACGAAAATAGAAATTAGGTCGTCTGTGTAGTCCCACTCCAGCAACCGCCGAAGTCGTAGTTCTTTCCCCCGGTCTGCACTAACAGCTCCAATACTCCTCTCTCTACGGCCGGATCGATCCCACTTCCGCGTTTGCGTCACGTGGGTAGTGACGTCAGTTCGTTGTGCATCAAATCGCGTCGCTTCGGGATTGGCTTGGAGCCTTGTGATGCTCCCGTCGGCTGAATACGGCTTGCAACGAGTGTTGTTGCGGGGGGTAACAGACTCAATGCGACTAGAGACACAGCTCTGCCCTACGCGTTTCCAGGAGTCTTCTCCTCTTTGTCAGGGGCGCTGTGTCTCCCTGTGGCAGCGGACATTATTTATAAAGGGCATGTATTACCCTATGCACCAATCATTATGCAATTCACATTCGATCTCATATGGTGTCATTAGCAAACCAAGCATACATGACAATCAGAGTACCTCCATGAACTACTATTAAAAATTAATATGATAAAAATTAGGGTTATAATTTGAAATTACTAGTTAAAAACCCTCGGTTAATTAACTTGTCGGCAAACTATACATTTAAATTAGTACTGCTGATTAAAATTTAAATAACATCACAATTAGATAATGATAAAAGATTAATAATTATTAATAGAGCATATTACAAATACATAATTCGATAATTATTATTGGTGAAAAGTGTTTGTAAACAGCACCATACAATGGTTACTAGAACCTAAATCGACATATCATAAGATAAAAAGAAAAAATATATATATAAAGCAACATTACACAACATCCACAAATCAGCACAGTGAAAGTTATTTATAGTGAATATGTAAATAACATAATTTCCAGTCAATTCACTGTAAATAACTGTCACTGTGTATATTTGTGGGTGTAATAACATTTTATTATTTTTTGGCCCTAATTAGACCCTTTGGAGTACAGCTTATCACATCGTCACATGAGTGCTATCCCTTGAGGATCAAATTCCTATATGCACCTTGCGTCTCACCACCATTAATTACGAAGCATAGGAGTACCTAGGTTGAGTGGTCTGGTAATCATTCTATTGCGTTGAGAACCAACAGGTAACATGACCGAGAAGCTCTCTGAATAGAGATCAAAATAATGTATAAAATCCTTTTCCGCACATGAAATGGTTCTTTAAAACTAAACAGATTTCCTCTTGCATTTCTCAGTCTCCCAAAAGAGAGAGGGAGGGCAATATGAGAGATCTGTCTGCAGTTTCACCAACACTGCATTGCCACAATGAGAGAAATGTGCTGTCAGTGCGTTAAACTATACGCTTCATCTCCCGAGAATGCCTGCTTTGCAATGCATTGTGGGCTTTAGGAGCAGCAACAAAAAAAAAAAGCAAAGAAAATATAAATACAGCTAAACCCCGTTATAACGCGCCTCGTTATACCGCGATTCGGTTATAACGCGGTTTTCCCGTGGCACACACTCACTGCACACACACTGCTCATTGCTCACACTGCACACACTGACACACTGCTCATTCTGACACACTGCACACACACTGCTCATTGCTCACACTGGCACACTGCTCATTGCTCACACTGCACACACTGACACACTGCACACACTGACACACTGCTCATTGCTCACACTGCACACACTGACACACTGCACACACACTGCTCATTGCTCACACTGCACACACTGACACACTGCACATACACTGCACACACACTGCACACACTGACACTGCACACACACTGCTCATTGCTCACACTGCACACACACTCACAGACACTCACACTCACAGACACTCACAGACACTCACACACACTCATACACACACACACACACACACACACACACACACTTTCTCTCCCATATATACATACACACACACACACACACTCTCTCACTCTACACAGACGGGGAGGTGGGGTCGGAGCAGAGGAAAGGCCGCGACCAGCACCACCACCCGCTCCCCCCCCTCCTCCCGCGCAGGCAGCGGGAGCGCCAGGGACAGCGGTGGGGAGAAGAAACCCCCCGCTACCACCTCCATGCAGGCAGCGGGAGCACCGGGCACGTGGAGGGATCAGAGGTAAGCGGGGAGCGGAGGGACATGCCCGCTCCCATCTCCTGTCCCGCGGGATGAATCTGCATTAAAGCGGTGGCCATTTTTTTTTTTCCGCGACCCCGTTAGTAACGCGGTGGTTTCGGGGTGGACCCCGAGACCTGCGTTATAACGGGGTTTAGCTGTATGTATATATATGATTCTAGCTTATGTTTCTGTATGGAAGATTTTTAGGTTGATTATGCCAAACCATTTCAAGGCCACTTATTTAAGTGCAGATAATGGTGTACAACTCAATATGCCGCTTTGTCCTACAATGTAACTACAACAACACATCGATATGCTCAAAGAACTAGATTGGTATAGCTTGAGTTCTGGCGCAAAGTTCATCTTTCCAGTCCTTACCTTTAAATGCTTTTTGACCACGCTCCTCACCCCTACCACGCACAGCTCTCACCATACGAGATCTGACTCCAAAAGACTGTTCACGGTCCCAAGGCTCAACAAAGAATCTGACCGCTCCTCTTATTACCGTGCACCTCACAACTGTAAATCTACCAGAGAGACTCCTCAAAGCCGACACCAGTATAAGAAGCTTCAAGATTTCGGCGGTCTCACATTTTAATCTAGTCTGTAACATACTGTACACCCATAATCAGATTATTTCTAACTGTCCATGAAAAAAATGTCTTTAAATATAATGAATAACCTTTGTTAATTTAACGTAACTGTAGCCCCGGGTTTATTTTCCACTTGCTGACCCCCCTCCGCGAGTGCCGAGTTGTCGCGGGTGCCGCCGGAGGCAGCGACGGACCCGCCGGCACTTCGCGAGGGTGGGGGCCAGTGCAGGGAGTGCTCGGCGTCCCTGGAGCTCCGGCGGCGTACCCGGCAGGCGGGGGCCGTCATGACACGTTGCGTGAGCGTGCGCGGGATCGCGCATGCGTAGATAGGGGCAGGGAGTTAAAGAAGCCCTTAGGAGATCGCGCGAGAGCAGGGTCAGCCAGAGAAAGGTTGCGGCGGCCATTAGGCGTTCGCGCATGCGCAGGGCAAGTGCGCACGCAGCCCCAATGCTATAGCAGCCTCCTGGGAACTACAACTCCCATGGAGCATAGCGAGGGAGACACCAGGTGTCTCATAGTGGCCAATGAGGGCCAAGGATTCTCAGCCCAGGAGATTGATACTTTTCGCGGGCATAGAGGAATGGCAGTTGGAGCTGGGAGCAGGAAGGGGACGGAAGGGTGCAGGGAGCAAGTGGCTCCTGCACCAGGTAAGGATCCCCAAGTCCCAGGCAGGCCCCAATCCCTGTTAGGGTAGTGGGTAGTACTGAGGGACAGCCCCTAGGTTAGGGGCGCTGACCTTAGGTGTGTGAGGGTGCAGGCTTGTCAGTGTCACGGCTGGTAGTGCTGTGAGCGCTGACTAGTAGGCACAGTGTATGCAGCGTGTGCCATGTGTTGCTGCAGGTTGACTGTGTGTATGCAAGGTGTTTGCTGCAGGCGTTAGGCTGAGTTAGCCAGAGGGGAGCCGGGTGGGCACGGGATAGGTAGTGTGGGTGCAGGGGGTCAGTGACCCACCTGCATAGGATAGGCTACCCCGTAGGCCCTAGGAGTTTCCCCTAAAGCCATCCAAGGTTGCTGTGCTGTAGGAACGGCCTATAGTGAGAGCGAGCATTACCCCTTACTGAGTACCAGTTAGGGACAAAGCAAAGAGTTGAGGCAGTTGCAGTCATCTGGGACCAGACGGCTGGATACCGTGATATCTGGAGGCTACGTGTTGGAGGCGTCTGACCCTTTGTGAAGTTGTTGCCGGTCACAGCCGTGACCGGAAGGTATTATTACATCAAGTGCACCAACACCGGTCAACAGGCGCTGATCCCGCCTTAGGCTAAACCTTTGTAGGAACACTGTGCGAGTGGTTACAGAACTGAGCCTATACCAATATACTATATATGGACACGGTGTGTGGGGCACGCGGTGAGGGGACGGACACGTTGCCCTGAAGAGGGGGCAGCCGCTAAAGTTATACCGTTAGAGTATAAGTATATGTATGTGTTATTGCTACGTTGCATTATCATTAGTAAAACCCAGTTACAATCATAGAGTGTTGTATGTTTCTTGCCCAGGGGAATCTCACATCACGGGGATCCTGGGTAAGTGGAGGCGCTGCGCTAACGAAATGTGTAAGTGTTACCCCAGGCTCCCAGCTAGCGGAGGCTCAGATCTCCTGGAGCCGCAGGTGTTGTACAGCGACCAGTAGTTCCTTTGGGAGGGTTCAGAAAAAGGGCTACATAACCATGTATTGTCATCCTCACTCTGTGCCCAGAATATACTTGAAAACGAGAGGCAACTCTCAATATTTCCTCGTAAAACATTTTATAAATAAAAAGAACAAAAAAAAAAAAAAATCCCCATTACAATGGCCTATTTATTCTACACTACTGCTTTATAGGATAAAACACACTGCAAAGCGAAATGTATGCACGGACATCTTATTAATATGGGGTGCAAATGAATATCTAATTAATTTGAAAATATTTGTGAACACTATGCATGTTTTATTCCAATTAACATCTCTTATTTTAAATACGGTATATTTTCCTCTGTATGCACAGCAAACCGTAAAAAATGGTCCAGACCCATTTGCTAAGGAAAGTGAAAGTATCTCATCATAAAATTTGTTCTTTACCATTTTAACAGCTGTTTAACTTTGGATAGTTTACTGAATTGCAGAGAAATGAAACCCCCAAGTGCCCTGATCGGCACTGTCACAAAAACATTTTAAAAAGGTCCCGTTTACTTTCTTGGGGAGTTTCTGTGCGCTAGTGCCCTGATCATCACCATCATAGTTTAATTAATAACCCTTAGTCTCAAAAACAAATTGGTGAGCTTACACCAAACCAATAAAGAAAAAATATATAATAATAATAATATATATTAACTACATAGCTTTATACAGTACGTTAGCCTAGATCATTGAAACGATTTTCAGAGAATCAAAAACACTAGCCATTTAAGAGTCTACTAAAAGGTTTCTTGGCTTTATTCTCCAAAGCAAAAACTTGCCGAAAGAGGCTACAATGAGTTCTGTTAATTGGGTGACAATGGGACAGTGCTTACTATTTATACAACCACCTTTATGTAACGGGTTTTCTGGACTGGCCTGACCCACCCAATCTCATATTGGCCCCTGTGGTCTAACCAGTCCCCATTACAGTGTGATGTCTGGTGGTGCACCTGTTGGCAACAGGGCTCCTGAGTCTCCCGCATGATGGTGTGTGGGGATTTGCCAACCCAGACAGGCAGCTGAGGTAGTGTGCCGAGTCCTACCTATATCCAGTGCAACGCCTCCACCTCATCAGGATCCCAGCTTGAGCTTGTGGATGGTCCTGGTGAGGAACTCCTCTGTGGTGCTCCTCTCTGTGCAATTACTCCACACTTACACACGAGAGTATATTTCAACAGGGTCATCTTTATTAGTACGGTGGGCCAGCTGCCCTCCACAATGGGTGTATTTAGCCCTCCATTGTTCACCGTACTTCCCTTTGAAAGGTATAGTACTCCTAATGTAGGGATTCCCTATCCCCGTAGGGATATCTCCCCTGTGACCAGGTCCCTGGTCACAGTTCCATACACTGTCCTCCCAACAACTTCCTAACTCCTCCTCTATAACTCAGCAACAGCCTAACTTTTGATCAGTGCTGTGCCTTATGTATCCTCTGGGGGCTGACACAACTCTGACATCACTAACCATGGATTCAGAGCATGTGACCACTCCCATCCATACATAGGGCACCTCACCAGGGTGTGAGGGCAAACCTCCATGATTACTGCTGGCATGCCCATAACTTACCAGGCCTTACTGTCAGCAGGAGAGATGACTGCAGCCATTTTACAGCATGGCTACATTTACATTATTATTATTTTGTATTCACACAGAACATGGATTTTGCACATTGCTCCAGGAATGTCAACTGCGCTCGTTTATTTCATATACTGCACAGCCATTTCCACGTAGCATGATGTTAGGGCACCTCTGAGGAATGGAAAATGATATTTGGAGCGCAGAGAGACAGGTCATACAAAAGAAAGACTGGGGGGGGGGGGGGATTCAAAAAAGGATTCTACGAAACAGATCTCTCTACTGAAACAGCACCGGATAACACGCTTTTTCCATCTAGTGTCGCTGCTCCTAATGTACTTTAGACAGTCTGCTTTTGTTTAGTAGAATAAGCTAGAAGCTTAACAGTAATTTCTGCACTGGCTGCATTTCTAGCACAGTGAAGGTACAGTATAAATCACAGCTCTACTGTTCAACTGTTTGCAGAAGTAATTTGGTTGGTTTGACCTGCATACAAAAGCTCAAAGAGAATGCGAAGTCCACAACTCCAAATTTCCATAAGTAGTGTAATAAAAAAAACAAAAAACGAAACATTGTTCCTCTGAACAAGCCTTTGAATCCATCTGGCCAGCTGATTGATTTTATTTTGCTGACTTCAGTCAGCAATCCAGGCTTAAATATGAAACAAAATGGTAAGCTCCACGGGGAGACATTCCTGCTCATTTCTAAGCTATATTTCCTGTATTCCAACGTCTGTTCTTCCAAGTGCTGCATACATGGCTTGCATGAGGTGAATAATAAAAAATATATATACTCTACATCTGCAAAATGTACAAAGTGGCTGCCTTCCCATATGCAAGTCCCCAAAGAAAGTGGCACATGTATGTATCACACGTGTTAGGCGAGCATTCGGGTTCATCCAGGGTAACCCCAGCAACATTAGAATATACGTCCCTTGAATGGTCAAGATGAGACAGTTACAAACATAACTCAGATACAGACATATGCAAGTTGACATGAATATGAAGAGTTGTGAATAAAATATTTTTAATGCCACATAGCCTTAAGTTTTCCCTCTCCCCCAGGGTTGCCAGGTGGCTTCTCCAAAAAACACTGGACACAAAAGGTGCAAGATGCGACACGCACGAAAAGTCGGTGGGGAGGTATGTAATGTCCCCGCAGCCTGCCCACCACACGTTCAGAGGCGCAATACCGGACACGTACATGTCTGGTATGATCTCTCAATTTTTAGCGGGCGCAGGGGGAAAACCGGTCACCTGGCAACCCTACGTCTCACCTCTTCTTCTAAATGAAGGTGGAGGCGCCCTGCCTGTCACCGAGCGAATTTGATAGAGTTTTGGGAAACTACACTTGAATTAAATCCACAAACAGATCGCCAATAACCGAGGAAAAAACATTATTAAAATAATCTGAATAAGCTACAATCGGTCTCCATAAATGTCTATATATTTCATGTATGAATCACAACAGTGACAACCTGGCCAGAAAGCTACAATGCACTTTGGCACTGGCATGGAACAGTTTAACACGCTTTGACTGCAGTGAAGCAGCTGCAAGAAGGAACATTTTCTATTGTTTAATAGTCATTTCATTAAAAAGAAAAAAAATAACAATCTCCCACAGCACGCAAAAGGAATATAATGTGTGCACTATGCACCTGGATAGGAAACGTTAAATGTAACATCTGTGACACTTTGCACTGAAAGAAATGCATAGCTCATCCAAAAAAATAAAGTATAGCCAATATAAAAGCAGAAGCCAACATGTCACCGTTCTCCCTTTATTCTGCACACAGGAAGTGACATCATTGCGCAATATGCTATAAGATGGGATCTTGAATGGTCCAGAAAAGGATTTAGAAGGTGAAATACAAGTAATGCTACGTTGTTGGTTACCTTGTAGTTTGTTTTAAACATGCGTGTCCAGGGAAGATGGCAGGAACACGGAAATATATATATATAATCCAATGCACAGCCGGCACACCATATGCAAGTAAATAAGTTTTGGTGCTTATCCCATAAAGCAATAACAGACCATACGATACCGGTTGCAACACGACATCAAGGGACAGCACGCAGGTAAGTAAATCAAAAATGTTCTATATTTGATAGAAGACACAAAAACCGATGTTTCGGTCCCACTGGGGGACCGAAACGTCGGTTTTTGTGTCTTCTATCAAATATAGAACATTTTTGATTTACTTACCTGCGTGCTGTCCTTTGATGTCGTGTTGCAACCGGTATATATATATATATATATATATATATACATATATATATATATATATATATATATATATATATATATATATATACATATATATACATATATATACATATATATACATATATATACACATATATACACATATATATATATACATATATATACATATATATATATATATATACACATACACACACACACACACACACACACACACACACACACACACACACACACACACACACACACACACACACAGTGGTTGACAAATCACCAAAAAATCTACTCGCCACACAAAAAAATCTACTCGCCACCTAGTACCAAACGTGTGCTGCTTGGGCCAATATTTACTCGCCTGGGGGTTAAATCCACTCGCCCGGGGCGAGCAAATGTATAGGAGATATATATATATATATATATGATAAAAAGCTACAAATATTGCTGTAAGATCAGGGATTTTCTCTGCCTCCCAAAATGCTCATATGGTTTTAGAGAGTCCTTTATATATTAATATCCTGAAGCTCCACTGGTTATAAAGCTTGTATATGTCTGGCACCAGATTTAGTCCTCTGCTGTTGCCACCTGCAATTACTTTCACATTCTTTATGGATTAGGAGTTTCCAGTCCTTGCAGATGTATATAGTTGTGTCAGTACTATTGTATCTGCAGATGCACAAAACTGGACGTTAAACAAAAAGCATAAGGGGGGGGGAAGAGATATCACTAGCTCACCTAATAGAAGTCATTAATATCGCATTTTTCCCATATGCAATCAAGATTAAACATCCCTACATCAAATATAATAGAGTGTGTGCAAGTGAAATCCATCTCAAAAAGGTTAAAGAACAATAATGTCAACTATTGACTCCTAAAAAATGGTATTTATCCATTTTAATACTAAATCACCCCCTGTTCCTGAATAGATCTCAGCAGCCAAATTACATTGAAAAATTGGATGATGATGTTATATCTGCTGCAGGTCAGACTTGTATAAAAAAAAATATATATATCCTGCATGTGTGTTTTTTTAAATAAATCAGTTCTGTAGGAAGAAAAAATACTTTTAACATTTTCTGTTTTAAAAAAACAACAACTTTGAAAGACCAATTTTCTTGTATTCTATTTTAACAAGCATGCGTGTTGCTATAGCAACCATTTACAGTCCCCATATTTAAAGATGTCGCCAAACTTTGCCGATCAATAGACGGAGAACGAATTGACCGGCAGTGCAGTTCTTTAGGTAAGTAGAGATTGCCCACATGAAACTATTGAAGTAAAAAGATACCGGAAACCGCTTCGGAGGCAAGTATCTCTGGAAGCAGGGGAACCAGGAGCTTAAATTAACGGGGTTCGGCTCAGGAGACCCCCTGCTTCAAAATCACATTAAAAAAAAAAAAAAGGACCACCACATCATATCAAAACAGTCTGGTTCAGATTATAGTGCTCAAAAAAAAAAAATGGGATGGAGAAGTTGACCCTTTAACTACAGTATGTGTTACATTATATATTTGGATAAAACAAAAATGTAATTATCTATGCTGAGCAATCGCTACAAACATTTGTAATATTATGCTGTAGCAATCCACAGATCTTGTATTCTCACAGGGTCTTTTAAAGCCACTATGTGTTCGCAACAAAAAAAAGAAGTGATTTGGCAGCCCCGTTGTCTGATTAAAACGTGTGTCATGACAGCACTAGAAATCCGTAGAAAGGAAAGAGGAAGCACTAGATCAGGGGAGGTCAACTCCAGTACTTAAGGGCCACCAACAGGTCAAGCTTTAAGGATATCCCTGCTTCAGCACAGGTGGCTCAACCTGCTCTAGAATTCACACACACTAATACAGCTAGGGAAATGAGGGATTCCATACAAAATAAATTAAAAAAAAAAAAAAAAGGTAATATCTGCTTGTTTATAGATCTCTGGCACGGTCTTAAATTGCGTTGTGATTCAAAACGTCAGAGGAAAGAAACTGGTCCTCACACTAAGAACCCACCTCCCCCAGCCAAAAAAAATAAATAAAAAACCCACACACAACCAGGAGTTATTTCATAAAGAACACTATCTTGTTGCAGCATTAAGCTACAAGTTGTAGACCAAAACAAGGACAGCGTGGTACTGTGGATTCTTGCCCCGAGCTTGAAATCGAGACTTGACCACAGCAATCTGAAGTGACCACTAGAATAAACGAAAGCGCAAACATATTCAAATGCCAAATGAACATAACCCATCTCATAGTTAAGGATATTATTAAGCATTACAGGTAGGTCTTGTTTCAAGACACCCGTTTCATTAAACAACACAGACAAGGTTTCAAAAAGGAGAGGAAAAGGTGCAGCTTCCATTTACTACACAGAAACAAAACCCCTATAGAAGAGAACAGCCTGGAACTAAACAAGCCCAAACCGCTGTGCTTTAGTTTGGAGTCACTCATCCTCTGTATGCGCGAGAAGATACAGTAACTCAGGGGAGCGTAAACTTTTGCTGCTGCTTTCCCTGCCTCAATGCTCGCGCGCCCCCTCCCTACCTAAGAGGCGCGTCAAATTAGGCTGCGGGGTCACGTGATGTCATGACACGTGACCCGCGTGTGACATCACATGACCCCACTGCGTCATTTAACGCCGCATGGCAACGCATCACAGAGCATCTGAATCTTGGTAAGTATAGTGTTGCAGAGGCCTCACGCGATTACCCGGTATTTAATTTAAATGCCTTGGGGAAGAGCGCGGGGGCCTCTGCAAACGCCCGCGCCCCTCTAGAAAAATCTCCCGCCCCTCATGGGGGGCGTGCATCCCAGTTTGCGCACCCCTGCAGTATCTAACGGCTCTCACTGAGAACATGTTCATTCTGAGGTTCTTCATGAACTCTACAGATTTCAGAATATAAAGTCAATACAAAAAATAAAGGTTCAGCCCACTGAGGGCCGGATTAAGGGACGGGCTGGCCGGGCACTTGGTCGGGGTGCCAACCGAAAAAGGGCGCTGTGCGCTGCTGTCCCCGTCTTTAAAGAAAATGTCCTGCGCACCCTCGTCAATGTCGAGGGACATTTAAAGATGGCGCGTCGGAGCAGCAGGCGCGAGACTCTGAGCAGCAGCAAGGAACATTGCTGAACGGGACAGGGCGTGCAGGACCAGTCCCTTGCCACCGCTCTGTCAATGTCTCGCGTGGCCGCGCTCTCTCATCAATGTCCCTCTCCCTAGCTCAGAGTCCCGTGCCCGCCGATCCATCTTTAAAATGTCTCTCGACTTTGACAAGGGTGTGCAGGACTCGGACATTTAAAGATGGCGCTGGGGCCAGAGTTCGCGTGGCGAAAAGTCAAGAACGCTGCCCTTACCTTTGGACGCCCCGACCCCCTCATCTTTCAGCATTTCCATGACAACGAATGTCATGTGACAGAGTCATATTTTTACCATGCACGGGGCGCGGTAATGTCTTGGTCCGGCAACACCATAACGGTATCCCACTGAAAATGTATTTCCCTGCATAGACTAGGACAGAGGAAAATTCCTGGGCAGTTAAAGCCATGTGTACCGCCGGTTTCCTGCCTTTTTATTGAGATGGGGGAGGATAGAGGGGGAGTAAGATATGAACTAGTGAAACTAACTAGAAATGTTGAGTGTTTTATGTCAGAGCAACTAATGTTATACGGATTTATGTTCAAAGATAAGGTTTACTTTTGGTAGCTTTAAAAATGTTTTTTTTTTTTTTTTTTAATTCAAGTTTAGTTTTGCCCTCATAAAGTTTGTATATTTTCTGCATTGTTCCATTACTCTGTATTCCGACATTGAAGATATTGCTGGTATTCCAGCAGTGCACATCTCCCTGACCCGGAGTCCGGGGTCATGTCGGATCCTCGCCACAATCACGTTTATTCCGTATTTTCAATAGTCGGGAAACATGCACTAAAATGCATGTAATAAATCTCCTTTTCAACTACATAAGAGCACAATTGAGAAAAAAAAAGGAACAATATATTGTCTAATGAAAGAAGAAAAAGGTCTTAAACTTGGACACTACCAAAAAGTAATGTCAAGCCAACAAAATACCAGGATGGATTTTGAATGGCCTTTCTGTAAATGCATGGTTTAGTAACCGAAGTGTACAAGTCTTCCATTTCCAAGTCTTCGCAATCTTACTGACCACTTTTATAACTGGAAGAAAAAAAATCACGTTAAATTAAATTAAAAAAAAAAAAATCGGTCAACAAATCTACATTTTCTCAGCACCAATAAATCCACAGTACTACAACTTCAAAATAAAAACGTGGTTTTCAAAGTGGAAACTATATTTTGAATGTAGAAATAGACATCCTTTTCAGTACATTTATTTCAGGACCACAAATCCCACAATCCCTTGCGCAACCCCCAGAAAGAGGAGAGAACAGGACATGCATCTGCCAGTCAGCACAGAGGCTGCCGTGGGATGTACAAGTTCAGGGGTTGGCATTCTGCGGCTTCCCGCACCTGCACGCGGCTCTCTCAGGTTGCCGCTCGCCAGCTGCTGCCTATCTCTGTGTGCTG
Source organism: Ascaphus truei (assembly GCF_040206685.1). NCBI lineage: Eukaryota > Metazoa > Chordata > Amphibia > Anura > Ascaphidae > Ascaphus > Ascaphus truei. The sequence goes on from NC_134483.1 coordinate 474,961,741, forward strand.
CAGGGGGGCCCGGCCGGCGCTGCCTATTTGCCGCCCCGGCATCTCCCCAGCCGCTGGGCTGCCTCCTGCACTGTCCCACGCCGGCTCTCTCTGATGCCGACGCACACCGGAAGTGCGCGCCCCAACTTCTGGCGCGCGATGACGTCACAGAGCGGCCCAGCATGGGACAATGAGGAGGCATGCCAGCAGCTGGGGAGATGCCGGGGCGGCAACAAGAGCCCAACCAGCACGCAGTGAGAGAGGCAGCACACACCGGCGATAGAGATAGAGATAGATACAGTATCTATCTCTCTCTATTTTGTACAAACTGTTTTGAACAGACAAAACAATGGGGGGAAAAAACGAAATAAAAAAGGACTTATTGGGAGATGCAAGTTTGTTGTATGTTAATGCTTATACAGTATATACCTATTAGTGTGTATACAGTACGTGTATGTGTTTGAGAGTTTAATATTCATGCATGTGTTTGGACAAAGACATTTTTTATAAAATGGCTCTTCTTCCATGAAAGGTTGCAGACCCCTGTACTAGTTCATATAGGGAGGAAGGAGCTGTTTCCCCTGCCCTCCTCTTTCCCCCTCTGTCCAGTGCAAGTTTTACATTGTCTCCTGTAATCATTAAAAAAAAAAAAAAAATGAAGATTTGAGATATATATATATATATATATATATATATTTATTTCCCCGGAGCGGACCTCCTCCAGCAACTTCGCATGGTCAGAAGGCCGCGACCCTGCAGGAGTGCGGCCCCCAAAGTCTTGGTGCCTAGGGGGTCTTAATCTGGCAATGGTGGTACCGGACAAACACTGGTGGCGATTTCAACAATGGAACAAATACACAAATGGAACAAATACACAAATGAAACAACAAAACCCCAGAAAGCTCTTTTTGGGAGCCCGCCCCTCCCCACTTCCCAAGTGAGTAGGTCCTTTCATTCTACTGGATACAGATCCGATGGTGGTCTTTCTCCCTCCTAATAGAGGTAAATGAGAATTTTAATCCTAATAGAGATATATTAGTATTTTATCTGGTATTGTTAGGACTTGCGAACAGGTGTCTGCCTTGTCGTGGCTCGCAAGCTTACAACGCTTTGTCCAAAGGGTTAAACTAAATGACCCTTTTTACTGTGTATTTTTGTCATGTTGGATGTAGCATTGGGCTTCTCTGTTTATTAAATACACAAATGGTTACAATACCTATCCCACTGCAGCGCCTTCATGAGCAATAGTCATTCATATTTTCTACTTTTTCCCCCAGCGTTTCAGCATGTATTGGCTTGCCGGGTTTTTTTTACATTGACATAGTACAGCGCTTACGCAAAGCTCTGCGTGCTTAGATGTTTTATTGTCCCGAACGTTTAGGAATTACACTTGGCCCGTGAATCTTGGCAGAATAAGGAGCACCGAATGAGTCATGGGTGGGGAGTAACTTGGGACTCCTAATTATTATCACTGTGCTCGGTTACATAGGAAATGTGAGATCGTTGTATAACAAGCACAAATTAGCGCAATTACAGGCACTGTGTACATCGTTTACTAAAGTTCATTTTGTGGCTTGGTCGATTTTAATGCTTGCAATGCAAGGTACATCAAAAGTTATTCAACTCTTTGGGACCTATTCTATAAGCTCCAATCCACATTGTGTGCACAGAAGTGAACGGGAGTTTCCACGCAGATCGGCGCTTATGTTGTTATAGAATATGCCGTTTTGAGAGGTAGAAAATGTGAGAGTAGCAAGACGATGCATTCTGATGAAGGGCCAAGGAACTAAAAGGTTTAGAATCAAAATGTTGATATGCTTTCATTGTTGCTTGATGAACCAGAAGTAGTTAAATCACCTGTGCATTAGAACCTGGATTGAGAATGTTGATCGTGTCAAGCCAATTCTGATGGAGTGCATGAAACAAGTTCTATGGGAAATGGGCCTTTAAATTCTTTTTTAACACCATCAAGGCTTAGGGCATGCAATTCATTATCCATCTGGCCCAGATACATATTTCTATTGCAGGAAAGTAGGTTAACAAAGTTGATATACTAATAGAAAAAAGGGAGTGGAGAAAAGGACCCGTCTGTGTGATCTGAAAGAGAAGTTCCCAATGATGGGGTAGGCTCTCACTTCACAGGGAACGAATTTTAAAAATCACAAAAAAGAGAGAAATACGGCCAGGAAGATGGGTGTTGGATGTGCAAAAAAACAAAAAACAAAGAAGAAGCAATTGCATATGGAAAGTCAGAAAGTAATTAATATTTATGCTCTGGAACATGTAATGTGTTGCCATGGCCACGTGACCCCGCTGCGTCTTTCGACACGGAGCCGAGAAGGGGGTGGAGGGGGGGGGGGGGGGAAATCAGGCAGGGGGCACAGACTTAAAGGATTGCGCACCCCTGTCTTAGCATACAATATGTGTGTCTTTATTTATATAGCGCCATTAGTGTACATAGCTCTTCACAGCAGTAATACACGTGACAATCATATAAAGAACAAATACAAATAACAGATAACAGATCATGGGAAGAAGTGTTTCAGTCATAAAAGTAACATTTCAGAAGAGGAGTCCCTGCTCCGAGGAGCTTACAATCTAATTGGTGGGGAGAACGTACAGAGACAGTAGGAGAGCATTCAGGTGAGTGCGTCTGCAGGGGGCCAAGCTTTATGTATCGTGTATTGTATTAGCCACGGTGCTACTCATATGCTTGCATTGCAGCCAGGGATTCTGGGTAATGACAGAAAGAAGTTCCCAAGCATTCCAGGTTACAAGTTTGCCATATCAAAGACCGTGGTATAAGTGTTACATTTTGTAGGCGTGAAAATATTAGTGATTTTGAGATCCACGTTATACCAGGTTTTTTTTCCCTAGACCATTCTGCGACAGTTTTGAAAACTGGTTATTCGTTATTTGGAACTAGGCAGAGAAGCTGCTGAAAAGTGAATAATTTATTGCTTAAAGATGGAACGGTATGGTAAAAATTTGAAGCGGATGTCAAGGATTGGAGGGATCCACGGTTCATGTTTAAGAGCGAAGGGGAATATTGGGAGGAAACAGAATAAAGAATTTTCTTTAATAAAATATCTAGACAAAGAATTAGTGTTGAGGGGAATAAAATATAATATACTGTACGTAGGAAAAAGTTGCACAAACTGAATGCCAGTCTGGTTGAAGACAGTGTGTCTGAAAGAGATCAGAGGTGAAAGGGACGTAGTAAAAAGGGGAAGTTATTGCAGAATATTTGTCTGCCAATAGTCTTTGTTTTATGACCAGTTCAAGGAATACATTGATAAAAATATGGAGGAGTTTAATGAGAAAGGAGGCAAATTAACTGACTCTGGAGGCATTTAAAGTTGTGTCAGAACATTTTGGTACACCTTTAAAGAGAAGAATATTGCAGTGAAAAGTACACAGAATTTGTTGAATGGGAGAATGAGTACTTCAGCATTACTGTAGGCGATACCTTTTTTATTTGGACTAACAACTGATATTATAAGAGGTTTTTTTGGGGGGGTTTTTCCGCAAATCTTTTTTATTAAGTTCACTTTAAGTAGACAATCATTTTTGACATTTATGATCACAATGTTTCCCATGTTTTGACCACATATCATATACTTTTCCCTCTTAATTTGCGTTGGTCCTGGTCCTTATTTTTGGTTAGTAATATCTTGGGACCGACGCGATCCCGCCTCCCCACCCACCTGGCAGTTTGGTTTATAGCCTTTATCCCCCATGGGATCCTGTTTGGCTTGTGTTTGTATTGCTGTGGTGTCTCCCCTTTCCTGTATGATGTCCAACACCTTGTTATTTGCCATTTTCCGTGTCTCAGCGGGACCGCGTCCGCCCCCTTCCACATTCCCAGTGCCTCTTGATTTTTTTTTTCTTCTTTTGATTTCCTCTGTGTGTGGTTCTGGTATTTATCTTGTCGTCCTTGTGTTCTAACCAAGACTGTCAGTATATAATTTTTTTTTTTTCCAACTCATATCCTTATCTATTTTAAATGTAAACTCAAACTCACGTAGTCGTGTTGGAATATCCCCTCTATTTCCTTAATCCTCCCTCCTTCCCCTATCTAGGTCTTTTATCCTGTACCGTCCTTTGTCCTCATATCTGTCAAGGAACCAGTCCCATCTTTGATGAGTCTCCCAGTGTTCTGTTTCTGTCTATACGAGTCTCCAGTCCATCTAACGTCATTAGTTTGTGTAGTGTGTCGTGTAGGTTTTCCCTTGATGGCTGTTGTGGCTGTATCCAATTTAGCATAATGATCTGTCTTGCGGCTAGAAGTATAACTTTGGTGGGTCTAGTCACTGATCTGCTGATTTGTCTGCCCTCTGTCCAGTTCTCTATGTTCGCGAAAACCATAGGGATTGGATCTTTCACCCACGTAATCTTTAATTTTTGTTTTTATATATTCTAACACTTGGTCCCAGTATCTGGATATATTACTTTTGTTATGATGCACAATTTTACTTACAACTGATAGGCACGGCTATGGGCACATCTTTTGCACCATCGTTTGCTAACTTATTCATGGGATTATGGGAGTCACTTTTTATCTATGGTGATCACAATTTATTTCGGAAACACATTCTTTTCTATCGACGATACATTGATGATCTTATCTTTATATGGGAAGGTGATGAACAAACTTTGGATTATTTTATCCAAACTCTTAACACAAATGAATATAACATACATTTCACATATGAGCACAGTATTCATCATATCTGTTATTTGGACCTCTTGTTATACATAGATTTGGAAGGGAATATACAGACTGACGTTTATAGAAAGCCCAACTCCAGGAATAAATACCTTATGGCTAGCAGCAACCATGCAGGGCCTCTCAAGAAAGGAATTCCAAAGGGTCAACTACTGCGTTTGAAACGGCTATGCTCCACTGAAGAAAGCTTTGACATACAGGCCCAGAAACTTATTACCAGATTCCAAGAGAGGGGTTATAAGGAAAAGGATCTTATGGATACATTGTCTCTGGTGAAATCCATGGAGAGGGAAGATCTCCTCTCCACAAATTTCTCCAAAAAAGGACAATGGGGTAAAAATGGTACAAAATCATTATCCCTTTTCATCAATTGTCGCAAAACATTGGGACACATTGAAATTAGACCCAGATTTGAAGGGTATTGCTGATAAAGGACCCAAATTTGTGTTCCGCAAGGCAAAATCCTTGGCGTCATATGTGTCACCTAGTTTGTTTTCTTCTCAACATACTACGGGCATAATGAACATACCTAAAGGCTTTTTCCAGTGTGGCTATTGTAACATTTGTCGCTTTGCTAAAACCCTTAAAAAGATAGAGTGTTCCAAACCCAAGACACTTAAAACTATAAAGACCTTCATTAACTGCAATACCAGTTATGTAGTCTATATGCTCAGATGCAAATGTAATAAAGTGTACATTGGGCGTACCATCAGGCCCCTAAAATATAGAATCCAGGAGCATGTCCGTTTAATTAAAAAAATGGATACATTACATCCAGTTTCGAGACACTTCTCAGCTTGTCCCAAGGGAGGGATTCAGGGTTTCTCCTTCTCAGGCTTGGAGCACATACCAGCAGCAGTAAGAGGGGGAGATAGACTGAACCTCCTAAACAAACGGGAAATGTCATGGATTTTTTGTATGGACAGTCTCCATCCATACGGTATTAATGTGGACTGGGAATTGGCCCACTTTCTATAAGCTTATTAGGGATATATATTTGTACTGTGTATGTATCTGACTCCGTTATATTTGAGTTCATATTATGTGTAGGCTTTCTAATCTGCCTGATAAAAAACTTAAGATATATGATATAAGGTCTCTTCCACAATTTGCTGTATATTCTTGCATAATTGTCTATAAATTTGCTCTTCCATTATTTTGGTTTTCTACATGTAAGACACAAAGTCTTCTCTAGAACCTGCTGTACATTATTGTAAATTATCTATGGATTTGCTACCTTATTAGTATTTTCTTTTGATTAATGTTTACCAAGATGCCTATTGGATATGAGCGTTTCTTATTAATATTATTTTTGATATGGTCTATGTATTTACTATGATCTATACAAAGGTTATAAATGCTTAAATTGCTTATATGATGATGGAAAAATAATATAGATAATACATATTAAGCTATTGAATACACACATCCTGGCAATTTCTCTCTTTTTTCTGTTGCAATTAATACATATTTTTCTTTTTAACCCGACATAGGAGTTCATTGTATTTTAGGAATAATAATCTTCTTTATTTCTTTAGTTTTTTTTATGTACATTTCCCCCCCCCCCTTTATGTACATTTCCCCCCCCCCCCTTTTTTTATTATTATTATCCCTTTTCTTATTATTATATTGTTTTTTCCCCCCACCTTTCCTAGTCCTTTTTAGGCTAGGATATAGTTACATGGGTCTGTACCCTATGGGACTGCATACCATATGTGTGCGTTCATTCAGTTTAGGATGGATTTACAGTATATGCATTTTTGTCTTGGTTAACTGTTTATTTTGTATGTTTTTCCTTTTTCTTAAAAAAAATATGTATTTTTGTGTGTTTGTATCAGTTTGATTGGTTAGACCGGACGGGCTGGTAGTTGTTAATATTTTTTCCCAAACCTTATAACAGTATGCCGTCACTATGTATCCAAGCTAAGCAACTCATTAATTACATACTATCATTGCCTAAATTGAGCATGCTTGAATAAGTAAATGTATACACAGAAGATGGCATTTATGATGGTTTGAGCTTTCTTTAATATATTAGCTATCTGCCCGTAGTGTGTGGGTGCGTGGCGCTTTACCTCCACTAATAGACAAACATTGATCAGCTGTGGAGACAGCGGAGATTGGAGGGAGGAGCTACGTACACACACACAGGGGAGAGGGGCTATAAATAGCAATATCCGTCTACCACAAGATTACTCTTTGATAAAGTCCCCCTAGGAACGAAACGCGTAAGAGGATTCTCCTCATGTTCTTTTAACCTGGCTTGTATGCCTTAATAAAAGTTTTCAATAGCACTTCGCCTCCAGCCTATTCCAATTGCAGTGCTCGTTCTATTACCTCTTTACCAGTATCTGGATATATGTATACATGTATACATGTCCAGAGGCAGTGTTTAAGATCTGCTTTAGGTGTCTTGCATTTGGGGCAAAACGTAGTGTCTTCTGTCTGATTTTATCTGTCTAACAAATGCTATGTAGGCCCTATGTGTTATTTTATATTGCATTTCTCTCCATGTCTCTGATGGTATAATCTTGTGTACCCTTGTGATGCCCTTTATCAGTTGATCCATGTTTTGTATTTCTGGGAAGTCCTTTTGCCATGCTCCGTGTGTGTTAGCGTGTGTGTTTCCCATATCTTGGTCCCTTATGATATTGTATAGTTCTGACAGTTTGCTTTTTTCTTGTTTTTTCAAATTAAAATACTTGTCTATTTTATTGTTTTTCAACACTTATTTTATGATTTGTCAATATTTTGCAAAAGCTGAGTAGTTGTGTGTATGAAAAAGCGTGCATTAGATTTTGGGGGATGTCCCATTTTTGTGTAAACTCTTGGAATGTCATGTATTCCTGTTTTTCTATGTTGATCACATGTTCTAAATATGTGATGCCTTTTCGTTTCCATATTTGGAATGATGGTCGAGTCTTCCCTGGTATGAATTTGGGGTTGTCCTGGATTGGTATGTATCTCGAGATTGTGTAAATTTTTTCCTGACTGTTGTCCACGTTATTATGGTGTCCTTGATTAGTGTGTTGTTTCTTTGGATTATTGGCATGTCACTCCATTTTTTGTGTAATAGTTCTCTCGGGGAAGTCCCTGGTGAGAACTCTTTTTCTAGTTCCGGGGAGTAGTAATGATTGGTGTCCTTTATCCAGTCCCCTACATGTCTGATTAGGCTTGCTAAATTATAGTTCCTGATATTTGGTAGATTGATGCCTCCCATTGCTTTTGGCAGCTGTAGTTTTTTTAAGGGCTATTCTGCTTCTCTTATTTCCCCACAAGAATTTTGTCACTGCTCTGTTTACTTCGGTTATATCCGCATGCTTTAGGAGCATGGGAAGAGTCTGCAGGGGATATAGTAGTCTGGCAAATGATATCATTTTGATCGTGCTTGCCCTCCCAACCAGTGATAGGGGTAATGTCATCCAATTTTTTAGCTCTCCCACTATTTTTTTTATAATTGGTCTGAAATTGTCGTATAGTCTGGATATTTCTGCCTCCAGCAGTATCTCTAGATACTTAATGGGCTTTTTCGTGACTTTTACTGGAAAGTTATATGGTTCTCTTGTGATAGGAGGTTCTTTAATATACATCATTTCTGTCTTAGATATATTGATTTTAAATCCGGCAAATGACCCGAATATCTCTATTTGTTGCAGTACCTTTTTAATTGATTCGTCGGGGTTGGTTATGAACATTAGTATATCATCTGCAAACATTCATAGTTTCAGCTCCGTTTTATTCATCTTAATCCCCTTAAATTCCTCCATTTGTCTCAGATAGATTGCCAAGGGTTCTATCGCTAGGTTGAAAAGCAGGGGCGACAGCGGGCACCCTTGGCGTGTCCCTCTATGTAGTTGGAATGGGTCTGAGAGATGTCCTGCTGCTATTATTCTGGCCTTTGGTTTGTTATACATTGCTTTGATCATATTACTAAAGTTTCCCCTTAGTCCAAATTTTTCTAGCACGAAAAAGACATGGTTCCACATTATATTATCAAATGCCTTTTCGGCGTCAATGATTACTAGGGCTGTATTCTCTATTTGATGTAGTCGGACCCATTCTATTGCCGTTAGTACCTTTCTGATATTTTTAACCGCGGACCGTCCTTTGACGAATCCCGATTGGTCTGGGTGTATTAAGGACGGGAGAATGTTTGCTAATCTATCTGCCATGATTTTGGTAAATATTTTGGCATCCTGGTTTATCAGGGAAATTGGTCTATATGATTCGGGCCTCAGAGGGTCTTTCCCCTGTTTATGTATTATCATGATATGGGCCATCTCGCTTGTTTGTATGAGCGTAGCTTCATTGAGTGCTTTGTGATATATTTGTTGCAGGGGTTCGATCAGGTCCTCTTTCAGAATTGTATAATATTCTCCTGACAGCCCGTCCGGGCCTGGGGCCTTAAAGTTTTTAAGATTTTGTATGGTGTCTTATCTCTTTTTGGGTAATTGGAGAGTTTAGTCTATCTATTTCTTCCTGACTTATTCTAGGTATCTTGATGTTTTTGAAAAAAGTATCCCTGGCTTCGATGTCCACCTCTCCTTTTTTGTATAGTGTGCTATAGTATTCTTTAAACACCTCATTTATTTTTTTTGACTCTGCGGTTATTTCTGTCTTATCATATATTCTTGTTATGGGTTTAGCTGACCTGTAGTTTCTCCTTAGATTTCCCATGATAAGACAAGGTTTTCAAGAGTTCTCACTCTCAGATCAAGCAATTCTGATTTGCAAAGATTATCAGTTAAACACAGATATTATAAAAAAAAATTTTTTTTAAAAATAAACTAACTAGATAGCCATCTAAGGCAGATGATGCAGAGCAGGAATAATCAGACAGACCAATAAATGGATGAAAGAGATAGAATTTCCTAATATCACATCAGGAGAGGCAGTTCAGATAGCACCAATCACTACCAAAGAAGTAAAGCCATGAAAGGATTATCCACTAGGAAGTCTCCAGGAGAAGACCAAATCACCCCAGCATTCTACAGAAAGTTTGAAACATGTCTGGTACCAGATTTAGTTAGAATTTTAAATGGAATGTTGACAAAAGGATATATGTGGGAAGGTCTTTGTATAGAGAGTATTAATTGTGTTCATACAGAAATTGTTAAGAGAATTGGGAAATTGGCACCCAATAGCCCTATTGAATATTGATTGTAAGATTTTGGCAAAAGTCTTGGTGGAGAGACTTAAGTTAGTGACAACAAAATTGATCCATGAAAGCCAGGACTTGTGGAGTGCCAGGTACGAGAGTAGCAGACGATGTGGCTACAGTAAGGGATGTGTTGGAGCAAAGCAATATAGCCAACATGGCTTTTTACATGATCTTATTGGATCAAGCGAAGGATTTGGATAATACAAGTCTGTTTTTTATTTTTATTTAAAAACGTTGGCAAGGTCGGGAATACCAGGTACTTCTGTTAAATGGCTAAAAGTGATGTACAAAGAAGCAACACGTGCTGTACAGATTAGGGGGGCACAGGGAGGGAAGGGGAGGGCATCAGGTGTTATGCAAGGATGCCCTTTAAGTCCAGTACTCCGTTTTTGCAATAGATCCACTTTTGCGTTATATAGATAAATATCAAGATACAGGTGTTTCAATGAGAGTAGGTAGTGAGGAGATTGTCGCGGCAGTCCCGCCACAACCAAGTCCCCACCGGTGTTTTGCCGTAGAGGGACCCTCCGCCGCTTCTACTACAAGGCAAGTTTCAGGGTAGTGCGTTAGTGTTAGCACTGAGGGTAGGGGGTTAACTTAAGGGGTTTTAGGCTAAGGGGTAACGTTAGTATTTGGGGGTTTTAGGGTAAGGGCCAAGGTTTGTAACTTACCTTAACGGCAAAACACCGGCGGAGATTTGGTCAGGGTGAAACAGCCGCGACCAAATGTCCTAGACCGATGAAGTAGCTATAAAGAAGTGCTGGCATCTGCAGACGATATTGTCGTCATGAATTCTGACAAAGTCCACGACTGTACTTTTTGTATAATACAAAAGAGCATGAAAGGGTATGAGGCTCTATGACCAACGTACACAAATCCAAAGCTATGTACTTTAGGTGGGAAAAGCTGATCAAAAGTTCCCATTAAAAAATAAAAATCTTGGAAATACAAGACTAAAAAGATTCTCGGGGTAGTTTTCTTAATAAAGAAAACACCGAATATAAGAATTGGGAATACTGCTAAATGTAAAGGAAAGCTATAAAATGGGAACCTTAGATTGCCTGCCTTGTTTCTTCCCTTTTTGCTGTATTGTATCTAGCAGTGATCCGACAGACGGGTACTAAAGTTACAGAATACAGTTTTTATGGAAGCCCTAAATTAATAAAACTTATTTACAAACTAATATGAGGTGGCCTTGGGATGCCAAAACATACAGTTTTTGTCTTGTACCTTTTTCAATTTAAATTAAAAATCATGTCTGAATTTCAGGGCGTCCAAATGGCTGTTCTTGCTAAGACCTTAAAACAAGGTCGGGATCGATCGCATTATTCGTGAAACCATATGATGGCAGAGTACCTGCGTATGTAGAAGCAGATTGCGAGATTAAAAAGAAGTGCTGTAGTCTTATGATCGAAGACATTAAAAGATGAGATGTCAAGTAAATACAGGGCTGTCTTGCCAAAAAAGCATTATATGGGTGTCGTTTTGCCAAATGTGGTTCTGACATATGGAGGTTACTGGACCCCTGTATACGCACTTATACTTTTGACATGAGAAACTGGAAGTGAGGAGTTGGGAGTTGGAAAAATGTTGAGACCAGTGTGTCCAAGGGAAATGTGATCAACCGCCACAGAAAACAATAGAACACTTGTTCGTAGAATGCCCTTTCATCCAAGAAGTACAGTATGGAGCAGTATGGAGAATTTGCGCGAGAACATTGGATTTGCAGAAACCAGTTACTTACAAAACATGATAGATGGAATATTTCCGAATGAGGGTAAAAAGAAAAAAGGCAAAATTAAAATGTTTATGGTTATTTGTGATGATGGTTAAAATCAATTATGGAGAGCGAGGTGTGTACTAATATGTCAGAGGAGAGAAAGCAGTGCAGAGTTTGTGGAAAACAAAGTGGCACTGTACATGCAATGTTTTGTGCCTTCTGGAAAGAAAAGACTGAATTAAAGAAAAGAAAAAATTAAGGAAGAAGGGGAATGAAAAGATTTGTGGAAATAAGTGAAATTTAAGTAATATCCTTTTTTTGTATATTTTTTTTTTTTTTGCAACACTTTTGTGATTGCCTGTACATGTGAAATGATTTAAATGTTTATATACGGTTTAAGTTTAATAAAATCAATTAAATACTATGCCAACACATTTATAGAACCCAGTCACATTCCACTGGCTATCAATACATTCTCTGTTCTCGCTCACATCTTCGTCTGTCCCTCTGGCCTTTTCCACTTGTTAAAATAAAGAAAAATCAGAGAAAGCAAAAGGTTGCAAAAAGAAAAATGCAAATCTCTGCCAACCACATTAGTCTGTCCTGCAAACTAAGCAATTGCAGTTCAACAGGGACAGCCCATACACATGGAAGCAAAAAGGGAGGATTAAACAGTGCAAGGGAAGAGTTGTTTACATGGGATGAAACGGATATAACAAATACGCTCCGATCAATTGTTAGAGTGCAGCATGATTAGATCGTTTATAAAGTAAATAATGTTAGAACAAATGTGACCCACGCCACCTTTCCATTACTACTAGATATATTGTGATACTGTGTGAGCATCATTAGAACCTGCAACATGCCATTTGCCTTAGGCCAGGTCCATAGTAGGCGACCGAGCACGCGCCTGTACTTGAAGCAATCTGTGGCCTGCAGGGTTGCACGATGGGGGCAGGGGGGAGGCGCATGGCAAGGGAGTGCCCCTGATGTCACGTGAGCGGTTCACCCTCATTGGCTGAACCGTGCACGTGATCCGGTCGTCACGTGGCAAATTCAGCCAAATTGGTCTCGCCCCGCATCGGCGCTCTCGTGCACAGTCTATGTACATGAGCATTGCCTTCCTGCCTTTTGTTTTCGGTGCGAACGACAATCGCTGTAAAAGTCATTCGCTACATGCTTTGTGTACGGAGGAAAAGGCCATTACATTTTATTTTTGACATTTCAAAATCATCCAGTATTTAATGTTTTGGAAACTCTGAACTATGACTAAATAGGCACCACACACACACACACACACACACACACACACACACTATATTTCTACCAATGTATTCATTTGATAAAAACTTGAAAGTGCCAGTTTTCTTTCCGCTCGTCCAATAATTACAGTTAGAGTTAATAATGGTTAATTCTCAGCTCCGCTTAGAAGAAAGTCCTGTAATGGTGACATACACATGCAACACAATCTTCAAAGAAAATATTGCTTTACACATTTTTCCAGTGCATAATCAAGATGCCTGTCACCACTGGGTTATTCTTACCTAGTGTATCTGCACAGAGGGACAAAAAGGAAGTTGTAAGGTCTTTGAAGACATTCTAGATCATTGGGTCAACCAAGCGGCAAAACACTCCTGTAACTATATTTTCCCACACTCCAATGAAGTCTGGGGCAGAAGGAAATTCAAATTATTGTCAAAGGATTTTGTTGTTGCTTATGGGACTTTTCCATCTGACACCAACTTTTCTGGGTATGGACCAGTTTACTACAAACTTCCATATGGATAGCGCCGTCTGTTGATTGGTTAAAATTTAAAAAAAGGAGTTGACATCTAACGATGCGATAAAAGGAGTTATCCCGATGCTAAATGTGAACTAAATTTTAAAACACCCGGATCATCAACTAGCCTGCATTGCCTAATTACATATGCAAGAGTGTTACAATTAACAACCGTATCGAAAGAATGCAAATGACAGATTTGCAGCTAATTACATCTTCACGTGCTACGTGCTAAATTCAGATAACAGGCGATATAGGGTCACTGCAAAAGAAAATAGCTACCGCAAGCTTTAATCACCTATCACAGGTTGGCATTAGTCCGATCTTACCTATGGATATAATGGTCACTACAGACAGAATAAGACGGGGGTGCTGGGAATAAATATTAACAGATGTTAAACGTTACCCCGTAGAAACGGAAGTGGCCAGCAGATCATGGTCAACACATGACAAGTTGACCCCTTGGGCTAATACAGACTTAAAATGTGTACATATATGTTTTTTAATTAGGTTTGCTTTCCAATGCAATGTACTGGGAGCCTCAGGCATCAAAGGGATTAAGCAATGTTCTGCGATCCGGTTCAGCTAGAAGACCCATTACATAGCCCTATGGTAGTGCTATATCTCCAGCTCTCCACATGCACACTAGTACGGATTAACGCAGATTTCTATCATTGTACGCCTATTTGTAAATCGGCAGCATTTAAACGCAGCGTGACGGTTTTGTGCGTGCAAATAAAATATTGGAACCCACATATGTAATTCTTGGTAAATACGGTGGAATGCCACCAAATATTGCTGCAATACCAATATTTACAAACACAGCCGCTGCAAGCTCTGCACCCAAACCCACCACACCATATAGATTTTGTGCCAAAAAAAAAAAAAAAAAGTGTGTTACTGGATTTGTGACCAAATGTATAATAAAAAAAACAAAAATCCTACAGAGAAGGTTTTTTTTTTTTTGGTTTGTTTTTTTAATACCAACATTTAACCGTTTCAGTGCTGATACCTCCATGGCCACAGACCCTGTAACACCAGTGGTCACATGACTGGTTCCAGGTGTCTGAACGGAAGCATCCTTGAGTTTAGTTCGTGCTCAGAACTCCTGTAAAATAAAATATTTTAGCAAAAGGCCATGAAGTAAAGCAGCCCCCCAGGGTGACACCCTTCATGACGCAAGCTGTACATCGCTAGGGCACTGAAGAGGTTAAGAACGTCAAACATTTTTAAGAAGCAATATTGACGTTCAGTAAAATTGCGGCCTATATGCTTTCTGCAAGGAGACTTGTGGGGTATCTACTATCAAGAACTGCCATGGCACTAGCAACCTCCTCCAACAAATGTTACTTACCAAGGGGGTCATTTGCTTAAAGGATTACATACATTATTTCAAACATCTTGGCATTGTAAGGTAAATATATGTTCTTATGTAGTGCTGCCATGTACAGAACACAGAATACTTTCAGGCACGAGTCACTATGCAGCTTACAATCTGGCGTTACCACTACACTGCTCATACACTATATCAGGGGTCTCAAACTCAATCCTTAAGGGCCACCAACAGGCCAGCTTTCATTGATATCCCTGCTTCAGCACAGGTGGCGCATAAAAAAAAAAACTGGCCTGGTGGTGGCTCTTGAAGACTGAGATTGAGACCCCTGCACTAGATTAACGTGTAATTAGCCACATACAAAAAAAAATAAAAGCTCGCCCCGTCTTTAAAAAAATTAAAAATAAATAATAATAATAATAAATGATGACCTTAGTCAAGCAATACACAATGCTATCAAATTAGACATTTAGCACTCATTTCAAACAGAAAATGACATGAACAGTCAAAGGGGGTTATTCAAGGAAGCACATTTGTGCAGATTCAGCTGCAGGAAACTCCCATTCAAGTCAATGGCCGAATCAGCACTATTGCACTTTAGTGAATAATACTCATAGAATCACAGTTCAAATGACTAAAACCCAATTACCTTCAGAGAAAGGCCAAATAACCTACTTCAATATAAACACCAAAATTAAACTATGCCATAGGAAAGAATCTTATGAAACCCACATATATTATTTCGATAACACCACTACAAGAAGTCCTCATTAAGTAAAAAGTAGTACTTCGCATTTATCCCTTTAACACTCCTACGCCCAATTCCTAGGGTTTGCAATCCTAATGTTGAACATGTTTGGGAAAATACAATCCTTATCACTCGTTTGAGGTTTCTGTTACATCTGTTATATTCATTCAGTCTGACATAAGTAGTTTGGAATTTTATCCCCATTTGCAAAGCAATGCAGCTTCACAATCTCCAGTACTGACATGCTTTAACTTTGGTGTGGTTTGAAAAAGTATATAAATACAATACCCCTACCTTCTACAGCAGGGGTGGTCAAGTCCACAACAAGTCAGGTTTTCAGGATATCCCTGCTTCAGCACAGGTGGCTCAATGTGCTGAAGCAGGGATATCCTGACAACCTGAGCTGTAGGTGGTCCTTAAGGACTAGACTTGGACATCCCTGTTCTACATCAAATCAAGAAGACTAAAGCTTGCTCTTCAGGGAGAAACTTTAATTAGAAGTGTCAATTGTAAAATGTGCAATGACGAGCCTGATGGGCATGTGTTCAGCCCCTGTGAGAGTATCTCAAATATTCAGGTTAAGTCAAACGTATGCGCACGTGTTTCTCATCGGCTTTTTAACACAGCCTTTTAATATTCCACTCAGCATATCCAAAAGCTGCATTCTCAATGGGAATATAATGTAGAGTAGTTCACAGGTAATGTTGACGGAGAGTTGGTAGAGCAGCTAAATTATATATGAATCAGCAAGGACGTGAAATCTTATGGGGGTTTTTTTGTTTTTTATTTTAATAAATCAGTTCTGTAGCATTAGTCTGTTTTTTGTTTTTATTGAACTCATAATGCCATTTTTTATGAGTTTTAAAAGCATCCTTTGATTTCTATAGCAGGTTTAAACCCCCCTCCCAAGCAGTGTAAGGCTAAGGCCCCGCTCCCAGAGTCAGCGCACCCGCACTGCAGACAGGCGGTGCGCTGACATACACAGGCCGCGATATGCGGTCTGTAGGGAGCCGGAGCGGGAGGTGGCCGGGAGTGGGAGGTTTGACAGGGAGGGGGGGGCGTGGCTTGAGCGGAGGGACCCGCTACTCTCCCCCCCCCCCCCTCCCTCCACGGACTCGGGCTGGAGCTGGAGCTGCTGAGGGTAATTTTAAACACACACACACACGCAGGCACTCATACATACACACACACACACACAGGCAGGCAGGCACTCACGCACTCATACACACACACACACGCGCGCACACACAGGCAGGCACTCACGCACTCATACACACACACACACACACACACACACAGACGGAAGCAGGCACTCACACACTCAGGCACACACATACACACACACAGACAGGCACTCACCTGCTTTCACTCCACACTCCTCCCCGCTCCCCGAAGCCTCTCCTCCTCCCGAAGCCTCCCCTCCCCATTGGCTCACAGCCACACCACGTGACGCGTCAACGCTAGGGAACACCATTCTCTTGTGTCTCCTAGCGGCTGACGCGCCACAGCGTGTAGTGCTCTGTGCCGCCAGGGGGGACCGGCTCGCGAGGATTCCCCTGCTGGTGGGAAACTCGCGACATGGCCGCCCGTGCCAACGAGCGCAGCGGGACCGAGGCCTAAGACCTTGGTAACACTTTTCTGTTTGGGATAATTTGTTGCAAATGTTCCCAGCAGTTTGAGCTGCAAACTGTAACAATAGATAATGTTACCTTAGTAATATACGGATAGATTGTAGCTGCTGAGTGACACTGTCTGAAGCAGCTATTATGTTAGGCACACAATCAGTATTTTGACAGATTTATAACAGGACCACCAAAACGATTGGCATCTTAGGTAAGAAAGTAGAATTATACACTGTCGCATGCTTTAAATATAATATATATATATATATATATATATATATATATATAAAAAGTAGTATTGCTGCTTGAATGAGCTGGGGGAAATGACTGTAGGAAACGTACATTGGGATGGACAAGGACTTCTTTTCTCTGGTCTACTCAATGATCTTGCGGACAGGACTGCTATCCATTCAGTTTTATTCCACCTTTATTTGGATCGAGTATATTTAAATTTTCTGCCAGCTGTGGCTCCATTTCTTTCTTTTGTTGTACTCCTGCACATACAAAATGAGATTTTTTTCACCCGCTTACCTAGGAAATTTGCCAGTTAAGATTTAAGCCGGGGCGTAACTAGTCACACGAGGCCCTACATGTAGAGCGGGTCCTTACGCAACGATGGGGAGCCCACCTGGGCGCCGACTACGGAAGTTGGACCCGACTTCTGTTGGGGACCAACTTCCGTGTCAAGCCGAGTCCCCGCTGGCGCTGACCGCGCTTGGCGCAGTTACCTCTTCAAATCTTCATCCTCCCGTACACCCTCACGTGGCACGCCCGCTCTCCCATGCTTGGTGAGACAAGGGAAAGAGTCTTTCGAGCACAGAGCAGGGTCACATGACCCTGCTCTGACCAATGACTGACCGGTGACTGCCGTAAATGGGGTCGGGGGTGACGGCGGCCAGACAGCAGTCACCGCCGGGCCCCGGCTCTCCCAACCTGCAGGCCTCTACTTCTGTCCACGCCGGGCCCTCTGACTTCAGCACACGCCAGGCCTCCAACTCGTGCTGCTGTGCGACAGAAGCTGGGCCATGCTTACTTCCGGCACGCCGACGCCAGAGAGGCCCGTCACGTGCTGACAGAGGAAGAGGCCTGCAGATGGGGAGAGCCGGGGTCCGGCACCAACTGCATTGTCCGGCCTCCGGGAATCGCCACCACTTGTCCCGGCTGTCCCCCCCGTCGGCGGCCCTGAGTAGCGGGGCTATTGTGGGACTCCTACAAGTTATACATGCAATAGGTATTTCAGGGCTGTGCAATTACCAATTAGTGTCATATTTGTATTTGCCTGTTTTTCCCCATTAAATCACAGCATAGAAAAAAAGTCTCTGCTGGGTTTGTTTTTTCCCCCCCTTTTGATCACACGAACACACGAACAACACACACCAGTTGCCTGATGTTTTGGTTAATCAGTAAACGTAACCTTGTGTTCTTACCGACATTCAGATATGGAAACAAGGCTTACCCTATTGGATTAGTTCTAGCATATTGTTTACTACTTTTTCTGTGATGAAAAGAAGGATAGTTGACATTTGAAAACCAGGGTGAAATGTGATGGAATTTGCAGAATAGTTCTTAAGACACTAAAGCCAAATATTTATAAGAGTATCTGAGCAGTCACACACTTATTCTATACAAAAGAACTTGTATGATCGGTGGAAGTTCAGGTGGTGGTAAGATTCCAATCTCCTTGAAAGAAAAAGGAGCATCACATATACAATAAGCGTGTGAAGCATTTTTGGAAGAGGAGAGACTTGTAATATTGCCAATTTGAGTAAATTAAGTCAGGAGGTGGAAACTTAATCGAGACATATTTAAACCAATGAGCAAAAATAAAATGGAAATAATCTGTTTAATAATGTTCTCCCATTACCTCTCCCTGTTACAACTCGGATTATTTTACTCTGAACTTGCCTCAGTTTTCAAAGTAACTATTCAGATCTTGCAGAAGGGACGCATGAAAATCTAATTTTGCATGTCTTAAATCAATATATGCTGCTCCTCACTTTAAACAAATCTCATGGTTTGTTTACACAAGCGGAATTTGCATTGCATATACTAACTGTGCTTTAGGTACATTTGTCAATCACACATAAAACAAATTATTTTCTGTGGTTACGAACATGACACCGCATTCGGAAATGTAGCCATTTTTCATCTGACCCGTAATCTGGAGCAATCGACACAAAGCCGTCTTGTTCTAAGAGTATCCCAGAGTGTTCTCAGGTTGCCTTTGAGTTCAGCAGTAGACATTTAAAAAAGGTAACATTTTCCCAGGGCAGAAGCCAAACCCTTTTTCTACCTGCTAGAATTTGTCACTTGGGAATCTTTTCAATACTCCTGGGCTGTGCAATACAAGAACTATTGTGTGCAGAGCGACTTTTAGGCCCGATTCCAAGAAAAGGAGGAATTGTACGCCAGATAAAACTGAGGCCCGGCTTATACTGGATCCTAATACATCAATGAGGTAATCCTTCTATATTTCATGCCAAATCTTGGTAAAAACCAACCTCACCGATATTCGGCCAAGAAAAAAATAAATGTGTAACGGACAGCGCTTATACGTGTACAGTGATATACCAAAACCTCCACCAATAAAACTACATTATATACGATGAATAACCAGCAAGGATTACAGATGTCCAAAGTGTATATGATAAAATACAAATCTATCAAATGATTAGGGTTGCCAGGTGGCTTCTCCGAAAATACTGGACTCAATGGTGAAAGGTGCGTCAGGTCACTATGTCCAGGGAGGAAAATACTGGACACATACATGTCCAGTATTACAGTACCTCACATTTTTTACTGGACAGAGTATCCAAATACAGGACAGTCCAGTTCAATACCGAACACCTGGCAACCCTACAAATGATACCTGTAATGTGTTGTGGGTGTGAAAATAGGTATGCGAGTAAAGCTTAAGGTACAAAATTATGCAATAGAAAAAAACAAAACAAAAATAAACAAAAATAAACAAAAAAAAACATATGGATATTAATATAAATGAACAGTATAAAAACAGAAAAATAATATAAAAAACTTCCGTTATCACCGTGACCCAAAGATGGGTTAAACTTAACTAGGTTTCTTTGGATACTTACAACCTTCTTCCTGGGTTCAACAAACTCCCATTGTGTAACCCAGCGGTGCGCAAACTAGGGGGGCGGGAGATTTTGCTGGGGCGGGTGCCACGGGGGGCCGTTACAGGGGCCCCCGCGCTCTTCCCCACGGCATTTAAATGAAATGCCAGGGGAGGAGTGAGGCCTCTGTAACTTACTTACCTGCTGCCAGCTGGGTCTTCGGCGACGCGTCCCCATTTGACGCCGCGGAGTCATGGCGTGATGTCACGGGAGACCAGTACTTTAACACCAAAACCACCGGGATCACTAGCACCAGACAGGACAAAGTTGTAGAATAAAATGGGGTTTATTCTGGCACGCCAGCAGACAAACAAAGATGTACAAAACACAATACAATACCAACTGGGGGCCTGGGGAGTAGACTCTAGCCTCGCTAGGTGCAGGGGCCTGCTTCAAGAAGGCTTGTCCTGTCTGCTTCTCGTCCAGGATCTCAGAGGGCTGATCACACACAGCCCCTCTGAGACATCTCTCCAGCTTGTCACTATAAAGTTCAAACTCCTTTACAGAATGTCTCAGTGTGTTAGCCTCTCTGCTCTTAGAAGGCAGATCTCCACACTCCTTCCCAGAGTAGAACTGATTCTCTGATCAGAAGCTCCCCTTTATATATCCCTCTGTGGCTATAATTTACATGGGAGGGGGCTGCTGGACATTGATTGAGTTTGGGCCATAACAGCCAGAGGGCATGCTAAAACCCATCCCTGATTAAATCAGTCTGTGCAATACAATGTGCTTACTCCCAGACCTGAATATCAGTCTTTCACCTCCCCTCAGGAGTCCCGACACCTAGCTGTCCCTAATCCTATCAATTCTATAGAAATCTTCAACATAGACATAGTAAGAATGGAATATCTCATTTGCCTTCTGGTAGAGCTGACACGCAAAGCACAGAAGAATAGTGATTCACTAAACTGTGGGATTGCATTTACAGGTAATAACAAATACAGACTTTGAAATACATTTACACGTCCCTGTCCTTTCCCAGATGTTAAATACCTTTTGGCCAAAATAAGCCTTACAATGGTGGCCAAATTAGATAGATTTAGGGGTAGCTAGCTGGGCTTCATAACAGTTTTGTGATGCCAGCAACCCCTACCGTCACAGTCACATGACCCCCGCCCGCCGGAAAGGAAGGTAGGGGGGCACGAGCACCAGGGGGAGGGGGGTGGTGCAGCGCGAATAGTTTGTGCACCCTGGTGTAACCTAAACAGAAAGAAAAGAAAACAAAGCGCCCGATCTTAGTGTGATATCAGACTGTAAATTTTTTTTATAGTTAGGACTTTTTACGATTAAAAACTCACAATACAGCCATGAATAAAAAGCATGGTATAAGTAAACGCATGCGCCGACAGGTGACACCGGAACGCCGCTTTGTCTGCTCCGTCGTGGGATGTTATTCTCCAAAACTCCACTGCTGGTGTCGCCGCTTGTATCGTCCTCCGGCAACCCGCATACGCAGAAAGTGGTTCCCACTCCTTAAGCTCCCATTAGCCAAACAGACAACCGCAGACTTTCTTCTCCCCGATTTTGAAATGCACACCCGCACAGCTACCGTAGCTCACTCACAACACGTGACCCCACGCGTTTCTTCTGTCTGAGCGGATTTCATCAGGGGATGGACTCTATTGGCACTCATATTGTATAAATACTTGCAGAGTCCAAATCGACAAAGATTTGGCTAATTACAAACTTTAATAGATGTCCTCTTATTTCTGGAGTTATATACTGTACATTTGTTCCTTTTTGTAACAAGGACGGCTTCTTCAAATGAGAAAGAAGAAACGACTTGCATGTGTAGAATGTACAAAAGTTCTATATGTAGCAGCAAGGAGTACGACTACACACCTGCCACAGCCTTTTGTTACTTCTAAGGTTGGGGCTATACCAAGAAGGGGAAATCCCACGGCCTTTCTTGGTTTGCTGCAATATTTGGTCACAGTGAAATTAGAGATCTTAACCAACAATTATTAAATGGAAAAGCAGGCTAAAATTACATGATTCTTCCATAAAGGATATTGAGCAAGTTGTACGTGGACAGCCATGCACATTGTCACTAGAGCATTTTTGAAGTGAAACTTCTTTAGTGGCACCTAGTCCTGATGGGACAAAACTGGAGAGATGGGGGACGAAATGTGAAACGGAAGTGACGTCACGTAATGGACGCCGCTCCCCTCACACATGCGGCGGCGGTAGCCGCCGGCACCGCTCCTAATGGCCGCCGCACACCCCCCCAAACCCCCACCCCCACGACAGCTGACATATGCGGCCGCTGTTCCCCGCCCGCTGCCATGCCGCGCATGCGCAGTTGTGATGGCGCCGCTGACGGATGCCACACAAGCGCAGAAGCGGTTGGCAGCGGCGCCGTTCCCCCCCCAACACGCTCCCGTTCGCCCCACACGCCGCAACCGCCGGCGCCGCTCCTAATGGCCACCGCACGCACCCCCCAAACCTCTCCTCCACCCCTACGACTGCTGACATATACGGCAGCGATAGCCGCCGCTCCTAACGGCCGCTGTTCCCCGCCCGCTGCCATGCCGCGCATGCGCAGGTGTGATGGCGCCGCTGACGAACGCCACACTTGCGCAGAAGCGGCGCCGTTCCCCCCACACTGAGCCATTTTGCCCTCCACTGACGCGGGCGTTCGCGGGCCCCCTGCGCCCGCAGGAAGCATGGCACACGGCACAAACCCGGGCGCAACCCGCGCGGCACAGGGGCTCGGCGCCGGGGGCAGGCTCCTGCTGCTGGAAGAAAGGGTGACCGGGTGGGCCGGGCAGCGGACGGGTAACCTCACCTCTCGCCCGCGGTCACTCAGGCCCATGCCGGGCGCATGTACCCCGCGTGGGGGGGGGGTAAGCAAAATTTGCAGAAGGGGGGGGCGGGAGGTGGTGCGCAATGTTACACCCCGCCCCTGGCTGCAGCAGGACACACACACACACACACACACACACACACACACAGACTGACACACACGAGGAATTCACACTTAGCTATTTGCACTAATACAGGGGATGTGTGCCGAGCACGCGCATTATAAGTCAAATTTATTTGCGTTTTGTCAATGAAATTGTATTTTGATTTTTAATTAAAACATCACCAACACAAATACAATTTCTGTGACAAAAGTCAAAGAAGTTTTACTTACTATGCGCGTGCACAGCACACATAGCTTTTTTTTATTATAGCCGTTTTTTTTATTATAGCCGTTTCATTATTAAGTGAAATTTTCCCGTTTGAAAAACGTACTCCCTTTTAAAAGTTGTCCAATTAGAAATGTTCTTGTTAACACCTTCAATACTACAGAGTTTGCCCTACTGAAAAAGTAGAGATACGGCCGGATCCTTTGGTCCTTGGATTTCCGTGAATCAGTCCTAAAAAGGGAGATCCGTCTTTTACGTGTCACTTATTTATTTTTTAAATCACCGACAAATTGGATTGTTAAAATCCACCCGCGGATTGTATCCAATGGCGGTTTTGGATTCACCCGCACAGACAAAAACTCCAACGCATTTTACACCACGGAACAGATTTTGAATGGAAAGGTCGGGAAAATCCCGCTAAATGGATTGGCTGTTTCACCCATTTCTACGCAACAGGTTAATATATATCTTTCCAAAAACCTTTTTTTTCCCCTTTATATAACTATTTTGTATATTTCAAGGTCTACTGAATGGAGCAGGAACGTAGGGGAAATATAAAACGCATAAATGTGTTACAGTACTTCACATAACTTTTGGTTTACAGATTAGAAGCGTATGGAATAGGAGGGGGGAAAATAAAATAAAAAACAGTCTCCCCTCCGCAGCCACACGTATAGGAACTGCCTGCGCGGGCATGAGTATACCTCCGCCACGTGAAGAGCTGGGACCCTCTGCGGTGCTGACCACTGGCCAGAAGAATTGGTCCTGCCTCCTGGGAGTCTTCTCCTTGCGCACATACAAAATGTAACGCAACATAAAGCACAGCTGGCTCCCAGAGTTACTAGACTCATGCAACTTCATGGTGAAACTGTAAACGTTATTGATGGCTATGCTCGAATATGGGTCACCTTTATGGCCCCTGTGGTCACTCAATCTGGAGTTTCTGCTGTTAAAGTACAGGGTTAAAATCAAGCCACAAAAATGCTCCCATCGGCCCCTCTGCACATCTCGGCTTTCTGCAGCATGCCAACTCTTTTCTGTGCCATGCTGCAGTGTCAATTCCCTCTGGACTGATTGTACATGGCCAAGACATGTGGACCTTGATAAAATATATTTGTCCGTCTCTGCTTCAAAGTATAAAAAGGAGCCGGCTCATAGGGGAAAAGGAAAAGTGCAGGATAGGGACAACATATGCGTTCAGGAGTGACTACCCACATGTCCATATGCACATAAGGGTGATGCGTGTGCATACTTGTGTTTGAGGGTGATAGCGTGTGCGAGAATGTGTGCATGTATAAATAAGGGTGACAATACCCACCATATACAGAAGCACACACTGGTCCGAGTGCATAGGCCAATGCGTAATACAGGCCCGAGTCCACCACTGTACACATGCAAAAATACGTGCATATCACCCAACCATAAAAGTGGACAGGTCTTTAGGAGGGGGGGGGGGGGAATTCCTCTGACCGCACATGGATCTTTGAATGTGGCCTGAAATACACACTCTCATCCTGTTTATTAGAAGCGTAAAAGCTCTTATAGCAAATGTCTAATTAAAATAGAAACCTTAGCAGTGATAGGAAACAGGGCTGTCTGCCTTGTCATGATCTGAACCAGACCATAAGCAAAACTTTAAAGACAAAGAACAGACCAACCTCACTGTCTCTGAACACAGAATTCTGTAGTAAACAAATCATTGTGGTAGACCTGTGCTCTTCTGGGAACCGGTCCATATACAGTTTCAGCCAAAGAATTTAAGCACAAAATCATTAATTGATCCAGTAAAGCAAATTACTGATCATTTTTACAAACGCATTACCATATCGACTATATCTACCATTTTAAAAAGTTTCCATTATAAATACAAAACAAAATATTGGGTAATTAATTAGCAGTTTAATTATAAAAATTCAATGTATTCTGCAGGTCAATGGGAAAAAATATGGTAAGAAATCCACGCAAATCATAAAAATACAGAAGGTACCTATTGTATTGTGATGTGTCCTTTCATGAAGGCATTTACAATGCACGGTAAAAGGTAATGACAGCAATACAGCACAACAGGTGAAATGATTCAAGGGACAAAATAATAAGTCTGGGATTCTCTACGCAAGTTACAAAAAGTACAATTCAATAGCAGTCCTTGGATGAAGATCTGCACTGGCATCTAAAATAAATCATAATCAAGTCTAAACGACTTCTTAGGACTAGAATGAAGGCGTTGCAATAAATAGTCAAGTACAATTAAAACATCCATTATTGAAGATTTCTAACTCAGCAGCTTGTAGAACACACTGACAAAATTAAATAGGCACTGCTGAGAAATAGGTCAAGTGGTTTGACTTTAGCTTGACCTTTCACCCGAAAAACAGCAAGATTTAAAGATCTGTGAAATAGCTAGTACAGATTTAGAATGCTGACCACATGGAATGGGAAGAAAAGAGAGCTATCCGGGTTTGAGCAAGTCTTTGATGTGGAGACAAGTAGTCGCTGAGCAATTGAAAATCTGTCAAAAAGGTAATTGACTCATTTGACCAGCTATGATCTTACCACCTGCCTACTCAACAAGGCTTTTTCCACATTCAGTAAGCATAGTGTAATTGAATGTTATCCCATAATTACCAACTCCGTTCAAGAGAGTGCATGTACTTGCATAGAGGATGGCAACATCAAACTTAGTCATTGAATCAGAACCATAGTTTGATGGCTGAGTAATGAAAGACTCAAGGCAGGTCATCAAAAGTAGGTACCATCACATTCCCCCATCATTCCTTACATTTTACCATACTGCATGCCGTGTGACAACAGTATACTCCACAAGTCACAAATGTGACACATAAAAAAGGTCACTTAGTGTGTAACAAGTTTATTCAAACTCTTAAAAATAAAACAAATTTTCAACCTTGAAAAATGACAATTAGTATCAATATATAAATGCTTTGTGGAATGCTGGTCATCTCTCAATCTTAGAATAACCCTGCACAAGTAACCAAAGAAAAAATGTGTGACATTGTTTTACATCACCAGACCATAACAAACATGCTAGTATACTATATGCCTGTAAGCAGCTGGGGGGGGGGGGAGGAAGAGGGGTATACAGAGTAGCTGAACATAAACTTGACCACCCTGTTATTTCACATCTGAAGGACAGACCGGTCATGGTCTCAAACTAATTTTATAGCTGATAGAGCACTGCCTGTGTAAAAGCAAAATGTAGCCTGAAATAAAAAAAACCTGGACTTCTAGTTGGTCTGATCTTCTATTCAAACAGTTGCAAAAATATATATGCACACACACACACACACACACACACTATTAGATCGCAATCCAAGTCCTAATAGATGGAGATAACCTGAACAAATGACACAACCATGATACTTTCCACATTTATTTATCCAGAAATGATTCAACATTCAATATTCATGTGTGAAAAAGTATGTGAACCTTTAGATTCAGGTGGCTCCCCCTTGAGCAGCAATGACTTCAACTAAGCGTTTCCTGTAACTGCTGGTCAGTCTGACTTTTTAGGAATATTGGTCCATTCCTCCTTACAGAATCGATTAAACTCTGTGACATTTGAGGCCTTCCTTGCATAGACAGCTTGCATCAGGTCCTGCCACAATATTTTGATGGGGGTTTAGGTCTGGACTATGACTCGGCCATTGTAAAAAGCGAAATTTCTTCTTCTGCAGCCACTCTTTTGTAGATCAGCTTGTATGTTTAGGAACATGGTCTTGCTGCATGACCCACTTTCACTTCAGCTCATGGACAGATGGACAGATATTCTCCTCTAAAATCTTCTGATGCAATGCAGAATTCATGGTTGTGTCAATGATGGCAAGCAGTCCAAGTCCTGAGGCAGCCCCAAACCATAACACTCCCAGCACCATGCTTGACTGTTGGGATGAGGTTCTTCTGTTCGAACGCAGTGTTCCAAACATAATATTTCTCGTCGAGGCCAAAAAGTTCTACCTTTGACTCGTCTGTCCAGAGAACATTGTTCCAGAAGTCTTCAGGATCATCTATGTACTCTTTGGCAAACTTCAGACAGGCAGAAAAGTTATTTTAAGAAAGCAGTGGTTTCCTCCTGGCTATCCATCCATGAACACCATTCTTGTTCAATCTTTTGCCAATTGTTGAGTCATGAACACTCACATTAGCCAATGAGAGAGTGGCCTGCAGATCCTTGGATATTACTCTGGGATTCTTTGTGACTTCCTGGATGATTTGCCGGTTTGTTCTTGGAGAGCTTTTGTAGGATGACTGCTCCTGGGTAGAGTGACAGTTCTCTTGAACTTTCTCCATTTGTAGACCATCTGTCTGACAGTGGATTGGTGGAGATCCAAATCCTTAGAAATGGTTTTGTAACCCTTTTTAGACTGATGCGCATCAATAACGGCTTTTCTGAGGTCCTTGGAGATTTATTTTGATCGCAACAGGTGTTTCCATACACCTGTATGGAAAAAAAAAACAAACTCGCCAAGTTTCTGATCTTTATATAGTGTGGGGCCTCCCAAACGCCTTACAGTACATCTCAGCCCTAATTTCTCGCTATACATCATCCCGACTCCTGCGTTCTGCTCAAGGATGTCTTCTCTCTACCCATTTTGTATCTAAAGCCCTCTCCTGCCATAAACCTTTCTCACTGACTGCCCCGCACCTCTGGAATGCCCTTCCCCTCAATATCCACCTTAAAACACACCTGCTTAAGGAAGCATACGAGTAGCTCCATGGCTGATAATTTACCCCTCATACATAAACCTTGGCCCCTTGCAGACGCACTTACCAGAACGCCCTCCTACTGTCTCTGTACGTTCTTCCTACCTACCAATTAGATTGTAAGCTCTTCGGAGCAGGGACTCCTTTTCCAACACGTTTCTTTAATGTCTCAAGCACTTCTTCCCATAATGTGTTATTTGTTTTTTTTATATGATTGTCACGTGTATTACTGCTGTGAAGCGCTATGTACATTAATGGAGCTAAATATAAAAGCTATACATGCAACTCACACCTAATTATTTAAACACCTCATTATAATTATCCCCTTTAATTCAGCTGATAAAAACAGGGTTTTACTTACAGTACTTTTACACATACCCTGACTCTTAATTACTCATTGTCTAATTCATACATCATTTTGTTTTCAAAAGACATGGAATTGGTCAATATAGAACCCATTGGATATTTAAGAAAAAAGACCGTTTTTGATTCAAGAAGGTGATCAAGGAAAAAACTATGGAATTTGCGTAATCATTTGGATTCACAAACTCTCGCCACTATATCCACACTCCACTTGAAGGAGTTGCTTGGATTCCTGCATGCACACAAGGATACGGACTGTATAAAGCCAGGAGATGTGTAGCCAATGTGTTTCCCACTTGGAAATGCAATCCTAAGTATTAATAGTTTTCAAGCCATCCCGAGGTAGACCTGGCAAAGCGTTTTCATTTTGCATTCTGACTTGCAGATTTTGCAGACTATTTATTTCAATGTGAATTAATAGCCAGTGCCGATCCCATCTATGACACAAGCCAGTGTTAGCGATTACCCTGGTAAAGCGGCACTTAATCCCATTTTTGGCTAGCGACATCATAAAGAAGAAAACTATTCCCACAATTTAATTTGGGGGAGTGTCAATATAAAAAATAAATAAAAAAAATAACCCACAGAAAACAATGCTGCTTTAACCATTTCGTTGCTCTGCATTGCAGGGGTTCAATATTGCCGCATACATTTGAAACCTGTACATACAGCCATTCCTTCCTGTCAGATTTAGCAGCTACTCCGTTACAGTGTGGCTGTGCGAAACACGCAGTATGACAGGAATCCGCAGGAACAGCCGCTGCAGCCTCTTTTAGAAACGTCCTGCTAACATCGTCAGGGCTGAGGCCACTTTGTGAACATTCCCAGGGCTCCCAGGCCTCCAGCTGGCAGCACCGATGAAAGGTTTGGTCGTTTCAATTTATGAACCCTGGTGCATTCTCACGTTGAAGTTCATAGTTTGAAAAGGTGGCACAGTCCATACCAATACATTTGATAAAACCTCCACTAATACCAATTAGCGGCACATTTGGGCTCTATTCACACAAACTCCTTCAGAGGTAATGGAAACAGACACAAGTCTCATTTGGTTTTTAGCTGGAACGTTATGCATCACCTTTTCACCTTCTGTGCGGGGGTCATACAGTGGGTTGAACTCAATGACAAGTGACCTTTTTTTTTTTAACCTAAATAAAGACTGCATATATGCCGGTCCTTTCCCCTGATAACATTACAATCGGCTTGAATGTCCTGTTGAGAGTAGGATGTATTACATTGCCAGGAGACAGAAGTAAAATTTAAAAAAATAGTTACACAAAATGAATGGTTTGATTTAATTTGTCATGCCCTTTTTGTTTTGCTTTCTCCCCCCCCCCTTTTTCGTTTGCTTTCTCTCCCCCCCTCCCCCTCCCACCCCACAGTCAAGACTCATTTCATACAGATATTTCAAATGCTTTGGAATGAGTGAACATGCAGCATTATTTCCAAAGATTCATCATTGGGAACAAAACATTTAATGCTTCTGTAAGGGTGTAAGGAATGCCAATGAACATATTTAAAGCTGCCGCTATATTAAAAAAACAAAAAAAAACAAATGTACCAGTCTTTTTCTTATGTAGTCAAACATTAACTTGCGGTAATCAGAAACCCAAGAAGCCTGTTCTCCATGGTTGCAAAGCCACGGGTTAGTCCCACAAAGAGAATATGTAAACAAAAAAAAAAAGGCAATTTTGGGGCAAAGAGTATTTTCATTTTATGCCATTTTGTGTAACGATCAAAGCACTTTGCCAACAATGTGTTCCTATTTGCACTAGTTTACTATTTGGGGAGCATCAACAGGAGAAGTTCCGCAGCACGTACAGAAGTGTGAAGATGTGTAGCAAAGTCTGTCTCCATGTTGCTCTTTTTGCATCAAAATAAAATCTGCCATGTCTGAGGTGCATAAGCCTTTCGATCAAACTGAGCTGAATGTAGGACACGTCACCGACATGGATTCTTAATGCGAAGCAACAGAAAGAAGAGGCACTGCAAGCAAAACACTTTCCTACATGGATATCTTCCCAAACAGTTGTTAGCTTGACGACAAGCGAGATCACTTTCAGTGGGGAAAAGCAAGACATTGGAATGTATTCTTTGCCCCAAATAACCATGGACAACAAGCAAATAAAGCATGATGGCCATGTTTTCTAAGCGGTGCGATTCCCGACGACACTCCAGCACCGAACGACACCTTAAAGATTATTCTAGTGAATAAGTCGCAGTAAATATGGCCCGTTTGTCCATTTGTTTTAGGATTGGAGCGGTGTGTAGTAATTTTACCGAGGTCCTGAGCACTATGTTGCTTCTTATTTGTAATGACAATAAAATACTACTAATAGTATACTGGCTGAGCAGAACGTCAACAGTATTGTAAATGTATTAGTAGCTCATTGATTTTCCTCTTAACACTGCGGGGTGGGATTTGCCACATGCTAATGGCAGGATATTCAGTTATACTGTGCATATTGAATGCATTATTCTCTTACGACTACTTTTAACAAAGTTCTAAATGTTGCTATAACATTTCCTTAGCATCAGCACCAAAATCTTTTCCAACCTCCACAAAAAACAGAGAAAAAAGTAAGCAAATGTGACCTATACCACAAGAGACATGAGATAGCAGTTAAAATAATATCCCATCATTTGACCAGGTCTCAGCAGCTGAGAAATGTATGTTAGGAGCTTGCAGTATCAGTTATTACACATGGCAGCTACCCAGCTCAATGACTAAGGCAAAGTAATGCATTGTAAGCTTCCTAGCACTGAAGGGGTCACGTTTCCGGTCATGACCTGTACATGTCACAACTTATGAAGTGATCTGTATGTCATCTCTAATAAGGTGCTTGACAGAATGGATTTCTGGAACCGAGTTGCTGCAAATGATAAAATTCTAAATTGTTATGGTAAAATGTAAGTGTCTCGTACATTTTAGTAACTATAAAAAAAAAACAGTGGTCACCAAATTAAGCCCCAAACGGTGACACTGTACCGAAGTAGCTAGCTATGTCTGAGTCAAAGTATCAATAACTGTAATAGTACCATACTGTACCTAGATCTACTTCCTCCCCCTTAATACATTTATTATTGACAATTAAATCTAAAAATACCTTTAGTGTGAGTATTGTTATAGCTTTGCTTCTGTCCTCATTTCAACAGCATCTAGAGTCTGAACAGTCACAGACTTGTGAAGTAGCACTTTGCCAAACCTTGTGTCCTGGCTCGAAAACAGTGGTAGGCAACAAGATATACATAAAGGGCCGCACATTAGATACATTTATAGATAATAACAAAAAAAACAAGTAAAGAGCACGTTTCCTAAAAACCGAAGGTTAGTGTCTTGCGTTAACAACTTTTTAAGACCTGCGAGTGCCTTGTTTATTCTATTTTTATATGATCTATTTTTACATTGCACCTAGGAAAGGTATTTGAGTGGAGTGCCGCTGCTCACACACACACACACACACACACACACACACACACACACACACACACTAAGTAGCCGAGTGGGGGAAAGCCAAGATCTGCAGGCTGTTCGTGCAGACAGCAGTTGGGGGCCGCAGGCAAGATACAAGGGTCACCTGTTCCCCACCAATGCTCTTTAAAAATTTTTTTTAAAAAAAACAAAAAACACACTAGAGGTTGCCAGTTTCAGTCCTCACGGACCACTAACTGCAGGTTTTAAGGCTCTCCTCATTAGCACAGGTGATCCAATCATTTTCACAACCACCTATGCTCAAGCAAGGTGTATCCTTAAAACCTGCCCTGTTAGTGGTGTTTGAGGACTGGAGTTGGGAACCTCTGCTCGAAACAGTATTCTATAAAAAGTCAATGCAAACACCTCTACAAGAAAAAGATATATAGATAGATAGAGACAGATATAATTAGAAATACTCGGGGGGGGGTGGAGTTGCCCGCGTGACCATGGGTTCAGATATGTAAATAGTAAAGAAACAAAAATCTAAATTCTGTGGTGTGCCAAGAGACTTCATATGTGAACTCGTTCGGTTTGCCATATATTTAAAGTGTGAAGCATAGCTTTAGCTTACACAGACAGTACACACGATCTGGGCATGTTCAATAAATGCAACCTATGCATCTGTAACACATTTTAGTCCTCATCTGGCACCAAAACCAGCAATGGAAAACGAACTAGAAATTTAAATAGCTAGTGTCAACGCACCGAAATTAAAATGCTTCACGGATATCTTTTTGCTTAAAGATGTACTGTATGAACTGGACCAAAACAGCACATCTTTCCACCAATAGGGAATGCTTTGTTGACATATAACACAACAGATTCTTCTGCTGCCGCTGTAACTACAAGAGTTGCTGTAAAGTTGCTTTAGTTCACAGAAAAGCTGTGGTGAGTAACACTGACCCACATTATTTATAAATCTAGGCTGTCATTTTAGTTTGCATATTGGACAATATATTAACACATTTGGTTAAAGTTGATTCTGACCATTCATAAGGATTAATGTACCTTTAATTAAAGATGATTTCAATTTGTGAAATCTTTAACACCCTCCCCACAAAAAAAAAAATCTAAATAAATAATCCACCACAGATAAAAGTATTGTTAGAATTAGCAATTTTTCCAATTCGCTTTAAAGCTCATTTGCTATCACCATTAGGAAACAACGTATTTTCTTTAGAATTATTACAAAGAACTAGCACTATAAAGCAGGCCCCTCTGCCGACATAGGTGTTAGTGGGGATGTGACCATATATAAAAATGTGTTTAAATCAAAGAAGGAAACATGCCCATGAAACCTTAGGTATTTTTAAAAATTCTACCACCACGACAGCCAAATGGTCTCCTTAAAATACGCGCTAGATACAGTTACTTCTGTTTGGAAGTTTCTAAAAGAGGCAGCCATTTGTAAATGTGCTTTTCTTAGTATCATACTTCGAATACTCTGCTATAATAAGGAGACATGTGATAAACATGCGAGATGTCTAGACAAATCATCATGGATTGTAGAAGCAAACGTCTGTCCCATAACCGAAAGAGACAGAAAACACAATATAAAATGCCAAAATGTGCGCGCACACATACACACAATGCTGCGGGAGGTCCCATTGGCTGCATTCACAGTCGCACAAACGGCAAGGCTGGCTACACCTGTACAGTAGGTTGGGCATCTTGTATGAAATAACAGAAACTTTTTACATCATTATGTCAGCTCACTACCTATGTGAGGATCACCTCATTACCAGAGAGGCCTGCAATTAATTGTCAAAATAATTGCTCATAAACCCGTGGGAGGTTTTCAAGACTCCTGTAAAGCTACATTTGGGAAGAGCTCATTAAATAAATAAATAAATAAATAAATAAAACAGAAAACCAACACCACACTATTCCCCACTACTAGCCATCTCCTTCATATTCTATATCAGCATGTTCAACTATTTCCATCCAGAACGCCCATGTTGATCAACACATCCGGAAAATAGTCCATTTATAAACCGCTGGTCATCTTTCCGTGAGGGCCAGACCCGGTATCTGCAACCTAACTGCTGAAGGAAGCAGCAGGGAGTTGCGGCAAGTTTCGTGTTACGGAGGGGATCAAAGATGTGTACACTCTTACAAACAACTCACATTTAAAAAAAACTATACTATTGTAAGTGTTATATTTACACGATATCCCTCATACTCAGAGTAAGGCTGCGATTATAGGGCATGCGCGACATCATGCACTAGGCTGGAAGCTATTGTGAGGTGATCGGGGCGGACACCTCATTTGCTGAACCGCTCACGTGACGCGGCCGTCACACGAAAAATTTCATTTTAATTGTATTTTCAAAATGTGTGCGCGGCCGCTCTGCACGCTCGTGCACTATAGGTGGCCTCATTGAGGAACACACACACATGTGTTTGTGGTGTGCGCATGCACGCCACCAGAATAATCGCGGCCTAAATATGTAGTAGCAGCAGGTAAAGGGCTTAAACTTGCAGGGAAACGCTGCAAAAATGTGAAGTTAGTAACGTAACAATGCTTGAAATACTGTGGTTTGGCTCAAAAGTAATGGTGAGAAACCTGCAGCAACTGTGAGGGTCAACTGCAGTCTCTCACATTTAAGCCCTGACAGTGATGCTTATTTTCCTATTAAAATGTTCACATTATTGTACTATTCTGGGGTAAAAGGTAATTGTCCTTGATTCAGATTGGTTACCTTCAGCCCAAGAATTCAGTATTCAGATGTGTGTGTACTGGCTCGCTTTGCAAGGACCCCATCTCTATGTAGATATATCTATCCACCTACCCTCACTCCCACCATCCAGGCCAGTGTCTCGGATTGCCTCCTGGCTGCATCCTCGGGGACGGCGTTCCGTCTTATACTTAATTTGGTCTAAAATTGAGTTCCTCATATAGCCCCCTAAATCTGCCTTAATAATCGCCCTTTTCCGTCACAGTAACCTGTACCAGCATTTATCCTGTCGCCAAAGCACATTGCCTAGGAGTAATATTTGACGCCTCCCTTTCCTTCTCCATTCACATTCACGGCATGGCCAAAATGTATCGCTTCTTCCTCCTTAATATTGCCAAGATTCGCCCTTTCCTCTGTCCTGTTACTGTTAAACTAATGCGTGCCCTTATCCTCTTTCTGGATTATTGTAACATACAGGCCTCCCTAGCTCACAACTTTCTCCCCTGCAATCTATCCAAAATTCGGCTACTAGAATAATTTAACTTTCTTCCAAAACAGTCTCTGCTCATCTCCTCCTTAAATTCCTCTCCAGGCTTCCCATCAAATTTGAGATTACTTACAAAAGTTCTCCTCACCTTTAAGGCTTTTCACACCTCTGCTCCTTCCTACATATCAGCTTTCATCTCTTGTTCTGCTCCTGCTAATCTCTTGCGCTCTCCTCAGAACATCTCCTCTCCACCCCTTTCACCTAAACTGCTCTCCCTCAAACCAGTTTCCCTTACTTCAGCTTAGCTGTGGAACTCCCTCACACTCATATTCCAAGCACCTTCTCTCACCACCTTTACGACAAACCTTAAAAAAACTCACCTCTTAAATGAAGCAAGCCAATAGGCTGGACTAATGGCCACTGTCCCACACCCAAAGTCACTCCTACCAACCATTGTGGCCAAGCACTGCACTTATTCTCTCACCTGCTGTCTCTGCAATTCTCCCAACATTCCACTTAGACCGTAAGCTCTCTGGGGCAGGAATTTCCTTTCCTATTATCTCACCAATTTTATTATAATATCCTGTACTGTATAAGCTCCTTGTAAAGCGCAGAGGAGATCTGTGGGCGCAATATAAATAAAGATATACATACAAAAAGGGTCAGGACAAGGGAGAAATGAGGCAGAGGTAATAACAGAATTAATTTGTATTTATTTATTTTTAAACACGTTAAATCTCAGGCAGGGCCGCCAAGAGGGCCGCCGGCATGAGGGAGGCCCGGCGCGCACAGGAGCAGCGGGGCCGGCGGCAATTGCTGTGGCAAGCCGCCAGGCCCCTCGCAGCACTGCCACCTTCCCTCCTGAAAGCACTGGGCCATCATGGTACCCCCCCCCTCCCCAGCATCGGGCCAAAACAACCGCTCACCCCCCCCCCCCCCCCATCGGGCCAGCATCGGCCCCACCCCCGCTGCACATTGGTGCGCGCGGAAGCAGCGGCGTGCCTGCAGCAACCAACCGCTGGGCCCCCCGCAGGAAAAGAAAGAAAGAAAGAAAGGTATTGGGGGGGTTGGGGTAATTTTTATATGTATTGGAGATATAGATACAGTATATAGATCACACACACACTCCCAGTAAGATCCATCTATCTTACTGGGAATGTGCGTATACATATATACACAATATATGTATGTATTGGGTAGGTGGAGTTTTTGTATGCATTTGGGGGGGGGGGGTTGTATATATTTGGGGGTGGGAAGTTTTTTGCATTGGGGGTGGGAAGTTTTTTGGTATATATCTTGTGGGGGAATTGTGTGTAGGTGGGGGCAGAATGAGTGTGCGTGGGGTAATTGACGGAGGGAGAGGACAGAGGGGGTGAGTGAGGAAAAGAGAGAGTAAGAGTGAGAAGCAGGGGAGAGAAATACATGCGAGGCGGGATAGTGAGATGGGGTGAGACAGAATGGAGAGAAATACATGGGATGGGGGGGAAAGAGAGGGGGCTCGTGAGGTGTGAAATGGGAGGGGGGGCGGACAATACCGCCAACACGGGGGGGCCCTGCTCAAAATGCTCAAAATGTTTGTCCCGGGTCCCTCTCAGGTGACAAATTATCAAACATTGAAGAAATGACTGGTCTGTTATTTTGTGTGAGGTTTTACATTAAAAAAAATAAATACAAGTTCTAAAATGCCTCATTGCTGCTAGTCTCATCTGGTGCTCTGTGCGGCTGCATCTTTAAGAGAAGGATCATTTAAAATGTCAATATGCCTGGGGAAGAAAGAAAAGAAAAAATAATCCAGAACTTGTTTAAATCATCCCTGGAGTCTTCCATGCAGCATAAACAAAACTGCCTTATAATACCCCACCTACACACCATCCATTCTCATTAGTTAAGAAAACATACTTTAAGCCAGTAGTGTTTTGTATTGAGATGTAGCAACACATAAAATGCCAGTACCTTTCACCACATCAAACAGCTCCTCTTCCCACACATCTCCCACCCCCACACAAATAACTGAGCCACCCAGATAGAGTCTTTATGGGTTTTTGATTTATAACAAATGCTGGCAATTGCTCTTCTTGCAGTGTAATAAAATCATCATTTTTTTTTTTTAATCTTGAAACTGCGCCATAAACATGTTCTCACCTACCCAGCCCGCAGTCTCGTGTAAGCGCAGGTCAGAAAGGTGCACTCGCATCCTATCCTCCCTTGCCACTATCCCATCCATGCACATTATGCATAACTGAAAGTAACCATTGTCTATTGGCGGTTACTGAAAATAACCCCACATCAGAAAAACTTCACAGGAGCAGGAGAGCAGTTTTTTTTAACCATCTACAAAAACGTACGTTTATTTACACTACCGCCTGGGGAAAAGCAGCATGGATTAAAGGAACTATGCACCCTGAAATATACGGGAAGCCTCCTCACCTAGTAGTTAAAGCAATATCCTACATTTGTTTAATAAAATCAGTTCTGTGCTATGAGAACATACTTTTACCATTTTTTTTTTTTTTTTAACTATTTGTTTAAGACATTTTTTAAATTTATTTTAAGACCGCGCTTATAGTGCCCGCGACATCGACACAGCTTTAAAACAAATATATTGAAGCCGTCACGTGCACTTATAGTAGGAGCGGCGCGCATTGGTCGCGATCGCTGGAAGTCACTTCAATTTGATTTTTCCAGCGACCATGACGTCAGTGTCGCTGTCACTATAAGCACAGCCTAATGTAGCAAGCATTGTTGTTTCTATAGAAACCATTTACAGTCACACCCCTTCCCCTTATGAGCTCTGCCCTCTCTCTAGCAGTGCACCAATTGTATCTAGTAACTGCCTGGTCACATGATCTTCCACACAGAACTTTGCATTGTGGGTACTGTTTTGCAGCAATAACTGAATTAAATACCCCCGAGCAAAACGATCGATTACAGGAGAGCAGTTTAGAGAATCACTTGTCAGTGTGCAGATTGTATTAAGCACATAATGAATGGAATTGTATTTTTTTTAAAAGGAGGAGATTTCCTGTGTTAGACATTCTCCTTTTCTGTGTTAGAACAGATAGATAGATGCTGAGATTATAGTAGGCGTGCGCGGGCGGCAGAGCAATGTATACTCTTAGGATAGAGGCGATCGGGGAGGCATGGCGGACACGTCACCAGGCTGGTTCTCCCTCATTAGCTGAACCACGCGGCTGTCGCGCGAAAGTACTAAATAAATTGTCTTTTCAAAAATTTGCCTTGCTCTTCATCGCGCCCGCACACAATATGGCCGGCCCGATAAAGCTGCTGTAATTTGTTCGCGCAGCGTGCAAAAATCACACACACACACACACACACACACACACACACACACACACACGCCGTCGCGCTCACTATAATCACGGCCTAGATGTAAAAGCTCAGAATGACTAATATTTTACTTCTGTATAACAACGCGACCAGAACATAGAGGAACAAGAAAGCACAGAGTCAAAATGGTAAGGCCTGAGGCAGATGTCACACAAATGGCTTCTTCCACTTCAAAGACAGTGCCACTCTTCATCGCTTCTTGCTCAGGACTTATGGCATGCGGTGCCACATGACAGCATAAACATAGGTATATGGGGGGGGGAAGGGACCTCCCAAAGTTAAATCTCCCTGCAGCGCCAGGCGAAGAAAGAAGGTACAGTTGGAGCAAGTTTCCTGGCACAACCCAAACTAACAGCAACATGAAAGCGAGTGTTTAATCCGGCCTTACATTTAGACTATTAAAAGTTTACATGTGCCTAGTAAACAATTTTGATTGCAGTCGCACACTGAGGAAAGCCAGTTACAATACAGTTTATGAATGGATAAATGCCACTTGAACCTTTCAACTGCCATAAAAGGTTGACCTGATTCGAAGCCAGTAGAATAAAAATGTTATTTATTTTTTAAATGAATGATTTTTTTTTTTTTTTAAAGAGAGAAAAGGATGGAAATGCGTTCTTTTCCATTGCTTATTTAGTGAAGAGTCACTGGTTCCACAACACAGAAGGATATTCGTTAAACTGCGATAGAACAAAATCGCGACACAAACTTCTACTAAAAAGACAATAGGATACACTAGTGCATGGGTTCTCAGCCTCAGTGCTGAAGCCCACCCCCCTCCCCCAACAGGTCAGGTTTTCAGGATATCCAAGCTTTAGCACATGTGGCTCAACCAAAGAGTGCACCACCTGTGCTGAAGCTGGGATACCCTGAGCTGTTGGAGGTAGGGGTGCTTGAGGCCTGGAGTTGAGCACCCTTACTCTTTGCACAGTTATTAAAGTGCAGCGTTAATAGGCTCTGCAACAACGCTTCCAATACTGTGCTTTGGCCCCAAAGCAATGGTGAGAAACCTGCATCAACTGAGAGGGTGAAATCCAGCTGCTGACATTGAAATCCTGACGTATGCTTTCGCCCCCCCCCCCCCCCTTCCCCTATGGAAACATTCACATTACTATTCTGGGGTTCTTGATTCAAAACGTCTTACCTCCAGCCCAGCATACAGTTACCAGATTCATGTGTACTGGCTCTTTTTGAAAAGGACCATATATTAGGAAAAGGGTCAGGGCAAAATGAGGCAGAGGGAAAAGCAGTAAAAAGACCCTACATCTCAGGTAACAAAATGTTCAAACATTTCCACAGCAGACATTGAAAAAAAAAGGGACTTTTTTTTTTTTTAAACATACTGGTAAAAACTAACTCATACTTTTTACACGGCATCATTGCCGCAGCATCCTTCACTCCTCCGTGGCACTTAAGAACCACCTTTCTGTAAAAGTCTGGCGTCAATCGCAGTTTCCTGGTGATAATGCCCCAATTGGTGCGATCGCAGTTTAATGAATGACCCCCAAAGCCCCTGGAGATTGTTCCCAGCATTGTCTCACTTCCATTCACAGGAATTACATAGTATAGAAGGTGGGTCTAAAATTAGTTCCTTATAACCCACTTCTGACTTTCCCAGGCACACCCTGTGCATGATGTCAGTCAGACATGCTCATTTTCCACAAACACCAGCACTTTCCCGTTTAACCCCCTTTGCAGTCAGAGGGGTCAGCAGGAAGGAGAGAAGACAAATCTAAAAAAAAAAGTCATTGCCAGAGCCTAGTACATGGTTAAAAAAAAATAAACACATTTCATATTCAACTTATTAATGTCCTACATGCCCAGGACATACTTGAAAACGAGAGGTAACCCTCAATGCATTACTTCCTGGTAAAATATTTGATAAATAAATACATACGTTTGATGATCTTTACAAGTTAGATGTAAATTCTATCCGCATACAGTTTACCACATTACTTCACTTGGCAGGTCGCCACACTTCAGTCACTGCTCTAGAGCCATGGAAAAAATACCCGAGGAAGTCACAGCGAAACGCGCAAGATCCTTATTGCACATGAGCAAAGTTTTCAGCTCACTGGACACCGAGGCATTCGATTGTGAGACAGAAGCTACCACGTGATGTTGACATGCAGTGCACCAGACGCCTAAGAGTGGCGGCTTACCAGGTGCCAGTTGTACTCTGAATGCGCTTTTAATGATGCCTAAATGTGAGAGCGATGAGAGGCACAGTTACTGTGCGTTCAGCACTTGCACACGAACGTCATCATATGACTGGTCACCTGTTCAAGGAAGGCATGTGAAGCTACACTTCCCTACTGCTGACAGACTACTCCTCAGTGGAACCTCACGACTGGCTGAATTCCTGGTTAAATCAATTGCTTGAAAGGCAGCAGAAAGAGCGTCCATTAACGCCTGTGTAATAATCCGCTTCCCTTTATTTTTTAAATCCCCACCATTTTATCTTGGCTGTTTGTAAGCTTTTTGGATAAATTATATTTTGAGCAACTGGGAGTCAGGGTTGAAGTTGATAAAGGAAGAAAAAAGAAAAAAGCGCAAGGCTTTTTTCTTTCCCTGTCTATAGCTCTTCCTGGTCCCGAGGTTGGTACCAGATGTAAAGAGGCTGCATACCCATTGGAGATCAAGATTGGACTCTATATTTGGGACCACAAAAAGCAAATCTCATGGACATTAAGTATCATAATTTAATTGTTTGTAATAATTGTTTTAATTTTTGCTGTGTAAATCCCTTGTTATTTATTCTTCCTTTTTATGTGTCATTGAATATATATATATAAAGGTTAATAGGTAAGAGCGCTGGTGAACACATTTGGAGGCAGAGGGGCTAATACCCACCTGCTTCCAACTGTGTCATACTCATTTAACAATCCCTTATTGAAGTTGATAAACACAACATAATACATTTAAAAATAAAGTCTCATTAAACCATTTCAGTGGCAGGATATAATTATTTTATATGCATGCCAAGTTATCAGCTGCTATATTGTTTTGTCATTGTTAAAGTGTGTGTCATAAAGCACTGCAAATTCAATAAATCAGCAGCGTCAATCACCGGGTAACAGTTGTCAACTGGGTAGAAGAGAGGGCAGAAGCCAGTACATGGGCGGTCAGCCACCCCTTCATCACCTGCAACCTGGACACGGTCAATAAACACCAAGAGCAGGAAGAATGGAGGTGGAGGGGGGTGGAGGTTCACCAAGGAGTATAATGGGCCAGCAAGGTCTGGGAGGATAGATACACACACACACACACACACACACAAATGATGCGAGTTGAGTTGTTATCAGTTATCCAGCTTTTATCCATCATAGCAGCTAGCTTTGCAGCGCACCCTCACTGGAAAACTGGCACTTGTACTGGTAGCTCAACCAAAAGGAACCAGCTTGAACCGGGGTAACAGCCAGGTACCAGGCGAGTTGAAAGTGGCACAGGGAGTGGAGTGAGGATGACGGGAAGGAGCTGTGCAGCTAGCCTTAGAAAGAAAAAAAACACGCCCTATAATATCTGAAGATAAGGTTGCCAGCCAATTACTGGGGTGCGCAGTCAGGCTGTGCAGCCGGATAAGTCGGCAAAGAGGATGTGTAATTTGACAAGCTGACCCAACATATACCAAACATTGTATAGAACCATCTACGACTTCAAATAATAATAATAATAGTTATTCCCCCCCCCTCCCCCCCTCTCAAATTGAGGACTCCTCTTGAGTTGAACCGCAAAGAGCTGAAAATAGCATGATTCAGCTACGGAGAACACATACAGTACCCCCTCCCCAAATTCTGTCAAATGTAAAAATAGGCAGTGTTGCTGCTTCAAATAACTTATTATGTCAGACAGGCTCCCTTACGACACCAACTGCAGCCACACCAGCTTTTTTTCCTACCTTTTACAGTTTATGCAGCAGTACAAATAACTACTTCCCCCCCCCCCCAAAAAAAAAACAAAACAAAAAAAATAATGGTCATCATTATGAAGAACAGAACTTTGAGATTTAAAGCTCGATGCAAATGAAATGTTACACCACGCAAGTGGGGAGTATCTGGGAGGTTGACCTAGTCCAAATGAAACACACACCCTATGTAAGATGACCCTGCATGTTTAATAATGTACAATGTCTTAACAGGGACGGACGCACACACTGCATGTAAAATAAGTCCCAAGTTATAAAATTGTGTTTTACAATTGTGGCTTGTACAAGTTCAAATGGAATTTGGTGAAGAATAGTACGAGAACAATGAACCTATTCTTTAAAATAAAAAATCAATGTGATCCTTTTAAATTCCATCCTTGAGTAGTCTCGGGGGGGGGGGGGGGGGGGAGGGGAGGAAGGAAAGATCATACTATAAATGAACACCATGCAAATCATAACAAAAACATCCCAACCTCGGACTGATACAATGAAATAAATACCAGAAAAAAATAAAACAATAATTATAGTGTCCATCACACTGTAGTGTATAATATGCATTCTGCCCATTGTACTGTATAATAATTTGTCTCCCATAGCATACATAAATCAAGAGTGGTGGAGCACTGGGGATAGAAGTCCGTTTCTACAATAGAGCCTTTATTTAGTCTAAGATTCTGTGGGGTTTTTTTGAAAAGTGACACTACCAGCTGAACCATCTGATCAGGTTTCCCTTGTTTGCCTCTTACTGGTCAGGTCACTGCGAAAGCTGGTTATGTAACCCTATCGGTGTTGGAGGGTCCCGAGACCTCCATCTCCACCTCCCCCTCTGGCATTCCCGGATCACTCCGGAGCGATCACATGACCTAGAGTCATTATGGTGGCATTGACAGGAGGGTTCTCACTTTCTATGCACATCATGGTTTGCGATCCACATAGTCGACCTCTAGATCAGTGGTGACAGGCCTCAAACCCTCGCCTCCCTTCCCCCAGAAGGTCTGCAGGATATCCCTGCTTCAGTACAGGTGGCTCAGAACCTACTTCAGCACAGGTGGTCAGAGGCTCAGTCTTTAACTGAGCCGCCTGTACTGAAGCTGGGATATCCTGGAAACCTGACCTGTTGGGGAGGAGGGG
Source organism: Ascaphus truei (assembly GCF_040206685.1). Lineage (NCBI taxonomy): Eukaryota > Metazoa > Chordata > Amphibia > Anura > Ascaphidae > Ascaphus > Ascaphus truei. Next base: position 475,005,207 of record NC_134483.1, read on the forward strand.
GGCTTAAAGACTTGAGTTCAGCGTCGCTGATCTAGGGGTAGACTGCACCCCTGCCCTAGAGTACGAGCACTGTGCCATGACGTGCAGGGTACATCACAAAGGGCCACTGGCGTCACCTCTCTCATGACGTACACTATGCCCAAAGGGCCAGAAATTAAATTCACAAATACATTAATTACATAAGAATGAAACAATAACCCTTCCTGTTTAAAATCGCTCGTACCCTTGTGAAGATCACACACACACACACACACACACACACACTATATTAGTAGGAATGGATATAAAAAAATTTCCACTTTCATCCAAATCACACATTTTAATGGTGAAGCCCTTTCGTATTTACCCTTTGAAAATATAGTTAAACAATAAATAAATAAATAAACAAACAAAAAATACACCACACGTGCCCAGTACAATCTTCTAGATCTGGGGTGGGCAACTCCACTCCTCCAGGGCCACCAACAGGTCAGGTTTTCAGGATATCCCTGCACAGTGCTGAAGCAGGGATATCCTGAAAACTCGACCTGTTGGTGGCCCTTGAGAACTGGAGTTGCCCCCCCCTGATCTAGATGCTGCCGTCCAACGCAGCCCTTTTTAGCACAGCTTAGGAATTGCTACTGCATCTCTTTGTTAGGTGAGTGTCTAGTATAGGAGAATACAGGTTATATATTCAGAGTTACTCTTAAAAATGTGTGCCGTGTAGTAAGGATTTCAGGCTCAGATTAGCAGATTGTAAGGTCAAACAACCAATGGGAGGAGTTGTTTGTCTTGTTGATTTTACTGCAAACTCTATGTTGCAAATAAATAAAAATGCACATGCTTGAGTGCTGTATCACTTAATAGTTACTAAAAGTCATACTATAAAGCTGCAAAACAGAACAGTTAGTTACATCATGAGATGGGAGGGGGGTAGATACTGTACTTGAGTTTCTTTGGTAGCATTGCTCATAATAGCACAAAAGGATACAGAGTGATGCTTCCTTTTGAGACCTAATTGAGGAGGGGGGGGGGGGGGAGAATAGGAAAGAGGGGAGACATCAGCTTTTTGTTATTGAGCCATGCAGTCCTGTGTGAAATCCCAGAATTCCCTGGTGTTTGCATCCCGTACACTCAAAGAGTTAACGCATCAATATACAACTGTCCACCTCAAGATATTCAAGTGAAAGCAACGGATTCCTGCTTCCCTGCACCACATTCAACCCCGGTGGTTAACCAGAAGACCCAAAATAATACTGCAACATGCTTTCTGACACCACACTGACCGAGTGATGAACAAGGACATGGGAAAGTGATGCAGCTGTAAATAGTCTTAGGACATCAGCAGGCTGTTCCCAAGTATGACAAAAGTAAACAGCAAGTGTGCACGATTCCTCAAAACAGCTTTTACCAGCACTTTTCTGATTCTCTCCACTCATGACAGATACCAGCACAGTAGGGCCATGTACCAAGCAGTCTATAAACACCATGCATTATGTCATACAAATGGAACGAGAGTCCCTTAGCAGCACGGGTGACTGACCGCAAAAAAAATGCAGATAATCAGTACTGGTTCCTCCTCAAACTACTCATATCGTTCCATGTAGCCAAAATAAATTAATGTTGTATTGGCAGACGTGTCCGCAGCAAAATAAGCCAAAAATCCAAGAATTTAACTTTCTTACATCACTTCTGCTTGTTACGCTGTACAGTAGAGCCCCGGTCATATGGCGGATTCCGTTCCAGGCCGCCGCCGCTATGCAGGGCCCTACTGTACTTTTGAAAACAGAGATGCAGAGCTGTAAACCGACTGTTTCACTGACAAATGGCATCTGACAAGGAGTTGCGCACGCACAAAACGGTTTAGTGACAGCCGGATACTCAGCGCGTCAAGCCAAAAATACAGAACAAGCGCCGAACCTAAGGAATATGGGTATACATTGGGAAACGCTGTAAAGCGGAGCCCTACTGTATGTGGCTCCAGCGTGAACAATGAGAAGCAAGAATATTTATAGCAGCAACACCAGCAGCCATCCAGGGTTTGTCTGTCAACATTCAAACATTAGGCATACAAGATGAACGCCATTTTACCGTTTAACATTTTTGCCCACGAAGGACCATATTTTGTTAGCAGTTCTAAGTCACTTTGAATAGGCAGCCAAGGTGTCTGATGGGACCACTACTGTTTGTGTCCGGTGATTGAGCACGTTGGTGAATATGGCCATGTGTCGTCTTCTACAACTGCACACAAAAAAACAATCCCCACAGTGTGGCAAGTAACAAATTATGCTGAACATGATTGTGTTGCGGTCCTTTGTGACGATAAAGGAGTTAATAGTGCAAGATGCTTACACAATAATAAAACTAAAAGGATTTTATTAGCGCTCAGAGTTTAAACTCTCAAATCAGCATCTAGGACAGCTTTTTCTACTGGCTTTCAGAAAACTTCACAAAAGCCAGTACTCCTCTTCTGCTGCTGTCTGAACATCACAAGGACTTTGCCTTGGTCTAGTAGTGTTGATCTCAGCTGCAGCGCTGAAAGTTACTTGGCTGCATTAGAACATAAGAGGACTTCCCAACATTGAAGGGTCGTGTCAGGACCTAGCCAACACAAGGTGCTGATCTACAATGTATACATTCTGGCATAGAAAAGGTTAACGGGGAGACAGATTATAGTTCCTTACTAGGTCTCAACTTTTCTATCATTGGAATTTAATAATACGTTGAACGGCAGAAAACAACAAAACTAATGCACAAGGACACAAAAATGCTGGGTGTTACCCGAAGAAACAGGGAAAAGAATGTATGGCTTCGGCAGCAAACTAAAAAGTCATTGACACCATCACAAGGGTGAAGAAATGTAAATGGTACTGGCCAGACATGTCACATGAAGAAATGACCGTATTTGGACAAACTCAACTGGATTCCAAGGGATATCAGAAGACCAAAGACAACAACGAAAAGGAAGGTGGGAGGATGGAATTAGAAAATGTGTTGGTGCAACGTGGACAGGAGAGGCTTGCAAACGCAGCACCTGGACAATCATTGGGTAGGCCTTCATCCAGCAGTGGATCAGCAAGGTCTGAAGAGGAGATGATATACACACACACACACACACACACACACACACAGCTAGAAAAATTAATTCACCTGGGGCAATTAACAGGAGTTAAAAGATCAATTCTTTCAGTTTTTACGTTTATAAAACCAAGGGCACGTGCCTTAGCAGATGAAGGAAGAAAGGAGCACAGCTATCCGCATCCAGAGTGCATGGAATGAGAAATACGGCAACTCCAAGTACAATAAAAACGAATATTTATTAATTAATCAGCTTACAATGGGGTAGAACAACGCACCAACGCGTTTCGTCCAACAGGACTTTCTCAAGCTGCAGAATCCATCCCACTTGGAACTTCCACAGTCAGGTATAGGGCATAAGCCCTTTTATTATTACTACCTCTCTTGTGTGGGATTGCTTATTGATCATATCCCATGGGTGAATTATGTCTTTAAGGGACTATTGGATGTGGTAGCTGTGTGGGCACCACTAGGTCTCTTTTCCCCTGGGATGAACATCTCTGTTAATTATACAGTGGTTCTGAAGTTTGGATTCATTTTGGAGGGACTTATGCTACTGATGAGCTTATTTTGTGATGCACCAACTCACCACATATCTATGTACACGTGCCTTAGATCCTGGCCCCAGCAAAACATGCATTTAGGACACGTGGAGTCTTTTTGGACTTCTGAACTTAAATGATCTTTTTTCAAGCCCTGTGTATATCAAGCCTAGTTAGGGGAGAAAAGCAGTAACAAGTCTAAAGTTGCAATGTTGAGCTAAGTACTGTACAGGCATACCCCGGTTTAAGGACACTCACTTTAAGTACACTCGCGAGTAAGTACATATCGCCCAATAGGCAAACTGCATCTCACGCATGCGCCTGTCAGCACGTCCTGAACAGCAATACCGGCTCCCTACCTGTACCGAAGCTGTGCACAAGCGGGGAGACTATAGAGCCTGTTACAAATGCGTTATTTACATCAGTTATGCACGTATATAACGATTGCAGTACAGTACATGCATCGATCAGTGGGGAAAAGGTAGTGCTTCACTTTAAGTACATTTTCGCTTTACATACATGCTCCGGTCCCATTGCGTATGTTAATGCGGGGTATGCCTGTAGTATTTTATTTTCAAAATTTAGTTTTAAGTTTTTTTGTTTTTGTTTGTTTTTTTATAAACACCCACAAAATATATTGATTTTTTTCAATCAAATGTGTGATAACAGAAAATGTCATAGAAATGTCAAACTATTTTCTTCGGAGGAGTCATTTATTTAAAACAAAGCTATGTCTAAGCTTTGTATATACAGTAGGGCCCCGCTTTACAGCGTTTCCCAATATATACCCATATTCATTAGGTTCGGCACTTGTTCTGTTTTTCCGGCAATTTTCAGCATGACGCGCTCAGCAGCCGAGTATCCGACTGTCACTAAGCAACATTTTTAGTACGTACGCTACTCCTTGTCAGATGCCATTTGTCAGCGAAAAAAAGTCGGTTTACAGCTCTGCATCTCTGTTTTCAAAAAAGGTACAATACAGTACAGTACGGCCCCGGTCTGGAACCCGCCGTATGAGCGGGGCCCTACTGTATCCCATACACGAAAAAGGAAAAAAAGGGGGGATACGAGCACTGCGGAAATGACACTCTGGCTAGGGCAAGTGCAAAAAAGTGAAAAAAAGCTTTATTGTGGCTTAACACGCCATTAAAATTACATGTTCACCGTCCTCTGACGCGTTTCGTTCACAACGGAACTTTATCAAAGAGTATCTACCTACTAAAGTTGATAAAGTTCCGTTGGGAACGAAACGCGTCAGAGGACGGTGAACATGTAATTTTAATGGCGTGTTAAGCCACAATAAAGCTTTTTTTCACTTTTTTGCACTTGCCCTAGCCAGAGTGTCATTTCCGCAGTGCTCGTATCCCCCCTTTTTTTCCTGTTACCTCTCTACCGGGACGGATGCACGCAAAGGAGCGGAGCTGTTCTCTGTCGCCGATACACACAGGACACGGAAGTAGTGGCTAATACATCCGGGGGTCACAGGTCGCCGTGTACCGCGAGGGTTACAAGGAAAAGACCGCCAGTGGAGGACAGGATCCCCGGATAGAACGCAGCTGTACGGAGTGCTGCAGGACATCGCAGACCACGGAACACAGAGAGGCCCACCAGAGAAGGGACCACCGGTTGGATACACGCTCACCGGTCAGGTTAGACGGCTTCACGTCCGTGTGTGGGTTATTAACCCATTGCGACAGACTTACTGCCTACTGCTTTATTATTCATTACCGTGTACCTCAGGTGACAGAGTACTACGCTTGTTAAATATTAAGAAATATCTTAAGACTTTCAGACTTACCAGCAAGGTTTTTTTAGAGCACCCAATTAGGGTTAATCCCCTTACTCACCCTGTATCCCATACACAACTACCAAAGGATACCTAGGAGGTAGCATCAGCAACCTCATATTTATCTATCTGATATAAATACTGTGGAAGGTGGAAACTGGTCTGATATGCCTGGGTCGAATGATATGTTAAACACAATATCAATACATTTATAAAAACACTGATATATAACCTGTTGCTTACATTGGGGCTTGCAATGCATTGCAGGCCACATTGCTCCTGAATGGGTTTAAAAAAAAAAAAAAAAAAAGCACCTATAGAATCTATATAAATGTGCAGCAAACTTATTTCTGCTTACAGTACATCTGTGTCAAGTGACACACACACACACACAGTATGATGCAGTGTCTCCATAGACAAATCTTTCACTTTAGGAGCCAGAGACTGCCGATTGAAGTTATACGAAATTACAGCCCTAGATGCAAATTTGAAATACATTCCATTTTAATGTTTGCCATAGCATATATACTCTATTGCCCCATATAACCACCCCCAGAGTCACAAGCGTGAATAAATGACCATGCGTAGGACACTTAAAATGTTGCTTGTTTAAAAGGCGCTTCTCGTTTTGAATTTTATGGTAAACACATCATTTTTGTACCGTCATACACGCTCCTGTGTGAATCTACATAGAACACGGTGTCCAGCCTTCTAAAAGCCAAGAATGTTAATATCTGCATTCAGTTTGCGTACACACAAGAAACAATTCAGTCTTATCCATGGGCAGAAGCTATGGCTGCCACACAGTAGCAATGTCATGGAAAGTTCTGCAGGCTTTTGGTGTCCCAGTTAACAGACGGTGTAATCAATTACACAATAATGCTTCTGTCCGTCAGTCCAAAAAACGTGTCCTCCTTTCCCAGAGTTTTTTTATATACACCTTTTATTACATAATCTCAATGCACTGCTGCACCAACATCAATTTCAAAAGGTGTTAAGATATTGCTTCAATATCTCTCATATCGAGTAAGGTGAGTTTTAGGGAAGCATGGAAAAGGGAGGAATAATGCACAGTCTATTCTCTCCCCCTCCCCCCCCCCCCTTATACAGGAAATGTCTGGGTGCCCTCTCTTTTTCACTGGTCTACAGTTCCTAGACAGGGATGAATAGGGCTCTGTATTCATGTGTGCTGACAGCAATGGGGGTTACCCACAGCAGGTATGCAGTACCCCACAGCATTTTAAATTGCAAGGGAAATAAAGCATTTTCATAACCAACTGTGGAAGATTAGGTATTCACAGACAAGTGAGAAGGTTTATTCGGCCATCTCATGTTGGCACGGTTATGTGCTCCTAAACTGTAGAGAAAGGGGATTTATTTTGCATCAGGGGAAATCTTGGATGAGGCCAACATGAAAAAGGATGGACACCAGGTATTCAATAGCTGGGTTACCAACACGAAATCTACTAACTGGTGTAAGTCCTCAATTCTGAGATCATTTATAGCTCTGAAAAATAAAGATCATGGGATGACAGTTTCTGCCTCAAAATGATCTGCCCCTGTAACTTTAAGGCAGCGCCTCTTCTGCATCAGTATAACAGTGTGTGGTTTAGGGTCCCTAGCACCACAATAACAGAGGCAGTCTGCTGGTCAGTTCAAAACAACTATGTCCACTGACCGCACTGCTCTCTGCACCAGATATACAGAACACACACACACAAAGCTGCTACTGAGTCCGATGTAGTACCCTCAATAACTATTTCAGCTGTAACTGCAAACACAGTTGCTCTTCCCAGTGTAATAATGAAAACCAAAGAACAACTATGCTTATATAGCAGCTCTAAAAACGGATTCATTGTGTTGCAGACGGGTGCATGCAGCCACCTCTATGGAGGATTCCTGGTTGTACAGCTGTGGGACCAATATGCAGAATAATATATATTACACACACCTGTCATACATGTACAGTTGTGGTGCTCTAGCGTGCCAGTGGTGTATCTAAATATGAAGATCTATACACAGACATATATATAACAGTTATGTATACAGTATATACAGAGAACGTTAGAATTGATATATATGTTATTATTTCTGATCATCATTTAGCGCAAACCGCTTACAATTGTGGTGCAACAACAAATATTATCTACCTCGATCCACTTCTGAGCCTCACGGCACGCCGAGTCAGGAGGTGATTCCTGCGGCTGGGAGATCTCTTCTAGATCTAGTGCAGGACTGGCCATGTCCGGAGATCAGCCAGCAGCTCTGCGCCTCTCTGCAGCCACACGGGGGAACACCGGGCACAACCGGGATGGGGTGTCTGGCTCAGGAGAAGGGCTCCTCCAGCTCTGGTGTTGGGCTGTGTGTGCTGTGCTCCCCAGTGACTGAGTCCCCACTCCGTGCAACGTGATCTGAACAACACCAGCTATAAATAATCACACGATTGCAGCTTTTGCCTTCAGCCCATGCAAATCCAGGCGCCGCCACCGCCACCACCTCCTCCTCCTCCTCCTCCTTCTCCTCCTTCTCCTTCTGGAGCAGAGGCACTAATCACATGTCTCATTATATGCTCAGTGAGAGCCCAGAGCCAGGCACTGCTACTGCCTACAAAAGGGAGGACCAATTAACAGTCACAGCACATGCTACATTCTGTCATTCCTTTAAAAACAACCGAGGGAAAGAGAAATACCAACAAGAACAACTCAAATACTGAGCTTTTTAGGCCTAACGTTCAACTATGACAATGCTGAAAATGGCTGCATAAGAGTTGTCTCAGGTGTCTGCCAGAAAGCTTGTTGTGAGAATAATTTAAAGGGACTAGGCACCTGTTTGTCAATCAACAAGTGTTTATGACGAACTAGTTCCAATTCAGTTGCAAATGCTAAAAAGGTAAAAAGTCCTCAGAGTACTCTGGGCAGGACCTGTTTGAATATATCACATCCCTATCAAATACAGCCAAATAACAGGACTGGCAAATCCAATTGCTGATTGCTCTGGAGCCTGGTAGGGTGACTAGGTTTGGAGAAGGCAACTGGTTTTGAATGTGTACTGGATCACCCCGTCTGTACTTGGCTAAACTCTGAGATTGAAAGACCTGAAATGGAATCTTTCTTAATATATACGATTGCTATTAGGGGTTAAAGAGTATTTGAGTACTGCTACTTTCACATTTTCATCCCCAGAGTACCACTGCTTTTTGTTAGTCTCAAACTACTGAAGTTTTATTTATTTATTTACTTATAAAATATTTTACCAGGAAGTTTGTGACAGTTTAGGATGATAACCTTATTGCTGTGAACGTGGCCTGCGAAGCAATGCAAAGCACACCACAAAAACATAATATTGGCCAACATGAGGAATCTTATATACAAGATATTTCAGAGCCAAGGGAAAAATAGCTCTTCATCTACTGATCTGTAGTAGGGTGACAAAACTTATAAGGGAAAAGGTAGAAAAATAAACATTTTCAGCTCATTTAATGGAGACTGCTAAATATATGGGGTGAGGGGAGCTTCATTATGCTTTAGTGACAGGTTGATTAGCAAGGTTTGCTTTATATTTTCTTTGCCTTCAAATTTTCTGCAGGTAAAGCTGTATTGATCATTACAGAACAAGGTTTAAAAACTCACTAGTGATGTGTGATTTGTTATTTTGGGTTACAAAAAAGCTCATTTGACTGCATTTTTTTTTCCCTGCAGATAAGTGCTTATCTTTTCCTGAGCTTTGCCACCTTAACACATCTTAAAACAGCAGCCAGCAGCGCATTCTGGACAAAGAACTTTTTTGCAAGCATGAAACATTTAGTTTGCATGTCGGTGTGTTCATGGTCCGTGCATGGCATCCAGGCCCATGCGAAACCTGACGTATTTCCTCAGAGTAATGACTTGTAAGGCTGAGTCCCCGCTGGCGCTGAGCGCGCTCATGCTTAGAGCATGAGTGCCGGGTGTCCTGCAACCTGCGCGGGTGGGAGGGGGGGCGCAATTGAGGGCTATCTGAGCAAGCGGGAAAGTCTAAAAATGTCATTTACAAAAGCGCCGAGTGTGTGTGCCCACGCATCGCGTGAGCCGGAACTTGCATATATATATATATATATATATATATATATATATATATATATATGCAAGTAACCGCGCCAAGCGCCGCCCGCTCCGCGAGCTCAGCGCCAGCGGGGACTCAGCCTAATATGGCATTTAGGGGGTTATTCTATATATTACAAAGCAGCCGATCGGCCGCAAATCCTCATTGACTTCAATAGAAATTTTCAGCCAGAAACGGTCGCTTTATACAATATAGAAAAAGGCCCTTAGTGGTGAATTCTATATAGTCTGAGGCTATACAGAAAAAGTACTTTATATCAAATTGAGAAAATGCAAAATACATTAAATATTTGCATTTTGCAGGATTCTTTCCCCAATTAATGAATAGTTAATTTCAATCTAGTCCCTTTTCTTGTCTCAAATTTGAAATGAATTATAGTCTTCGCTAGATTACCTATAATTGTGGATGATATTGTTTAATTTTTAAAGTTTTTATGCTGGAAGAAGCTATTATTTATTTATTTTTCTCTTGTGTACTTTGCATTATTTTTCTATATTGTTTTTTTTCTATATTTGTTTATATGTGTACATCTATATTCTTTGTATTTTATTTAGTTTAGAATGAGTCTTGTTTCACACATTGGGGCCGATTTTAGAGTTCGCTCACAGCATTGGAGTCATCGCGCAAACGCATTGGTGTGGCTGCAAATAGCCAGTTTGTGACTCGTAAAAACAAGACCCTAATTTACAGTTGGCCAAAAATAGGCTGAAAAGACAGTTTACATGGGGTTAATTAATATAACGACTCGACAGGTGAAACAGAGGTGTGTCTATTCCTAACTTATATAAATGAGCCCAACATGGGCAGGCACATGTTGAATGGGCACCTGTATTGAGTCAGCGTGCAATTTAGAGTTGGACTAATGCATTTTCTGGAGCCAAAGCTATAATCGCTTCTCTGTTGATGTGCAGACGCTACCTGACAATACTTGCTTTTCTTGAGAATAGACCAAGACCCCGGATAAGAAGGGAACTCATTTGTAGGGCCGGAGTTTATGTTTTTGGCATGTTTGTTGATGACATGGAAATTTTGGAAAGTTATCCAAGTTAATCTAAAGCCTAAAATACATATTCAACCAGCTATCCCTTCAATTACCACACTAGTTGTAGATCTGCATTTCTGGGCTATAGGGTCATTTCAGGGTACAGTAAGGGTCATTTCAGGGTACAGTAAGGGTCATTTCAGGGTACAGTAAGGGTTATTTCAGGGTACATTAGCGGCCATTTCCAAACCTGCTGTTTTTCCACATTTTGAAGCAGGTATTAAGGACATTGATCTCTAGACTTAAAAGGCTCATCACAATCCCTCAGGATCAACATGTTATTACTGATGTCAAACAAAACTTTTACTAAGCTCACTTTGCACATGTTCTGGGAGCTGTGGACTGCATTCATATACCACCAGCGCCTCCACAGAGGTATGAAGCTATGTACAGAAACCGGAAACATTTCCATTGCATAAATGTCCAGCTCATTTGCAATACTTCACTTATCATCACCGATCTGATTGCTAAATACCCTGGCTTCACCCTTGACCTGGGATTGTGAAAGAGAGTTCAAACAGTGCATATTCAATGGCACTAATCTAAGACCTCGTTATCATATTTTAAGATGCAAGCGACTCTTTAGCACCTAACTCTAATCCGGTTCCCAATTCCAGAAATGGCAATGGTGCAGCACTACGATGTTACCACCGCCACTATTTTTTGCTATTATGTGGCATCGACATGCTAAATCGGGCCCATACTTTGCACTTTTGAAGTGTGCCCTTTAGAAACATTAAGATTTATCTTTTCATGCATTATTTTTGTTTCTGCACAATGTATTATTAGACACTTTTTTTTTAATGTAACCCCCCCTGCCCGTCTCTTAGGGAGTTTACATTGTTGTGCAAAGTTTGGCTACTCAACATGGATTACCTTGACTCAGGGTGCTCGCTTCAGGCGGCTGGGCGATGAGGTAGCAAAGATGTATAATAATGGGCGCCAGCAACTTTTGTAGTACAACTGTCATTTATTTCTGTCCCCAGGCACAGGGACCGCACATTCACTGTGTCAACGTTGCATTGTATTTTATAATCAGACAGACATGAATACGGTTCTTCCATCAGTGCCCACTCTTAACACCCGAATGGAGGTACATTGACTTAGTTGCTCTGTGTAGGCGTGCGACCCGGCCTCCCTTGTTGTTTCGGGATTATAATCAGTATTAATTTGCTTACTCTGGGCCCCTACGCAAATCCTGGTGGGTTCTTCTTACGAGAACCAAAACCTGTGGCCTGTTTGGGAACTACCACTTCTATACAGACTGATGAGGAATATTCGTGCAGATCTGTGGTTAGAGCTTATCCGCCGACACCCAGGAAACTTCTTCTCTGAGGCCCTCTGTGGCATCTTATTCCTTTTTCTTAACTAATCAGGACTCTATTCCAGGGGAGCACAAACTGGGGGGCGGTTACAGAGGTCCTGTGCTCTTCCCCACAACATTTAAATTAGATGCCGGTGGAGCGTGCGAAGCCTCTGCAAGTCCCTTACCTTGTCTCCAGCGGCTTCTGGTGATGTGTCACCATGGCGTCAAATTACGCCACGTGGTCACATGACGTTGAGACGTCGGAAAACGCCAGCAAGGGGGAGAGCAGGCAGGGGGGCGCAGACAAAAAAGTTTGCGCACCCCTACTCTAATATACTCTTTGTGACGTCATGGTCCCATAGCAACACAGGGTGGAGCCTGGCATATGCTAACCCAGGGGTGCGCAAACTGGGGGGACGCAACATTTTCTGGGGGGACGCATCGCTTACAGAGGCACAACATTTAAATCAAATGCCGGGGGAGCGCACAAGGCCACTGTAAGCCTCTCTTAACCTGCTCTCCGGCTTCTTGTGACGTGTCGCCATGACAACATGGAGACAAATGACGCTGCCGCCGGAGAGAAGGGGAGGGGGGGGGCGCGAGCAGGGGGTGCGAGGAAGGGGGGAGAGCAGGCCGTGAGGCACAAAGAAAAAAAAATGCACACCCCTGAGCTAACCTGCAAGGAACCTTTTAGGAGGGGGGATACATTTATTTTTATATTGTGACATTTGTGGTTTAAAAAGACTAGTTATTATTAGATTGTGCTCTAATGAAGCAGTGTACATTGTGAAATGTGTCAGGGTTCATGTGGGCCAAGATAAAGATGGCCGCATTTTAAGTTTTTAGAATACGGAATGCCGAAATCCAGTACGAATGTGCGAGATCATAAGGAATTAATGACTTACCTTAGAAATTGCTACACAAAATATTATAACATGTATTTACTTATTGTACATTCAAACTCAAATAAGTTGCATGTAACAGGATGAAAAAACTATTTGGAGTTCTATTTGTTTCATACCTTTGCGTCTCTTTGCAACAGTTTGTTTTCCTACTTTGGTTTTTATCACCTGTGCTCTTGGCAGGGCGGGGAAGACACGCACTGAACTAGTGGTGGGTGTCATGGTATTAGAATTAGGGTGACCACATTTCCAAAAGTAGAAACCGGGACACAACAAAATATTTCTAAAACAAATTACATCACTTAAAAATAAATATTATAATGGTATTTGTCTAATAGTGTCCCCATTTATGCTGTATTATTGGTTTATTTCCCTCTCCCCATCCCATCTCCCCCTCTCTAGCCTCTTTCTCTCCTACCCCCACTCCCTCCCTCCTCTCGCCATCCTCTCTTCCCATCCTCTCCCTCCCCATCCTCTCCCTCTCTCCCCATCCTCTCCCTCTCTCCCCATCCTCTCCCGCTCTCCCCATCCTCTCCCGCTCTCCCCATCCTCTCCCGCTCTCCCCATCCTGCCTCTCCATTCTCTCTCCTCTCTCCACTTACCCAGACACTCACGTACCCAGCCACTCACATACTTACCTGGCTACTCACACTTACCCAGCCATTCACACATACACTTACCCAGCCACTCACACACTTACCCAGCTACTCACACACTTACTCAGCCAATCACACACTTACCCAGCCACTCACACACACACACTTACCCAGCCACTCATACACACACTTACCCAGCCACTCACTAACCCAGCCACTCACACACTTACCCAGCCACTCACACGTACACTTACCCAGCCACTCACACATACACTAACCAGCCACTCACTTACCAAGCCACTCACATACACTTACCCAGCCACTCACCCAGCCACTTACCCACACACTTACTTTCCCACAAATACACAAACACACTTACCTAGACACTTACATACCTGCTCTTACCTACCCACCCACTAACACACCTACTTACCCACACAAATGTACTTACCCACAAACTTACCTAACTACCCACACACACTTACCCAGACATACACTCACTTACCCACACACACGCACTTACCCAGACACACACACACGTACTTATTTAGGCCTCGGACACGCTTACCGCTGGCGTGCTGAGGCGCGCTGAGGCTCAGGGAAAGCGGGTGCTTTCCCTGGCCTTGCGGTTGCTTACCGCACGCGCTCTCAGCAGGCCGTCAGGGGACGGTCCGGGGGCGGGCGCGTCACTGGCCGGGGGCGGGCCTGTGACGTCACGGAGCTGGTTCGCCCTCATTAGGCGAACCACTCACGTGACCGGCCTGTCTCGCCGGCAAGCGGGGGAATTTTAAATTCCCCTAAGACCTGCGCTTCCGCAAGCGCGCGGAAGCGCAGGTGAGCCCCTACTAAAGCCGCTCTAATTGCGGCTGTAGGGGCTCAGTGCTGAGCGGGAGCACGCGTCGGCACGTTTCCGCAAGCAAGCCGGCAACATGTCCGAGGCCTAAGACACACAGTTACACACACCCTTACCTTATCACAACGCACTGCAGCCAGGGAGATGAGCTGCATGAGCAGCACAGCGCCACCTCATGTCTGGAGAAGTCATTGCTCTCTCTGCTCCCGGACGAACTTCCGCAAAACCGGGTCATTATAAAGACTGTCGATACTCTGGGATAGTTCCTTAAAAACCGGGACATCTGGTCACCCTAATTATGAGATGACCAGGCAGTTTTCTAACTTTATTATTTTAATAATTTAGTATCACAAAAGATAAATATTACACTCAAGTAAAAATCTATTACGTTTTTATGACTAATATCATTACAGTAATTTTAAGTTTAGACATTTCACGTCAAGACTCCTGATTAAGCCGAATGCGTAACGCGTAGAGTGGTGATTCCTAGACACGTTCAGGGAAGGGCACTGGCCTCTATGTTTTTGCGCTGTTTCCTGTTTCCGGGACCATCTGCCAGGAGTGACGCGGTGACATCACGACCGACGCCGAGATGCTGAGGCCAGCAAGGGGGTGAGATCGAAGACACGCTGACTCCTTCCTGCTTTCGCTTCTTAGACTGCGGTCTATAAATGCTGTATTTTTATTTTGTTGAGTGTGAATGTGCATTCTGATGTTTTTTATTCATATAAATCTTACCTACTGTCTGCTCTCTGTCTCTTATTCTGCGATATCTTGCCAAGCTTCTGACATCGTGTTAAGCTTTTGAGGACAGTACTAACCCACTTCTTGTTGTGATGGATATATGCTTATATTATTTATTAAAAATGTGAGTGCAATTCAACAATATTAAAGAGGCAATATTGCACTATTGTGTTTTTATTCTTCTTTCCCTTTCCGGTACCTGCGCGTCCTATGCTTTCTGAAGATTTTATGTCATGTCACTAAAATACGGGACAATTATGTGTCCTGACAGACCTTTACGGGACAAGCTAATGTAATAAAGGATAATCCCATATATACAGGATGTCTGGCAACCCTAGCCAATATATAAGTAAAACTGAAGCACTCATGATATGCTTTTTATACAACGTGTATTACATTAGATCATTTCTATGTAGCCCCGGTCCCCCTTGGGCTCCTAGTGTCCCTTTAACTTCTGCGTTGGCGGCTGTTGAGGCGAGCCGGTCGCCGGGAGTTCGCGGCACATCCGGCTAGCGAGGGCCGCCATTTGGATTGCGCACACAGGCGCAAAGGTGTGCATGAGCAGGAGGACTCGTGGCGGACATTACAGTTCGCGCATGTGCAGTATGCTAGGCGCACATGGCGGCTGCTATGTAGAGGTTCTGTGGGGACTACAAGCCCCATAATGCTTAGGGACATGGATCACATGGGCACAACTGGCCAATGGGGCTGCTAGGATCACAGGCAGCCAGTCGTGCTGGGACAGGATAGGGGTAGGAGGTATGTGCAGGGATCTGTAACTCCTGCACTAGGCCAGAATCACCCCCATAGGCCCCAGCTAGGCCCAGATTCCCCTCAGTTTGTGGTTGCTGCAGGGACCGGCCCATAGGATAGGGAAACGACCCTATAGAACCAGTATCAGTGTGGGAGACAGCCAGGATGCGGCAGCTGGTCCTTGTGGTCTGGGACCAGATCACCCCTGATGGGACTGTCACTGAGGTGGACACCTCACGTGGAGACTCTTCCCCGCAAGAACGGATGCACCGGAGCTGCCAAGCACAGTTGGGTCCGTGAACCCCATTGCAAGACACAGCGCGCCCGGGTGTGGACACACCCGACAGGTACCTTCATCAAAGTGCACCAACACATACAGTACAGTGGCAGCGCTGACCACACATAAAGGGTGGGGGCTTTATCCTTGTGGACACTAGGGTGGTTGAGTGCCCAAGGGCTCCTAAGGTACGGTGGGGACTGTGGACAAGAGTGTGGGACATTGGTGGGTGGTTACGGCCGTGTCCGGCTGGCGGGTAGCTGTAACCAGTAGCCAATTCATATATCTATTAAACTGTTCTTTTATGTTATATCAACTGTGGTTTCTGTGTGATCGTATATGCCTATATGCAGTGTTCGACAAATACGCATAACCACACGCCCGTGGCGAGTGGATTTAGGCCGTGCTGCGGCTCTATGAATTCCCCTGCTCGCGCCAATTTTTTCTAAAAATAAATAAATAAATAATCCCCCTCCCTGATTGGGTTAACGCGGGGAAGAGGGCCGGCTGGCAGCTCTGAGTTAGCCCCTTCCCCCGATCTCCTCCCCTCCTGCCTCATATCTCTTCCCCCTCCTGCCCCCGATCTCCTCCCTCCTGCCCCCGATCCCTGCTTGCTGCCCGGGGCGGGAGGTAAGCTGAGGGGGGTCCCCGCTTGCTGACCGGGGTGGGAGGTAGGCTGCTGCGGCGGTGTACGTGCGGAGGGCCCTGCTGCCATGTGCGACCCCCCTGCCTTGCAGAGGCCCTCCTGCTATGCGGAGGGCCCGCTGCCGTGCGGAGGCCCCTGCTGCCATGTGCGACCCCCCCTGCCTTGCGGGTGAGTGTGAGTGTGTGAGTGACAGTGTGAGAGTGGCAGTGGGTGAGTGTGTGTGTGTTACAGTGTGAGACAGTGACTGTGTGTGCGTGTGCGTGTGACTGAGTGAGTGACTGTGTGTGTGAGTGTGTGTGTGTGTCTGTGAGTGAGTGTGTGTGTCTGTGAGTGTGTGTGTCTGTGAGTGAGTGTGTGTGTCTGTGTGTCTGTGAGTGTGTGTATGTGAGTGTGTGTGTCTGTGAGTGAGTCGTGTGTCTGTGAGTGTGTCACCCTCTCTCCCTCTCAACCTCACTCTCTCCCTGTGTCACCCTCACCCTTTCCCTGTCGCCCTCACCCTCTCCGTCGCCCTCACCCTCTCCCTGTGTCAACCTCTCCCTGTGCCACCCTCTCCCTGTCACCTTCTCCCTGTGTCACCCACACCCTTTCCCTGTTGCCCTCACCCTCTCACTGTCGCCCTTTCTGTCGCCCTCACCCTGTCGCCCTCACCCATCCCTGTCATTCTCACCCTATCCCTGTCGCCCTCACCGTCTCCCTGTTGCCCTCTCCCTCTCTCTGTCGCCCTCGCCCTCTCTCTGTCGCTCTCTCTGTCGCGCTCTCTCTGTCGCACTCTCTCTGTCTTTGTCTCTCATTCTCTCTCTGTGTGTGTTCTCTCTCTGTCTCTCTCATTCTCTCTTTCTCTGTCTCTGTCTCTGTCTCTGTCTCTCTCTCTCTCTCTCTCTCTCTCTCTCTCTCTCTCTCTCTCTCTCTCTCTCTCTCTCTCTCTCTCTCTCTGTGTCTCTGTGTGTGTGTGTGTGTCTCTCTCTCTCTCTCTGTGTGCCGCTCTGTGTGTGTGTCCCTCTCTCTCTGTCTCTGTCTCTCTGTCTGTCTCTCTGTCTCTCTCTCACCCACTCTCTCTCTCACTCTGGATCTCTTATTTACCCTATATATCTTAACTGCCCTATACCTACACCGAAAAAACCTATACTGCTTTCTTCCAGATATAACTCTCGAGCTTCACACGGAAGACATCGGAATCCTCCTAAACCAGAAGACAGGTAAGGAACACCTCCCCTCCAACGTATAACATTGCGGAAATGAGGGTACCTGGACATTAAGGGAATGCGTATCAGGTAAGATCCCAGGCGGGATTCCTGCTTTAGATATTGTGACGCGGGGGCGTCCAGGCACTAGTTATGGGGTTCAGGAAACTAGTCATTCACATCTGGCTTTTTTTTTCTAAATCCGACATTTACACACACATACACACATACACAAATACACACAAGTAACAAGGACTAATTGTAGTTTAATGTAATACAATAAATAATGTCAAAAACAAATGTTGTTCTTACTAGGAATTTATTCCTTTTTTTTTTTTTTTAAAGCGGGTCTGGGGCGGGGCTAGGTGGCGAGTAGATTTTTTGTTCGGCGAGTAGATTTTTGGTGATTTGTCGACCACTGCCTATATGTATATGGGTCCTGTAACGGGCAAATCCAAATAGTAGGATCCATTACAGGTGGAGCACTGACGAAGATCGTTCCAGAATACACACCAGGCTCCCTGCAGTGGAGGCTCAGACCTCCTGTGAGCCACAGGTATTGCACCACACGTACATCGTAGACACATATGTCACAGAGGGTGGGGATACATGTGCTACATCTATATATATATATATATATATATATGTTTTACTAATTTGTCACAGATTAAGACAAGCCCCATTGCCTAGACCAGGGGTGCGTAAACGTTTTTTATTTGTGCCCCTGCCTGCTCTTGTCCCCCCCTGCTCCCCCCTTACCTTTTTTCCGGCCTTTTCTGACGTCACGACATGTGATGTCGCGTTGCCATGGCAAATGTCATTTGACGCAGAGTTTTCAGAAGCCACCGGAGACATGGTAAGGGACCTACAGAGGCCTCACGCGCTCCCCTCCGCATTTAATTTCAATGTTGTGGGGAAGAGCACAGGGTCGCTGTAAGCGCTGCATCCTCCCCCAGAAAATTTTGCCCCCCCCCCCAGTTTGCCCACCCCTGGCCTAGACTACCTGCGATTAAATCTAAGCCGTTTTTGATGGCATTTGAAGACATTTATAATAATTACAATTACAAAACACAAAGGAGGGGAAGTATCAAAGTACCCAAGCTACAAAATTGGAGCAGACAATCTGCACAAGATTTATCAATGGGATTTTTCTCCTTGTCAAATGTGGCACAGTTTGTTTGCATTGGTTTTGCAGAACGTGGTGCAGCGGAAGGCTTTGATATATCACCCCTATAACACTTGGAGCTCACTTAGACCAGCACAAACCTTTCCAGCAACGAAATAGCAATATCTTAGCTTCAACCAAATAAACGGAAGCCAGGAGCTCAGTCTAGTGTTACCACCTGGCTGCACACCTTGAAGAGACCCTGCCAAGCAAGGTGTTTAATGTAGGTTGGGACTTCCATTTTGTTATAAAGACAGTGAGGCCTATGTACTGTACTACGAATTGTTCCCCACTTTTTATCGTGTGTCAAAATTCAGTGCTAACTTAACTCTTGTGTGACCTGTGATGTTAAAAAATATAAAATCTTAATAATGTACTGTAACCCTCCCTGCCCAGCTCCTACTCAGAGCTGGTTCCCCTGTCAGGTTGCTGGATTCGTGCGGCTGGGCGATGAGGGTGCAAGGAGCTTTATTCATTCAAACTGCAGCTTTATTTTTACATCAACATTCACATGCATCTTGGTATGAAGATTGTAACCTTCTCTCTCTTTCACTGTCTGAACTCGGCCTGCCCTAGCTGACCCTATTACGGCCCGCTAGGGAGGTGCTGAGGCTTGATTTTCTTTTCTTACCTTTTCTAGGCAGCCTAGGAAGGGCTTCATCTTTTTAGGGCCCATGTCGAGCCTTGTGCTGTGCTCTCTCAGACGGTGGATAGTGTCTCCCTCACAGGCACTGCATGCCACCTCATGGTCACCTGTAGTGGGGCCAGGAATGGACCCTCCAATGGGGCTGGTCCAACTATCACCCGGGGCTGTGTTCTGCGGAGCCCACTTAGGGCAAAGGCTGCTGCTAAAGAAATACAGAGAGTTACAAGAAAACATTCATAAGGCCATGTAAGGGAGTGAAGGAGTTAAACTCATTTTACAGGGCAGGAGACTGAACAAGGTGTCGGATTTCCTGCAGGTGATATGGTAACTCCTGATTGAACAGGAGATAAAAGGCAGGAAATGAGAACCTCTCAGTGTCCCTGTTGGAGGTTCTGTGAAAGGATCACAAATCACAGATCTCCCGCCCGTAGGGATCCAGGCTTGTTGACCAGAGGATTTTGCCTGGCAACAGTGGCAAACTCACAGCTCCAGATAGCAGAGATGCCTGCACACAAAGAAGGGCAAAAGACTTTCCTGGAAGCAGCAGGACCTCAAAGCCTGCAGCTTGAGAATTCGGGGACGCCGGACCAGCATGTGAGATAAGACTATATATTGTTCCCTAACATTGTTTTTATATGTTTTGGACTGGTAACTGGCTTACCCAGCCAGTCAGATAGAAAGGGCCACAATAATGTTTAGTCAGTCGCCTGAAAGGAGTAGGTGTTCGTTTTATGATTTATGTTTTGCCTTAAAGGGGCAGTAGCCCCAATGTTTTAGTTGTTTTTGAGGCGAATAAAACCAATCATAATATGGATTACCCAAAAGTGCATGTGTGGACTCGTGTCTAACCTCGCCTACAGGCCACACCGTCACAGGCCACTATCTAACTGGGACACTTTCCTGAACTATTAAACCATTAAAAGGTACTATTTACAGTGAGATCCCTCATCTGGGTCTCCTTCAGGGATCTCCCTTCCAGAAGATTCGCCTCCCCCCCCCCCCCCTCCACTATATATGCCAGCCGGATGTCCCTGTATCCAGGCAGAAGGGGGCGGGGCTTAGCTACTGCTGAATCATCCCAGCACCATGTGATTGGAAATGGGATTTTCTCTGTGTGAGCCAACACAGTTAACCCCTTAACACAATTGTAATCCCAAAGGGGGGTTAGAATAGACAATGTGAAAATAAAAATATCGGTGCTAAAAAGTAATACAAAGCTTCAAAACATGTGCACCCTATGTATGAAGACTTCATACATGACACATCATTTGTTGTTTGAAATAATTTTTGATATATCCCTCATGGTGGATAGCTGAGGGATACAATTTAAATGAAAACAGAATTATGTGTATTTTTATTTATAACTAAGGTAGTAAGTAGAAATTATGAGTAATACAATTAGTGAAAATAATAACTTTTGTTAATCTATATAATCAAAACATCCGTGCTGCATCAAATACATTTTTGGGTTGATACACGGCAACTTATTTCTGTGCCTGTACAATTAAGAGTGTTTTTAGGGTTTACTCAAAGTTGAACTTGGCGGGCAATTTAGACGCATTTTTAACTGATTTTGTGGAGCATGAAAATATATATTTTTAGTACAGACCATTTACATCTTTACAACAAGCACAGTTCATTTCTGAGCACCAAAGCAAATGGGAAAAAATGACACAGCTGGAGACATTAGGACACTAGGTAAATATATAGGCAAAGACATGCACAATTCAAATTGAGTTTGACATGTGCCAATTTTGAGGCAAAAAAAGCGATTTGCGGTGATTAGTACATAGGCGCTAGTACCTAACAATTTAAAGCTTTTACAGTTCTCCTAGAAAATAGCTTATCTAGTCTGTGTAATCTATTGTGTCTGCTATTAACCTTTTCTAACTGCTATACACACCTTGCAGGCAGCTTCAAAAACAGTTCTAATTTTATCCAGATAGGCAGCAAAGGTGGATGTCTGTATCAAATTACCAGCAATTTGTCCTCATACATCAGTGTTCTCCCTACATTTCAGTCAGTTCATTTACAAGTTTCTTAAATGTTCATGGATGAATTAGAAGGCCTGTTTGAAATAGATGCCCTGGATGAAATAGATGCCCTGGATGAAATAGATGCCCTGGATGAAATAGATGCCCTGGATGAAGATCACTGGACACATTCTTGGCCTTTGATAGAATTAACAGCAACCCAGCTGCAAAACTGGTGCACAGAACCTGCTCCACAATTAATAAAGGGGAAAAAGTCCCACTGCATCCAAGGGACTTCATGAATATGGTGCTATTCTTGCCACCGTTTGAAGGCCGGAGATTTCTATAGATAGATCTGAATGACACCATCCTCCTTATATTCTAATGAAGATTGTGGGAAGACATACGTTATGTAGGGTGACTAGATGTCCTGGTATAGCCAGGACAGTTCCGGGTTTTAGGCCTTTTTCACGACTTTTTTGGCCACTATCCCGGTTTATCGGCACCAGCCACGCATGCACAATCTCCACTTGCCGGCCGCCTGTGTGCATTCGTGATCGGTGCTTCCGGCTGTGCATGCGCAAGTGGCAAGTGCCGATCGCGAAGACGCACAACCGGCCGGCAAGTGACGATCATGCATGTGTGGCTGGCAAGTGACGATCACGCATGCACACGAGCAGCCGGCAAGCACCGACCACACATGCGTGCCTGGCAAGCACCGATCACGCATGCACAGTCACTGCTCGCCGTAGACGTATGCGCAACATTTGTCCCGGTTTTTCCCAGGACAGATTTGGTCACCCTACGTAAGGTGTCGCTGGGACAGAATTAACACACCCTTCCAGCCTCTCTATTACCCTCAGGGGGAGCTACAAAGTGTATCAGGAATGAAAGGAAAATGGCTTAAAGAAGAGTGTCGGTTAGTGTCTCTAAGTCAATAAAATGAGCCTATTTTGTTCTAGCATGTTCTGGACTGGCAGTGCTACATAAAAATCGACAAATATTGCAATTCTGTGAAGCTCAAAAATATAAATAATGAAAAATTCAAAAAATGCAGTGTTGAGAGCTGTGGTGCAAAGGGAAGATTAGCGCTTATTCTATTTTTTAAATGCTAAACCTCATCTCAAACATCCTATCTTAACATGTTAGGAAAGCATGTTATAGCATCAGGGCATCCACTATTTGAAGCAATTCGATGAGCAACAGCTGGGGGTTATGTGTCTTGACAAATGTTACTTTGAAATTGATGGAAAATCGATGCATTTATAATAATGCGTCCTTCGGCTATTTTGCCTTTCTTACCTTGCATTATTTTACAAACCGGGGAGTGATAACAGGGAGAGATATGCAGAGCTGGGAAGTAGGTATTGGGCCTGCATATTGTCATGGGATGTATCACGTTTTCCACCTGCGCCATACTGTAAATATCCACCAAGTCTGAGGTGGGATAAACTTGGCAGCAAAATATTAAGGGAACAAAAACTCAATATTGTCAAATAAAAAGGTGCAAAAGGGGCGACAAACCTGAGAAATTCAATGTCAAGAGCAAACCTAAACAGACTTCAATCCGTTGAGCTTAAATAGTCACCATGGATATAAACCTGGCGAAAAGATTTATGTCAAACTACAAACTACACTATCATTCACCTGTGGCTTTTGTCTCCATTCACCTCAGTACAGAAGTTATTTTCTTATAGAAACTGACAGCAGACGAGAGCCATTTGCCACATCTGGTCATAATGCTCAAAAAATCAGACTACCAGAATTTATGACCTCCAAGGATCCTCTAAGGATTGCCTTGTGTCTCCCGAAGCATTTTTTATTTCTTGGATCATATGTAGCCCTAACACTCCTTGTGGAAGTAAAGCAGTAGATGTTTTTTCTGTGTCCCTCCATCACACGCCTGATTCATTGCGTACTCCATATCCAGCTCTCTCCCGCCTTTCTTCCAGGACGTAAAAGTAAAAGTCATAAGAATATACTGTATTTTGCTATGCTCTGTATTGGCTGGTCAGGTTAGCAATCTCTACCCACACCATTAACCCTCCCACCATGCAGCCGTCTTCAGTTCTCACTCATATAATATAATACTTGGTACCGCGCATAGCAGCTGAAGAAGTACCACAAAGCTAAATATTTAATACAACACAGATTTACAAAATCCGTTCTCTGACACGCGTTTCAGGGCGAATATTCTACGCTGATTATAAATGTTTTTTTTAAACATGTTGGATTAAATATTTTTTATATCTGCTGGTGTGCCCAGGACTAAGTATTTTACGAGTAGGTGTAGAGGTCCTTAAAACTCTCCTTACCATGGGATAATTATGATAATGCTGTTTAAAGCAAGACAGAATATGACTGCTAGCTTGCAACCATCCCAGGCGTGTTGATATGTCCAAGAAACATTATTGGAGACCCCCAACAGCTCTACCTGTTTATCCAAGTACCCTACAGTATATACCCACCACTGAAAACCACAAGAAAGAAAATTGTAGCCCAATAGAAAGACTCTTACGTTGGTTTTTATGTGGGTTAGAAGTAAGCAAAACTTGGCATATACAGCCAGTGCTGGCTTGTTGCGGATTTTCAATGTTACAGGTACATTTTACTGTGCAGGTACATTTTACCGTGCAACATGTTATTTTTTCTTGGGGAGAGAGGTTTAAAGAATATGTTCTTAAAAGAGCATTCTACCCTAATTAACCCTTTTTTTTTTTTTTTTACAGAATTAAAACCGGGATTCTGCGGAACCGAAGCACATTATTTTCAGCTTCGGGCACCCTCCCCCCCCCCCAGTTCCTGAGATACTTACTCGTAAAGATTACTTCCTGGCTTTTAAAGGAGATTTACATAGCTGTCCAAAAGGACGCCACAACAGATGAAGTTGCAGCTTTCTATTGGCCTGAGATTTGGCAGCCATTTTGTTATTTACATTTATTTATTTTTGTAAACCTGGTAAGTTCACTGGTAAGTATCTCTGAAGCTGAAAAACATGGTGTTTGTCTCCAGGGATCACCCCAGTTCCCATTCTGTAAAAAAAAAAAATGGGAGGTAAAAAAAAAAAAGTTAGTAGAGGTGATTGGTCCTTTAATTGAAGAAACAGTCCCAGCACTAAAGCACAATACAATCACAGCTGATTTACAGCACTATTTTACAGAAGGCAATTTCCTACCACGGTATCAGTGAAGGAAAGATAACTCCTTGATACAGTAGAAGTCCAAGACAGGGTGAAATGCCTAAGTAACATTCTTGAGTAACAAACATTTGTTATATTTTTATTTCTTACTATTTATGGGACCACGGTGACACGGTAATGTTAGACGCACACCATGTGAAAGATGCCTCTAGGATCGCAGCAATATTTGTTGTAATGAACAATCATGCTGATCATCTGCAGTAAAAAAAAAAAGGACTTGTGAGTGGGAATGTACGGTCAGCTACAGACATTATCAGTATTTGAAACCTGAAAGGTTTACAGAGATACAATCCTCATGTAGAGGATTTAGCATTCCAACCAAATTGTAATCCCTTAAAATACTGTATGCCTGATGGGTCTTTTCCTGTTTATTTTTTGAATGAGGCCTACAGGAAAGGTTAGTGCGGCAGTGGTTACCAATCACTTAAGTGGCATAAAGCAATGACCCTTGCATGCCCTACCTCCCCACATAATACAATACACCGTGTTACTGTAGTGGGTATAACTTAGATCACAGCTTTATTTAAACTAAAAACCAGGTGACTGCCGGTCAGTCTAAAAATAACAATGGGCCAGCTTGACCTCCCTTCAACCCATGTCGGTTCACATAGGGCATGGTCTTGAATAGCAAACCTTATAGCTTGACCCCTTCACCTGGATGCATTGACTACTGTAACTTGGAACTGGCCCTTTCCCTGCGGCGGTCTTGGTTCCGGCCGTACAGCTGAGACCTAGCTCCCGCCATTCATTTCCCTTGGGCGAGTATACATCTTGATTACCATTGCACGTCCAGCCTGGCTTTGCTGGCAGTGCCGCTGTGACGCTTACACGTGTAACTTAAAAACTTTAGGAGGACAGCAAAGTACCATGAAAAGAAAAAAGTCTAAGCGGCTCATGCTAGTAGCCTTCATAAAACGTCTTGCTGGGCCTGTTACGCCGCCAGTTTTGTCAGTGTAGTTATCACGGTATTCAGAAAGACTCTGAAGACCGGCAATAGCTAAATGACCAAAACTGGTGAGGAGCAGCGATGTGATATTCGCCTCTCTCAAAAGGGCTCACTCGTGGATCTGCAGCGATATGGGCGGGTCAGGATAGAGAGCTGCACAGAGAGAGCCTCCTCTCCCTGCGCATATCTCGCCAGAGGTCGCAGGGTTTTAATAACAATTTTAATACAAGCGTATGTAAGCAGGGGGGCCTCCGGAGCAGAACCGCGTTGATTTCTGGTCCGGGAACCCTTTATGGGGTGCCGGTATCTCCTTTGTCACGTGACGCGAGACATTAAAATGCATAGGAGATACCGGCACCCCATAGCAAGGCCTGTATCTCAGGAAGCATGGGGTGCCCGGACCTGAAATCAATGTGGTTCTGCTCCGGAGACCCCCTGCTCACGTACACTAGTAATAAAATTGTTATTAAAACAGCTTCATTACCGTAGCTGCTTCCAGGCTATTGATCCTCGGAGATTCCCTGCGGGGTGGTCCCCAAACGGCACCATCCTGTCTACAACAAACCCAGAGGGCCTAGCCGTACCCACGCCTGTTGGCCCATTTGGCCATGGCCACTGTATAAGGAAAAATAGCTTGTAATGCCCTTCATCATTGTCCTTCAGAGATGCTTTAGTCTGACCTTGAACTCATAATTGATGGTCTCAGTTTGTATTTTTTTTTTTTTTTTCAAATCCTTGTGTTAAAAGGAAGTGTGCTGTTATTTTGTGATGTTTTTGGGGAGCACAATCAATATAATGATTATGGTCCTGCACAATTTACAATAGTATTCTAAGTTGAGAACACGGTTTGCTATTTCTGTGATGACATATTTTCTGGCCCAGCTGCTAAATATCATGGCTATTCTCTAAAAACGAATAGAAACAAAATATTACGCTCTCAGAAAAAAGGAGTTGCAGTGTTTTCTTAAGTGTCTAAAAACATTCAGTTCTGCTACAAAAAAACAAGTTAAAAAAAGAAGGTGCATTATGTGCAGGAAGAGAGAAGGTGAATTCATTAGTCATAAATCAGCCTTCATATATTATGGTTTGATTAATTACATTTCCCACATGTAGGTCTACCTATGAAAATTGGCATTTATCTATAAAAAGGAAATGATATAGCATTTTTGTTTTAGAAGAGTGCATGTTTCTCTAATAGTTCAAACGCATTAGGATCCTTTCTAATAACAATTGTGCATTTTGTTTGTCGGGTTCCAAAAATAATAATAAAATGAGTATCCTTTCTGTTTTAATAACATGGGAAAATAGCACTTATCCTGTTTCAGACAGAATTCTGTGAGGGTGCAGCTTACCCTCTGTCTGGCTTCCCATTGTTGTAGACTGGTCCAGCACCTTCTTATCTGTCATCCAGCCGAGCCTGTTTCCTGCTTCATCAAGTGCCAAACAGTCTCTCTGCTTCCCAGTCCCCACGGAAAATCACTTTACAAGCCAACTTGACCCCTTGCTGCCATCTGGCTGTTAGATAATCTGTACAATGCTCCTAACTTTGTGAGACACTGTGGACTGAGAGGCCATTTATCCAGCCCAGCAAAGTGCCATCAAAAACATTGCTAATGTCTTCATGGGATTTTGGGGCCAGCCATGTATGTATGTATAATCTTTATTTATATAGTGCCATGTATGTACATAGCGTTTCACAGCCGTAATGCACGTTGTGACATAATAATATAACACATAGTGGGAATAAGTGCTTCAGACATGACAGTAACAACAGGAAAGGGAGTCCCTGCCCCGAAGATCTACAAGAATCGGACTGAAAGAACAATCCCTTTAAACAGTTTACTTTCTGAAAAGGACGTTACAATAATAATAATAATAATACAGCAAAACCCCGTTATAGCGCGGTCCTTGGGGGCCACACGATCCGACCGCGCTAGAACCGGGGTTGCGCTAATTTTTTTTAAAAATGGCCACCGCGCGCCTGATTGGGAGGGAGGGAGTAAGAAGGGAAGGAAGGAAGAGGTGGCCGGAAGCCCTACACGTCCCCCAGCAACGGTCCTCCGAGTCCAGCCGCAACCTGCTCCTTACCTCCCACCACCGGCATCCATCCCCCTCCACCGGCATCCACTTCCTCCCCCCCCCCCGAGGCCCCCACACCTACCGGCCCTCCGAGGCATAATCAGTTTTGGGCCTAGCCCACGCGGCCCTCCGAGTCCCAGCCTGCTCCTCACTCACCCCCCCCTACCAGCATCCACACCACCCCCCCTCCTCCCGACAGCCCCCCTCCTCCCGACCCCTCCCCCTCCTCCTGATGCCAGCTCAGCTCCGATCTCAGCAGCCGACACCAAAGGTAGGGAGGGGGAGGTGTGGTGTGCCGTGCTATGAAAGTGGGCTGTGAGAGTGGGCTGTGAGAGTGTGTGCAGTGTGCAGTGTGCAGTGAAAGTGAGTGCAGTGTGCAGTGAGAGTGTGTGCTGTGAGCAGTGTGCAGTGAGTGCTGGGAGTGTGTGCAGTGTGCAGTGTGTGCAGTGAGAGTGTGTGCAGTGAGTGCTGGGAGTGTGTGCAGTGTGCAGTGAGAGTGTGCAGTGTGCAGTGTGCAGTGAGAGTGTGTGCTGAGTGTGTGTTGTGTGCAGTGAGAATGTGTGCTGTGAGCAGTGTGCAGTGAGTGCTGTGAGTGTGTGCAGTGTGCAGTGAGAGTGTGTGCGCAGTGAGAGTGTGTGCAGTGTGCAGTGAGAGTGTGTGCAGTGTGCAGTGAGAGTGTGTGCAGTGAGTGCTGGGAGTGTGTGCAGTGTGCAGTGAGAGTGAGTGCTGGGAGTGTGTGCAGTGTGCAGTGTGTGCAGTGAGAGTGTGTGCAGTGAGTGCTGGGAGTGTGTGCAGTGTGCAGTGGGAGAGTGTGCAGTGAGAGTGTGAGCAGTGTGCAGTGAGTGCTGGGAGTGTGTGCAGTGTGCAGTGAGATTGTGTGCAGTGAGTGCTGGGAGTGTGTGCAGTGTGCAGTGAGAGTGTGTGCTGTGAGCAGTGTGCAGTGATTGCTGGGAGTGTGTGCAGTGTGCAGTGAGTGTGTGCAGTGAGTGTGTGCAGTGTGCAGTTAGAGAGTGTGGAGTGACAGAGTGTGCAGTGAGAGTGTGTGCTGTGAGCAGTGTGCAGTGGGAGTGTGTGCAGTGAGAGTGTGTGCAGTGAGAGTGTGTGCTGGTAGTGTGTGCAGTGTGGCAGTGTGGAGTGTGCAAAAAAAATGTAATTTTTTTTTAACGGGAACCACGTGAAAACCGCGTTATAACGGGTCGCGCTATAACGGGGTTAAGCTGTAATAATATTTGAATCATAGTTTCTATTTTATTTTGCTTTTTTTCTGACCAGTACTAAAATACTCACATTATTTTTTTTAAATGTATCCTCAAAATGTTTGAAACAATGAGTATAATGATATTTTTTCCTATGTAGTGCTCCGATAAGGCACTTAATGTGGCGTTAACCGTAACGCTATCTGTGTATCTTTATGGGGCAATAACATAACTTTAAACCATGTATCCTCCCATTACGAGCAAAGTGTTAACTATAACGGATGTTAGTGAGAATAACATGTAAATAATATGCAAACGGGACGTTATCATAACATCACATAGTCACATAGTCTGTTATGGTTAACGTGTGGAGTTAACTGTGGAATTAACGTGTGGGTGGCTGTATTGTCACAGTTAGGCTTAATAATAATAATAATAGCATGTTCTTGTATAGCGCTGCTAGTTTTACGCAGCACTTTACAGAGACATTTTGCAGGCACAAATCCCTGTCCCTTACAATCAATGTTTTTGGTGCCTGAGGCACAGGGAGATAAAGTGACTTGCCCAAGGTCACAAGGAGTCAACACTGGGAATTGAACCTGCTTTAAACTCAGTGCCAGAGTTAGTGTATTTACTCACTGAGCCACTCCCTCTCCTCTCTTTCCACTTCAGACAAAGCCCAATTTCAGGGTCTGGATACGAGTAACGCCAAGACGTACTTAACATCATGTTATTGGAAGACTACACAACGATGTGCTACAATAAAGTGACATTTAGCCAAAGCTAATGAGATGTAGTTTGGACATTGTTTTTGCATATAATTAGCTTCCAGGATACCATCCTACCTCAAGGAATATCACGCCTGTTTTAGATGTCACATAATGAGTCCTGATTTAAGTGGAGTGTCAGGGTCTCCTAGACATCCTGCTCCCAGCCATATTTCCTTTCTCTGTTCACCGGGTGTGCTGCTGCTTTCTGGCTGCTCTGGGGTCCTCTGTCTGTCTGTCTTCTTGTTGCTCCAGTTCTCTGTCCTTATAGTTTCCTGTTTCCTGTCCCTCTCTTGCCTTTGTGTTGTGTCCCTGGACTTCTCTGCCACAGCCTGTTTCTGATTCTGTTCCTGTACTTGTCCTTGCAATTAAAAGACCTTGCTGGTAATCTGGCTTGTCCCTGTTTGTTCCTTGATCTCAGTCCCCGTTCCCTAGTCTCAGTTCCTGCTCCTACCTTCCTGTTGCTGAACTCTGCGTGTGACCCCGACGTTCCTGCTTGCTGCCTGCCTCCGACCTCTGCGTGTAACCCCGACATTCCTGCTTGCTGTCTGCCTCCGACCTCTGCATGTGACCCCGACACTCCTGCCTACCACTGACCTCAGCCCGTGACCCCAACAATCCTTGCCTGCTCCCCACTGTTCCAGCCACTGAGGTCCTACCCGCTTCTGGAGTCTCCCCTTGACAGGGAGCTCTTTGGTTCTGGGCCTGAGAATATCATGTCTGACACAGGGCTCTCCTCCCAAACATTATGCTGCCTCACTGGTCTTGTCTCCTGTCCACCCAGACATTGTCACTTTTTATTTATTTATAAAATGTTTTACCAGGAAGTAATACCTCTCGTTTTCAAGTATGTCCTTGGCACAGAGTTATGATGACAGATGCATGGTTACAGATACATGGTTACATTAAATGAACAGAGGTTATACATTTAATTCACAGACATTTCATGGACAGTTAGAGTTGGAAAAATGGGTACAGGGGATAAAAGGGCTGCTGAATTTCAGATTGAAATAGAGCAGCTTTACATTACCAAACATTGGCGAAAGGCAGCAAATGTTTCATACCCTTTGGCTGTCCTTCGACTGCGCCAAAGGCTGTCCACCTTTGGGGCTATATAGATATAGACGGAAGGGGTTCAGATTGAATGCACCTGTGGTTTCAAAGTCTTTTGTCCTCCTGGGTCATTAACATTCCAGTGGGCAGGGTTGATGAAACACATAGCAGTAAGCAATGCAGATATTAATCCTTAGCACACTGGTTCTGTGCAGAGGGGAGCAGCTCTTGCGGAACCCTTTCAGGTGTCTGTCTTTGGGGCGACTCCGATATAGACTGAAGGGGTTCAGATTTGGGATTTATTTAATATAATGGGAAGTAATTTTCTCTCTGTCAGTGTGGCTTGAAGCCCATTCAAACTTCCTTGACTTGGAGGAAACCTAATAGGAGTCTTTAAATAAAGCTACAGACTTGCCTACCTTTTGCAGAATAACATCAGACCCTTTATATTAAGTTATATGTTGGGGCATTCTTGGGATTTATTATTACTTTTTTTCCTGTGACAGGATATTTATTCCTCAGTTGTTATTATGGGAGTGTCCTAAGAAAACAAGCCATGAATAGCTTTCTGAAAACAATGTCTGATTCCATATCTCTTATTATGAATCTTTAACCTTTGTAGTATTCTGCAGTGTGTAAGAAAGACCCTAATGTAAAATATTATTTCTTAAAAGTGCATTACCTCCTAGCACCAGAGTGAACCAATGCGTTAATTACTGTATGTCAATCTTGTAATTCCTATCTTTTTAGGCCAGAAAACTATAAACATTTTACATTATATTAATATATCCTGTTCAGCATGCGAAACGCATTGAGGCCATGTCATACGCTCGTCATCACGCTTTCAGGTGTGGACGCCATCAATATCTGTCGGCAAACAGAGGTTTCAATGTTTGTTCCGGGGATTTGGTGTAGTCAATCTTATCAGTGGTTTAGTGTAGTAGTGTGGAAGGCATCCGCATTGATTTACCTTGTCTCAGGTGTTGTCAGTGGTGTGCTGCGCGATGGAAAAGATGGATGCCAGGAGTTTCTCTAGTGCAACCTCAATCGTTATTAATGTCCCATGCTTGGGAACACTGCAGTCACAGTACATATAGATTGAACAATAGTTGACCTTCTTTTCATCCATACTGATATCACTCTTTAGGCCGGTCTTCCTTGAGTGCCCACTCTTAACACACATGGGAAGTACATGTACTTGTTACTTTACTGATACTCATCTGGTGGACCTGCCCCCGTGTCTTATTAACATCCTTGCAGTCTATTTTACTGTGGCCCCCTGCTGAGATCCTGGCCTGGTCTGTATAACGTTACTGTTACTTCTCCACCCCAGCTTTGGAACTGCAACTTTCTCAGGACTACTGAACACTTTTGAGGGGGATCTGCTTGTAGGGCTGATCCCCAGACATCCTGGTGGCGCTTCTGCTTGGCCCATTGAAGAGCATGTCTGCAGTCCCGTTACTGGGACATACTTTTACTTCATATGCCCATGCTATAGGATCCTAACTGATGGAGCACTGTCCCTGTCTGAAACAATAAAAAAAGGGTGCCTGATCTATACTATACTTTGGGGAACATCTTCCCTTTATCTAATCTCTGAAGCTTCTCTTCTGCTGCCATGCTGGACCTCTCCCCCAGAATCTTATGCTTCTCTCCTTTATAACTCTTGTGACACAGTCTGCTGTCTCACCACTGCGTAGTGCTCAATCTCTACTCTACTGTTAACTCCTAGTTAGAGATGGGCACATTTTGTGTACTTTTAGTAGCCAACACTTGGAAAGGGGGTTACAGTTCCATCACGGACAGTTAAACTTTATTGGACCGCCCAGGATGTTCAACGTTTGCTTAGTTGATTGTACGTTTTTTATATTATATGTTTTTAGGAATATATTTATGGCGATATTTACCCCTGGGGCGCTTGTCTCATTCTTTCTTAATAAAATGTTAGTTTTTAAGCATGGTGACCTGAAACTTTCTTTTGCTGCTCCCTTCTTATGATGTCACTGTGCGATTTGTCAGGATAATCCTCCCCCTTCTCATCGTCCTCCTCGTCTTGTTCCCCTTCTATTCCTTTGTCTTCTTATTGGCTGCTGGAGTTCATAATTACAATAATTATCATTAACAGTCAGTAAGTCATTTAAAAGGCCCCTAACAAAAAACCCTCATAAAATAAATTTTGGTTCCCCATGTGAGCGGCCTTGCAAGCACCCTCCCCTCTTGCACCCCTTGTCCTCACCCCTCCGTAGTCACACACACACCCACGGGATTCCCTCCCGCAAAGCACTATGGGACATGTAGTCCCGCGGCCGCATGTGCGGAGCTCCCTGTAATGTCCGCCGCACTTAGTACAACGCATGCGCAATGTGTTGTACTGCACATGCACGAGAAACAAGATGGCCGCCCCCACATTTGTGATCCGGTGCGGAGCTCCGGCGGCTCCGATCAGCCGGGCAGCTCTCCCCTTGCACTGACAGAAAGAAGGGGACTATGCTACACTATATACACACAGAATCCCCCCCTATACACACACATACACAGAATTCTCCCACTATATACACAGAATTCCACCCCCCTATACACACACATTGTCCCCCTTATACACACACACATACAATGCCCCCCTATATACACACAATTCCTCTCCCCTATACACACACACACATACACAATTCCTCCCCTCTATATGCACACACACTCCCTCCCCTCCTCGTGTGGGTGCTGCTGAGTGTTGAGCTATGCCGGGGGTGGGGAATCAGGAATGGGGAAGAGGAATTCCCTGTTTTCAGTCAATGCCCCGCCCCCATAGCAAGGTCCTACCCCCATAGCAAGGCCCTGCCCCTGCATCAAGCAGAGGCAGCAAAACCAGCAATAGTGCCGGCCAGGCCCATGCGCTCTCGGGCCTCCCCGCCCCACATTGCGGGGTTTAGCGGCATGATACGCCACGGTATACATGGAGTAAGGGAGGTCTCACACAATGCACTTATGATATGGGATGCATTAAAGATTCCTCTGGGCACTTCTGTCATGTAAACACATCCCTGACATTACAAAAAATGCCAACACGCTACTAGGTGGGCAATAGAGC
Organism: Ascaphus truei; assembly: GCF_040206685.1. Taxonomy (NCBI): domain Eukaryota; kingdom Metazoa; phylum Chordata; class Amphibia; order Anura; family Ascaphidae; genus Ascaphus; species Ascaphus truei. Next base: position 475,039,099 of record NC_134483.1, read on the forward strand.
TATGATAATGTCTTTCAATCTACTTTGAGAAATATTTCACCAATTTATGGTATTTTTGCCCAATTTCCCCAGTATACTGCTACATGTTTGCAAAAATAAAGTCATGTGACTTGAATTTTGAGTCATATGACCTGTACATTAGCTTTTAATGCGTAGCAAATGGTTTGGGGTGAACTGAACACTTTGACAACATTTTCGGTGCAAAAAAACCCCTGAATTTTGTAAGGTTCGCAAACTTTAGTAAAAATGTTGCACATCTCTATTGAGAAATATCAAGAAATTGGATTTAAGCAACTCCCCCAAATGTTTCCCCATAGTGGACATTATGTGGGACACAATGTTGATGGAAAAATTAACCAGCAACATAAGGGGTACAATGACCCAGCTTTATGAAATCTACGAACCCTGGGTTAACCTTTTCAATCCACTTTGAAAGCCAAAACCTAAATCTATCCAGTATCAAGCCTAGGAGAGTCGGGTTTTACCCTTGTATGTGTTGTGCCTATTGTTTTTGAAACCTATGACTACCCTAACCTGCAATTAAAATTGAATAACATTCAATTTACAGTATGTTTGATCCAAGTCACCTTCAGACAACTCTATAACGTAGGAATAACTGATTTTAGACCATAATTCCTTTTCCTCTCTCCAAATCACTCAAAACTGCTTTTCTTTTGTATCTCAGATAAAACCAGATACATAAAGAGTTATAGGAAATCTTCTTCTGGGGATATAATCCTGCTCTCATTTTCCTGTACATCCAACCTCATTTCCACGCCTGCAGCAGCATTATACTCTATATAGGTAATAGAATGCAACAAACCTGGTTAACAAGTTGCCCACATCTGACATTGCTCAAAGTAGAAAAATAAATTAAAAAAAAAGATTGATACACTGCCGTTCATACATTTTTTCACTTTTAACTAAATATTTGGGTTTTCGGAGACTACAGGATTTAAACTGTATGTTGGCGTTTTCTTAATTTATGAAGTGTTTGTAACCTTGGGATAATCTTTACAGTGTAGAGACAGATAAAAAGCCATAAATCACTGGTTAGATTCCTTAGAAAATAGATTAACAATAAGTAAATCCCGGGGCAGTAGTCAAGATGATAAAACAAAGCTAATCTCTTTTGACAAGAATATCAAAGTAATAATAATTAAAAGTGTGATATTAACTCTAATAAATTGTATTTCCCTCACACCAACCTCCATCCCCCTCATTTTCTTGTTATCAGGGCCGTTGACAGTTCTCTGAGGGCCCAGGGCTACAGTCTTAACCTGGGCCCTGGGTTGTCAAGCAGGGAAGGGGGAGTGCTGACAGTTTGTTGAGCGGGGGAGAGGACAGGCCCTACAAGTTGTTGAATATGGGGGGTAGAACCCTACAAGTTGTTGAATATGGATGGTAGAACCCTCCAAGTTGTTAAATAAGGGTGGAAAAACCCTACAAGTTGTTGAATAAGGGTGGTAGAACCCAAAAGTTGTTGAATAAGGGGGGTAGAACCCTACAAGTTGTTGAATATGGGTGATAGAACCCTACAAGTTGTTGAATCTGGGGGGTAGAACCCTACAAGTTGTTGAATATGGGGGTAGAACCCTACAAGTTGTTGAAGATGGGGAGTAGAACCCTACACGTTGTTGAATATGGGGGTAGAACCCTACAAGTTGTAGAATATGGGGGTAGAACCCTACAAGTTGTTGAATAAGGGTATTAGAACCCTACGCGTTGCTGAGTGTAGCTGTCACTGTTGAGGCCCAGGTGGACTGTAGCTGAAGTTGGGACCGACTGTCCCCCCCTGTTGGCGGCCCTGCTCAAAACCCCAGTGCCCAGACTTCCATAATAATAATTAATTGGTTTTTAATAAGTAATTATTATTGAAGTATTTAAACTTTATACTTATTACCATATATGTTTTATCAATTGGATGTAGCATTGGGCACCCCTGTCTTCTGTTGTATACAATTGCCACGCTCAGTAGCACTCTTTTTGACATAAATATATATTCATGATGTGGTGGGTGTGGGAGTTTGAGCTAGCTGGGAATGTGTGTTAATCAATTTCTGACTGGTAACAGTTGTATGGAGGTAGATAGCACCTCCCCCCAGAGCTCACTCCTCCTCACCATTTTAACTTGGGAGGTCTTTTCGCGTTGCGGCAAGAACAGGATCTACCATGGCTCTTTCCCCTCATACAGGGGTAAAGGAAGGGATCACAGTGTAGTGTAGGACCTGCATTAATTTGGTTATACCTTGACGTTGGTATGCAGGCTTATGATGCTTTGGCCAAAGGGTTTAACTAAATAATCAAGTAAATAATATTATTATTTAAATATTTAAACTTTATACTTATTACCATATATGTTTTGTCAATTGGATGTAGCATTGGGCACCCCTGTCTTTTGTTGTATACCTGCTATACTTTAGCAAGATATACTGTAAGTATGTATTTATATATTTAAAGCGACAACCAGATACCGGAATAGATAAAGAAAAGAAAAAGAAACAAAGTTCTAGATATCAGTGCTTCAGATCCATGAATAAAAGAGTAGCAATATACAGTATGTAGCTGCTTGAGATTTATGAACTTGCTTGAAAATGGACAATAAATGCATCAGTGAGTATCTATATATATATATTGCATGAATGAATGTAGGCTCAGAAAGAGGGGTTATATTTATGAAGTCCTGCGGTAGATATTAAAGCCAATACCTGTAAATGAACAGTCTTGGTTTGTTCTCTTCCTATATGGACAACCAAGCCTAGAACACAGCATACAAATAAACAGTCTTCTTCATATAGTCTGATGACTATGATGTGGGATAATAAAGAATTACTCACTGTCTGATGCAGTCCGGTTCCAGTGCCTCACGTTGACCGCGTCATACAGAAGATCCAATTCGGTGAAAAAAGCGGAGCACAACAAGCAAAAATGGGGGCTACAATTCAAAAACTATATTTAAAAACAACTTTAATTAGATACAGTATGTGACAACATGGAATAGGCAAGGTAAGTCACTCTGACTTAGATATGTGACAACATGGAATAGGCAAGGTAAGTCACTCTGACTTAGATATGTGACCACATGGAATAGGCAAGGTAAGTCACTCTGACTTAGATATGTGACCACATGGAATAGGCAAGGTAAGTCAGAGTGACTTACCTTGCCTATTCCATGTTGTCATATCTAAGTCAGAGTGACTTACCTTCCTTTTCCATGTTGTCACATATCTAAGTCAGAATGACTTACCTTGCCTATTCCATGTTTTCACCTATCTAATTAAAGTTGTTTTTAAATTTAGTTTTTGAATTGTAGCCCCAATTTTTGCTTGCTGTGCTCTGCTTTTTTCACCGAATTGGATCTTCTGTAGATACCGGAATAGGACAACTTGCCACAGCCAAATTCCCACCACTCCCGATCAGCCGCCAAGGGCAGCTCGCCGCCGACTGTCTCGCCGCTAAGGTAACTTATTCTTTAGGGCAGCGGTGCGCAAAGTGGGGGGCGCGACCCCCAGTGGGGGCGGGAGATTGTGTTGGGGGGGCGCGGGCAGTTGCAGAGGCCCCGCGCTCTTCCCACAGGCATTTAAATGAAATGGCGGGGGATCGCGTGAGGCCCCTGCAACTGTTTACTTACCGGGATTCAGCCGTCTGTGTTGCGTCGCCATGGCAACGCGGTGTCTACCATGTGACCTGACATCACACGCCCACGCAGCGTCATCTGACGCAGATGAAGGTAGGCAGGCGGGCGCGAGAGCCGGGGGCAGAGAGACAGGGGGGCGCAGCCCAAAAAGTTTGCGCTCCCCTGCTTTAGGGGTTTATGGTTTTTTTTTAGGGTAAGGGGTAAGGGTAAAGTGTTAAGGTTAAGAATTTTAGAGTAAGGGCTCCGATTATGGGTTTTAGGGTAAGGGGTTAAAGTTGTATGGGCAAAGATTAGCGTTAGAATTAGGGGTTACGGTTTTAGGGTAAGGGGTTAACGGGTTAGGGTTTTAGGGTAAGGGGTTAACGGACTAGGGTAACGACTTAAATTTAGTGGCTTTTATGGGATTTTGGGGTAAGGAGTAAGGTTTGGGGGTTACTTTCACAGCGAGATGGCTGGTAGCGAGCTGCCCTCGACAGCTGATCGGCGGTGAGTTAGCTGCGGAGGAGTGGCTGCGGAGGACTGGCTGCGGAGGAGTGGCTGCGGAGGAGTGGCTGCGGAGGACTGGCTGCGGAGGAGTTAGCTGCGGAGGAGTGGCTGCGGAGGAGTGGCTGCGGAGGAGTGGCTGCGGAGGAGTGGCTGCGGAGGAGTGGCTGCGGAGGACTGGCTGCGGAGGAGTTAGCTGCGGAGGAGTGGCTGCGGAGGAGTTAGCTGCGGAGGAGTGGCTGCGGAGGAGTGGCTGCGGAGGAGTGGCTGCGGAGGAGTGGCTGCGGAGGAGTGGCTGCGGAGGAGTGGCTGCGGAGGAGTGGCTGCGGAGGAGTGGCTGCGGCAAGTCATCCTAGACCGCCAGGTACACAGTGCTTTTATCATTTATTTATTTTTACAAATATTACAATACAGGGAATACAATACAGATACCTGTATGCATCAAGACATACATGTAACATTAGGAGAAAGGATCTGCTGCCCCCAAAGAGTTTACAATCTAATCAGTATGTCTGGAGAAACTGTATGTGTCAGTTTGAGTGTATTGGTTAGAGCAGGGGTGCAGAAACTTTTCAGTTTGCCCCCCAGCCTGTTTCCCCCCCCTGCTAGCACCCACCCCTCCCCCCTAACATGGTGTCTGGTGTCATGTTGCCATGGCAACGAGACGTTGAGGCTGCGTTACCATGGCTATGCATCGCTGGAAGCCGCGGGATGTTACAGAGGCCTCGCACCTGCTCCCCAGCATTTAATTTAAATGCATGGCGGGAAAGCGCGGGAACTCTGTAACCGCCGCTCACCTCCCAGAAAATCTCGCGCACCCCTGGGTTAGAGTGTGTATGTAACCATGCTGTAAAATGGCTACAGTCATCTCTCCTGCTGGCAGTAAGGGCTGGTAAGTTATGGGCATGCCAGCAGTAATTATGGAGGTTTGCCCTCACACCCTGGTGAGGTGCCCCATGTATGGATGGGAGTGGTCACATACTCTGAATCCATGATTAGTGATGTCAGAGTTGGGCCTGCCCCCAGAGGATACATAAGGCACAGCACTGCTCAAAAGTTAGTGGTTGCTGAGTTGTTGGAAAGTGGTTCAGAGGTTATGAAGCAAGGAGCAAGTCTGAGTACAGACTTGGGAGAATGCAGTTCATAAGACTGTGACCAGGGACCTGGCACAGGGAATATCTCTCTAAGGGGAGATAGGGAATCCACCAATTGGGAAAAGACACCTTTCAAAGGGAAGTGCGGTGAACATGAGCGGCTGAGTACAACCGCTGTGAGGGGCAGCTGGCCCGCCGCAAGTCAATAAAGATGATCTTGTTAAATCATACCCTCGTGTGTAAGTATGGAGTGATTACACCGAGGAGTGCACCACGGAGGAGTTCCTCACCAGGACCATCCACAAGTGGACGCTGGGATCCTGATGAGGTGGAGGCGCTGCACTGGATATAGGTAGGACTCATGCACACTACCTCAGCTGCCTGTCTGGGTTGGCAATCCCCACACAACATCATGCGGGAGACTCAGGAGTCCTGTTGCCAACAGGTGCACCACCAGACACTACACTGTAATGGGGACTGGTTAGACCACAGGGGCCAATGTGAGATTGGGTGGGTCAGGCTAGGCCATAAAATCCGTTACATGTATAAAAGCATACAATAGTTTAGTGAGTAGTGATCATTCTGGACTATTTCCAGACTATTTATACGTGGTTTCACTTACTTGGAGTTGTAGACCAATTGTAATTAGGCCTGTCAATAGCTTTCCTGAGGCTCAGGACTGAAGTACTGACATGGGCCAGGGTTGTTGAGCAGAGAAGGAGTGACAACAAACTGTTGAGCACAGGGGAGAGGGACCAAAATTGTTGAGCTGGGGGTTGGGCTATGACCAAAGCTGTTGAGCGGGGTAGTTCCAACCAACCTGCCAGCGGCGGTACAGCAGGAGGATGAGCTAGGCAGGTGAAGGGGGCCCAGCCGACCAATGATGGAAGTCAGGCCTCAACGTCAGTGTTTGGCTAACTGGGACCCCCTCCTCCTCCGGGCAAACTGTCCCGGGTCCTCCACTATCTGCGGCTCTGACTGGAAGCAGCGTCCATGAGTGTAAGAGAGAGGGAGAGACATAAAGGGAGACAAACACATTTAATAAGAGAAGTTTTTTTTGATGCGTTGCTCCATTTTCTGCTTACGTTTGCGTGACGTAAAATAGAGTTTCCTACATATGATGCAAATTGTTAACCAGAGAAGTTGACATAGAAATAAAATATATAAAAAAGTGATGCCTACATAACATTTTATACATCTCATTATAATTTGTGCATTATGTAATTTGTCCCTAACTCCTAATACCTTACATTGCAATCAGATGCATATGGGTCAAAGCTGGAGCAAACACCTTGATACATCGACGCAAAGGGACATAGGATGAAAGTGTGGCAATTTTCATGAATTTTGCTTTAACAACAAATCACAATACGGTATGTAGCAAAGAAATGTGTGTCAATGTGTAGAAGATTACTCAGCGGCACAGTGCTGGTACAATAGCTGTGTGTGGTAAAATAGGATAAAGGCAGCTTTATAAACTAACAGGTAACAACAATACTTTCCACATGTTTCCATATCCTTCATTTATATTAGAGCAACGTTCCAAAAAATCATTGGCAGCACTGTGCACTCAGCTGTTTCATCCTCACTGCAATTTATGCTACACACTAAGAGGCCTAATTACACAAATGATACAAATTATATCTAACTGCATACAAAGCTGTCAGTACATAATGATGAATGACATCACTGAATTCTGGACGATGCAGCGATGAGGAATAAGGATGTTACAGACACCTAGATGTTGTACGTGATCCGTCAAGTACTTGCAAATACATATGAAGAAAACAGTTGTGAGAATTGTGACATTTTACATACATTAAGAAGAATTGTCACTTTTCTTTGGTTTGTTTTTTAAAGTCTACGATACATACATACATATATATATATATATATATATATATATATATATATATATATATATATATATATATATATATGTATGTATGTATGTATGTATGTATGTATGTATGTATATATATATATATATATTGTGACAGAAACCAGGGGATGGTAATAAATTCCATATATAGGGCTCCCAGGATACTGAACAGTTTCTATCCTGTCTGGCCTGGGAGTGCAGCCTTATAATACATGCACTCCATCCCACAGTTTTGGGCAAGCGCTGGAACTGAGGGATTTCTGTCACCTGTCATGCTAATTAGAAATCAGGTATGTAAGACTGATTTCCTGTTTGCTCTTCTCTCTTCTCCAGAGCCTGGAAGGCTGCTGAACACAGTGGGGAGAAGCCCCTTCCCCACACAGGTTCAATTGTTCTATTCATTTGGCTAACTCTACAAAAGTACCTTGTTTTGTTGTTGGAAAGTGGAAAAGCCACTTCCACCCTGAGTTAGGGAAATCTAAGTTAAGTTATCGCTCAGGTGAGCAGTTTTTGTTTTGATGTGTTTTGTTGTATGCACTGTGGCAGTCTCAGTGCCTGGGACTGAATAAACCAGGCACAGCCTGTTTAAAGGAACAGTACGTGACGCCTCCTCATTTAACCTACCCCAAAAGACCGTGTTCTAACCGTCCCGGACAAGCAGCGGAGCCCCGGAGTAAGCTGTTTGTCACATATGGTGGAGAATGCGGGCAGAACACTAAAAGGTCTGGGGGTTAAAGAACTTTAAAAAAAAAAAAAAAAAAAAAAAGTTTTTTTTCTCTCTCTCCAAACAAGATGGAAGACGTGGTGAGTACGCTGGTACGCAATGTCGCTGTCCAGAGAGACGCGAATGAAGCCCAGCAACAGGCGAGTGAAACCCAGCGACAGCTGTTAATAAACCAGCAAGAGACTAATGCAATCCTGCAACAGGCGAATGCAAACCAGCAAGAGACAAACCGCTTGCTGAGAGAGGAGCAACAGCGGTTCGCTCAGGGCTTACAGCAGGAACTCGAGATCCTGAGGGGGACTATCAGTAACCTTCCACTGGCAGCGGCAGCCCCAGTTCCGAAAATGACCAGGGCAAGCCACTACCTTCAGAAGATGGGACCCTCGGATGATGTGGAAGCCTATCTTCTCACGTTTGAACGCACGGCACAGAGAGAGGGATGGCCAGAAGCTGAGTGGGCTGGTCTAATCGCACCCTTCCTAAGCGGCGAACCCCAGAAGGCTTACTTTGATCTAGAGCCAGCCGAAGCTAACGTCTATGCAAAATTGAAGTTCGAGATCCTCGCCCGCCTCGGCGTAACCACGGCTGTTCGCGCCCAAAGGTTTCACGCATGGTCCTTCACGATGGATAAAGCCACCCGAAGCCAGATGTATGACCTCATCCACCTCGCCCGGAAGTGGCTACAACCCGAGATCAACTCAGCAAGCCACATCGTGGAACGGTTGGTCATGGACCAGTTCTTGAGGAAACTTCCCTCTGCCTTACGCCATTGGGTCAGTCGGAGTGACCCCCACAATGCGGATGAGCTTGTGGCCCTCGTAGAAAGGTACAATGCAGCAGGAGAGCACCCGCAACCCACAGTCGTGGAGCAACCCCACTACCCGAGGTTCCAGGACTCTTTCAGAGACGGTAAAAGGGTACCGGGGTTAAGGGGAGCTGAAGAGCGGCGACCACCTTCACGCAGCACCAGCAACAGTGGTTCGCACACTAAGGGCAATAGCCAACATGGGGAGCCGGGAAAAGGCTCTAAGTGGGACACAGACTATGTACCTAAATGTGTAAATTGTCATGAGAGGGGCCACACAGCAAAAATCTGCCCACTAAATGATGAGCCCATGCAATGCAACAGCGTGGAACCTTATTCGCTGTTGTCCCAATGTATGCGCCCTAGCCCAGAGGACCCCTTGAATAACCATCTGTGGGCATTTGTAAAGGTTAATGGTAGGAGGGTTCGGGCACTTCTGGACTCTGGGAGCATGGTCACACTAGTGTCCGAATACCTCTTGCCCATTAAGAAGAAACAGGGAAACAGTTCACAAAGAATGGCAATTTGTTGTATACATGGGGATAATCATGAATATTCCACTGTTGATGTTTTTTTTGATACAGAGTTTGGTTCTTTAGATTTCAAGGTGGGTATTGTACCCAAACTGGCACATGATGTGTTAATAGGGACCGACTTTCCCCATTTTCTAAAAATGTGGTCCCCCGCTCAGAATAGCGCCCAGAGTTCAATAGCGGACCATAACGAAGTATTAGAAGAAATAAATCCTTTCCCGTTTTCAGAAATGGAGGTTGACGAGGGCCCAAATAAGAAGGGGGAAAAGGAGGAGTGCTGTAAAATTCCCTTCCCCATCACTACTTTGGTAGGGAATACCCCAAATCAGGATGTTGATCAGACACTTACCACCCCAGAACCGGATAAGACCCTCGCTGACCTAGAGGTCAGTCCTGGGAGTTTTAAGAAGGCCCAGTGGGAGGACCCCACATTAGAGGTAGCAAGGGGAAATATACGGGACCTGAATAGTACTCTTGGCCAACCAGATAGGTCGCTTGCTTACCCCTACTTCGAGGTAGAGAACGACCTAGTATATCGGGTTGATAAAAGAAAATCAGTTACAACTAAACAATTGTTGGTACCACGGACATTCCGTAATGTAGTGTTACACCTCGCACATAGTCATCCATTGGGGGGACACCTAGGGGTGGAAAAGACAAAAGAAAAGGTTCTCCGAAGCTTCTATTGGCCTGGGGTTCTGGCAGAAATTACGAATTATTGTTCCTCATGCCCAGCATGTCAGATCACCGCCCCGTTCAAGGCGTACCGCAGCCCATTGGTACCCCTTCCCATAATAGAGGTACCATTTGACCGGATTGCTATGGATCTAGTAGGACCCCTAATAAAGTCTGCTAGGGGACATCAGCATATATTGGTAATATTAGATTATGCCACCCGATATCCGGAGGCAGTTCCCCTACGTAGCACCTCTGCCAAAAACATAGCAAAAGAGTTAGTAGTTCTGTTTTCCCGGGTTGGAATTCCTAAAGAGATTCTATCTGACCAGGGAACACCGTTTATGTCCCAAGTAACAAAAGAGTTATGTAAACTCCTAAAAATCAAGCATCTCAGAACCTCAGTCTATCATCCACAAACAGATGGTTTAGTGGAAAGGTTCAATAAAACCTTAAAGAGCATGTTACGGCGGGCGGTCGATAAAGATGGGAAAAACTGGGATTGTTTGTTACCGTACCTGTTATTTGCCATTAGGGAAGTTCCCCAATCATCCACAGGCTTCTCCCCGTTTGAACTATTGTATGGCCGACACCCAAGGGGCTTACTGGATATAGCCAAAGAGACTTGGGAACACGAGGTTACCCCTTACAGAAGTGTAATAGAGCATGTTGCCCAGATGCAGGACCGCATTGCTGCAGTCCTACCCATAGTGAGGGAACACATGGAGAAAGCTCAAGAAGCACAGAGGAATACGTATAATAAGGGTGCTAGGGTCAGAATTTTTTTTCCAGGTGATAGGGTACTAGTTCTGGTTCCCACCGTGGAAAGTAAATTCCTTGCTAAATGGCATGGGCCATATGAGGTCTTGGAAAGAGTGGGAGAAGTAAATTATATGGTAAGACAGCCAGGTAGGAGGAAACCTGAGCAAATTTACCATATAAACCTACTCAAGCCCTGGAAAGATAGAGAAGTCTTGTCAACCCTAGTAACCCCAGGTCCGTCAGAGAGTCAAGAAACTGACCCAGAGGTTAGCATAGCTGAAACCCTGTCCGTTCATCAGAAACAAGAGGTTCAGAATTTAGTGAGCAGAAACAAAGAAATCTTCTCTACACAGCCAGGTAGAACTAGCGTAATTGAACATGACCTAGTCTCTGAACCGGGGGTCCAAGTTAACCTTAAACCGTACCGAATCCCAGAGGCCAAAAGAGAGGCTATAAGTTTAGAGGTTAAAAAAATGCTAAAACTAGGCGTAATTGAGGAATCCCAAAGTGGGTGGAACAGCCCTATAGTCTTAGTCCCAAAGCCAGATGGTACAACAAGGTTTTGTAATGACTACCGGAAACTAAACGCGGTGTCAAAATTTGATACTTACCCTATGCCCAGGGTAGATGAACTTGTAGAGAGACTGGGCAAAGCCCGATATCTCACAACCCTAGACCTAACAAAAGGGTACTGGCAGGTTCCCCTCACAGAAAGGGCAAAAGAAAAGACAGCCTTCTCAACCCCAGACGGCCTCTTTCAGTATAGGGTGCTGCCTTTTGGCTTACATGGAGCTCCCGCCACATTCCAAAGAATGATGGATAAAATTTTAAAACCACATGCTCGGTATGCTGCTGCCTACCTGGATGATGTGGTAATCCATAGTGAAGATTGGCAATCCCACCTTCCAAAGGTCCAAGCTGTGCTCGACGCAGTTCGGTCTGCTGGACTAACTGCTAACCCCGCTAAATGCACCATTGGTCTGGAGGAGGCCAAGTATCTGGGGTATTCTATTGGCAGAGGTTTACTCAAACCCCAAACACTCAAAGTGGAGGCGATACAAGTTGGCCAAGGCCAGTTACAAAAAAACAAGTAAGGACCTTTTTGGGGTTAATTGGGTACTATAGAAGGTTTATTCCCAATTTTGCGACTAAGGCAACCCCACTAACCGACCTCACAAAAGCAAGAGGACCACTTATGGTAAAGTGGTCCCCCGAAACCGAACAGGCCTTTAGAAGCCTGAAAGAAGCTCTCTGTGCCCAACCAGTGTTGGTCACACCTGACTTCTCCAAAGAGTTCGTAGTCCAAACCGACGCATCTGAGGTAGGGCTGGGGCGGTACTCTCCCAGGAGTCTCAAGGTGAGGAACACCCCATCCTTTATTTAAGTAGGAAACTAAATCCCCAGGAGAAAAATTACTCCATAGTAGAGAAAGAGTGTCTCGCAATAAAGTGGGCTGTAGAGACGCTCAAATACTACCTGTTGGGGAGAAAATTCCGGTTGGTCACAGATCATGCACCCCTTACCTGGATGTGTCAAAACAGGGAAAAGAATGCTAGAGTGACCAGGTGGTTCCTAAGCCTACAACCCTTTAAATTTTCTGTGGAACACAGGTCAGGGCACAAACATGGCAATGCTGACGGGTTGTCAAGGATGCACTCCCTAATATCCATGGTCGCTCATCCCTCAGGGTCTGAGCTGGGGGGGAGGATATGTGACAGAAACCAGGGGATGGTAATAAATTCCATATATAGGGCTCCCAGGATACTGAACAGTTTCTATCCTGTCTGGCCTGGGAGTGCAGCCTTATAATACATGCACTCCATCCCACAGTTTTGGGCAAGCGCTGGAACTGAGGGATTTCTGTCACCTGTCATGCTAATTAGAAATCAGGTATGTAAGACTGATTTCCTGTTTGCTCTTCTCTCTTCTCCAGAGCCTGGAAGGCTGCTGAACACAGTGGGGAGAAGCCCCTTCCCCACACAGGTTCAATTGTTCTATTCATTTGGCTAACTCTACAAAAGTACCTTGTTTTGTTGTTGGAAAGTGGAAAAGCCACTTCCACCCTGAGTTAGGGAAATCTAAGTTAAGTTATCGCTCAGGTGAGCAGTTTTTGTTTTGATGTGTTTTGTTGTATGCACTGTGGCAGTCTCAGTGCCTGGGACTGAATAAACCAGGCACAGCCTGTTTAAAGGAACAGTACGTGACGCCTCCTCATTTAACCTACCCCAAAAGACCGTGTTCTAACCGTCCCGGACAAGCAGCGGAGCCCCGGAGTAAGCTGTTTGTCACAATATATATATATATATATATATATATATATATATATATATATATATATATATATATTTACAGGACCAGTGGTCAAAATAAAAAAAGCAGTGCTGAATAAAACACCTACACTTTTAGGGCTTATACAATATACACCAGAGCGTCTGTTTAGACCGTTTTCAGTCAAAAACCACACTATAGTGTGAGGTCTACCAGGAAACTACAATTTAAAACAAAATTATTACACTATAGCAAACTACATTATTAATACAAAATTAATGTATTAATTGAACCATATGTAACCCGGGTCCCCCTGGTTCCCCCGTAAGTCCCCTTTCCCTTCCCATTACCTCCGCTGTAGTGTGGAAGGCTGCGGTGGGGGCGGCTGCTGTCAGACTGCAAGGCGGACCTGCTGGTAAGGTGGGGAGGGTGACCGGATCGCCGGTGATCCTTGCGCACAGTTGTGCAAGCGCAGAAGTAGCTACAGGGCAGCCATTAGGCAGAGGAAGCACCTTAGAGGACTACAAGCCCAATAAGGCATAGGGGCAGCGAACCATGTGATGCCACACAGCCAATACGGCTGCAGCTTTCCCCTGCACCACAGATACATTTTGCGCCCTTCTGCGATCACACCAGTCGGAACTGGGACAAGGAAGGTAGGTGTCTGTGGCACCTGCACTAGGCCAGATACCCCCTATTAGGCCCCAGCTAGGCCCTGACTCCCACATAGCTTGTGGCTGCTATAGGGACTTGACCTTAGACACGGACATTGCTGCACTTAGCACTATCAGGGACAGGGACACAGTGAGATGCCGCAAGGTAACTGCGGTCCAGAACCAGACCATCAGAGACTCATCAGTGTGGGACCCTCCAGCCGGATACCACCCACCGTGGAGGCTGACATCGCTGGATCCGTGGATCCTATCTTCTACAGCGCGGCTGGGTGTGGACACACCCGGCAGGTACCCAACAAAGTGCACCAACTCACCTTCACACATTAGTGGGCAGCGCTGTACCACACTGGGTTGGTTGGCTGCCCAAGGGCTCCTAGGTACTTTGGGGGAACGGTGACTCCATTAAGAGGGAGCAGAGTATTGGGCGGTACTGCCGTGTGAGGTCTGGTGGGTAGGCTGTACTATATTAGTGTATATAGTAAAACTGTTCTGCTTTACAAAGTGTGTATTCTTATTGTGTCCTGTGACGGGTCATTCTACACCATAGAATTCCGCACAGGTGGTGGTGCTACCGAGCATCATTCCAGGATACACACCAGTTCCCAGCAGCAGAGGCTCAGGCCTCCTGTGAGCCACCAGGTATTGCACCATACACACCGTATCTACACATCTCCCAGGAGGTGGGGAAAAATACGCTACATTTGGAGGCGCTGCTGAGATCTCAGACCTGGGGTGCCCTACTCAGCAGTTCTAAATTAGTGAACCAATGAGAATTACCATGTATACACCCATGCAGCAGCAGGTCTGTGACTGGGCCGTAGAGCTACGAGAACCTCCTCGACACGTGGTCGCTGTGGGAGAAGTCCCCGCTCTCACATCAATATTCGCTGTCTGCGAACAAGTGAGAAAATCTCCTGGCCAATGGACAAGAGATATGCCCTGAAAATGCCCCTCAGGTCATATACCTGCCAGAGACTTTGCCAAAAGGGTGCCCGCTCATCTACACTGGGATAGCATCCCCTCACGCTACCTCCCCATACAATCTCGGTGAGTGGAGGACCATCAATATGGCCACCACTACTCCCACCAGACCTGATGCACCGCTACTCCGGGTAACATTCACTTCAAATGCCCTGCACGGAGCCACTAGCTGGGCAGGGAGCCCACCACAATCACCTCCCTCTAGCCCTCAGGTGAGAAGTTTTACACCGGTCCTTTACCCAGAGCAAGGAACCGACAGACGCTTAGCAAGTGGCTGCTCCGTACTGGGGGTGACCCTACCGAAATTAGTGGAGGCAATCACTATGTCTTCACAGTCCGAAAATTACAGGAAACTGAAGGCTTTCTCTGTGTGAAGAGGGAATCGACTCCTGGAGGGAACACACCCTCAAGTTGATGTACGAATGGCCCTGCTCTGAGGCGGTGAGGCGACAAAGAATAATGGAGAGCCTCCGACCTCCCGCATCCACCATGGTCAGAGCGCAGCTCGATCAAGACGCCGACCTCTCGGCTCACCGGATCGTGGAATTACTAGTGCGTATCTACGGCAGGGATGAAGACGAAAGCAAACTGTGGTCCAAATTTTACGGCCTCAGACAAAAGGACGGAGAAGACCTATCCATCTTCCTTCAACGGATCCAAATGGTCCTCTGGAAGCTGCAATGCCGCAATATCATCCCACTGCAATGGTAGACGAGTACCTGCACAAATAATTCCTTAGAGGGGCAATCCCCACTCATCACATAGTGATCATGATCAGATGCTCTCTACTACAAGGACCTCCTCCTACCTCGAGGACCTCTTGGGGTTAGTAAAGGGGCACGAAGCCACACGTTTGCATACTTCCCCAAAGACTAAAGAACCCCTCAAGGGTGAACCCAAGGGAGCATCCGCTCCGAAGGTTAAAGAACCCTATAGTATGGAGGAGGACTCTCAATCAAAGTCACCTGCCGTCAAGTCCAAACCGTCCAAGAGAGTATCTCCTACCTATAAGGGCCGCACGCCCCCCCGGTGACCTCATCTGCTACAGCTGTGGTTGGAAGGGCCACTTCTCCAACGAATGCCCTGAGAAAGAAAAAAAAACTCCAATTAAGAATTTCCACCCTAACGTAATGATCTGCAGGGTTCACACAGCAGATCACCTCTTTTCCCTGGAAAGCACACCAGAGGAAGATGCTCAGCGAGGCTACAAGAGATATTAGAAGTGCGGGAATGGACGTTAATGATTCCTGGACGAATGAAAGTGTTTGTCCAAAATATCTCTCCATACCCCATGGCTTTCAATCCAGGATGGAAATAGGGCCGCATATACCCCGTCACACCAATGGAGACGATGCCTCAGGTGAATGCTTCCATGGTGTCCGAACAGCCAGCCGAGCTGACATTCAGCATCGGAGACTCAACCCTACCGGCCGAAAGGAAAGACCGGTTAACGGCCAAATTGGAAGGACGCCGGGCCGTATTCTCCACGAGCGAGATCGATGTGGGTTGCAGCCGCAGCGCCCAACACACCATCAGGCTGAGTGACACTACACCCTTCCGAGAACGTTCTCATCGCATCGCCCCTCGGGATGTGGACAATGTCAGGGACGCCTTACAAGAGATGGAAACAGCGGGGATTGTGACTGAATCCCAGAGTCCTTACGCCTCGCCCATCGTGGTGGTGAGAAAGAAAAATGGATCGGTAAGATTGTGTGTTGACTACCGGACACTGAACAACCGTACCGTACCCAATCAGTACATTCTTCCTCGCATCTAAGAGATTCTCAACGCACTAACTGGGAGCCAGTGGTTCAGTGTTCTGGACTTGCGATCTGAGTACTACCAGGTACCGATGAGTGAAGAAGACCAGGAGAAAACTGCCTTAGCCTGTCCCCTGGGCTTCTACCAGTTTACGCGCATGCCCCAAGGCATCTGCGTAGCCCCAGCAACATTCCAACACCTAATGGAGAAAACCATTGGAGACATGAATCCCCGGGAATGCTGGACGATATTATTGTCTTTGGTAAAACATGAAGAACAGCTGCTTAAAGTGCTGGACCACCTGGGGCGAGAGGGTCTGAAACTGTCACTCAACAGGTGCCGGTTCTGTCACACCTCGGTGACCTACGTGGGACACGTATCTGCCGATGGGACTGCCACTGATCCAGCCAAAGTGGAGGCCGTTGTGAATTGTCCGCCACCTGAGAACGTCATGGAACTACGTTCTTTCCTTGGCTTCTGCAGTTACTATCGCCGATTCGTAGAGGGGTATTCTAGTAAGGCCAAGTCTCTCAACATCCTCCTATAAATATATCCCAAGACACAGGGCGGAAGGCCACCTCTGCTAGACAATCATTCGATGATAATGCAAACGGGCCTTCCTGGGCCTAAAGAGGAGCTTAACCAAGGCACCTGTTCTTGCTTATGCCGATCCAGAACAGCCCTACGTCCTCCATGTAGACGTGAGTCTTAATGGCTTAGGCGCAGTCTTACACCAGAAGCACCCGGAAGACCTCCGACCGATAGCCTACATCAGCCGCAGTTTAACTTCCAGTGAGCAGAATTATCCGGTACATAAGTTGGAGTTCCTCGGCTTCAAGTGGGCCATCGTGGACAAACTCCATGACTACTTGTACGGCGTATCTTTCGAAGTGAGGATGGATAATAATCCCCTCACCTACATACTGTACTAACATCCGCCAAACTAGACGCTACCGGCCACCGATGGCTGGCAGCGTTATCAAACTACCAGTTCACGCTGAAATATAAACCAGGGCCTCTAAATATCGGAGCGGATGCCATATCCTGAAGACCAGGATTGAGCCCCACTCAAGACGATGAGCGCTGGGAGGAGATCCCGGGACCAGGGATGAAAGCCATGTGCAACACGGCCGCTGTCATAGAAGATAGAGTGGCCTTCTTAAAGTTAAGGGTCGCGGACTCCTTAGGATGTCAATCCAAAGCCCTTCCTGCCACTTACTGTGACCCAGAAGGGATGAACATCCCCCACGATAAGATCATAGCGTAGAGAGATATGGTCCAATATCAGATCCAAGACCCCATAGCTGGCATCATCCGTCAGGCCATCCAGAAAAACAAGTCTGCAATTCTGAAATGTGCTCCCAGTGACATGGTCGCCATTCTCATGCGAGAGGCGGATACATTTGAGATAGACAATGGGCTACTCTATCGGGTGGTGCAATACCACAACCACCCAGATAGAAGGCAATTGGTTCTTCCCCAGAACCTACAACATCTGGTCCTGAAAGCCTTGCACGATGAGCATGGACATCTCGGTGTGGAGAAGACCTTTGGGCTCATCAGAGATCGGTTCTTCTGGCCAAAGATGCGAGAGTCAGTGGAGCGACACAGCCGACACTGTACAAAGTGCATACAATGTAAAACCCTCCCTACTAGAGCCGCACCAATGGCTCATCTGAAGAGTTCAGGCCCCATGGATTTGGTGTGCATGGACTTTCTGTGCATCGAACCCAACGCCCTAGGGATATATAACGTGCTGGTTATCACGGACCATTATACCCGGTATGCACAGGCCTTCCCCACCAAAGACCAGAAAGCCATCACGGTGGCAAAGATACTGTGGGAAAGGTACTTTGTGCATTATGGCCTGCCTTCATTCTGACCAGGGCCAGGTTTTTGAAAGCAAATTGATTCGGGAGCTACTCAAAATCCTGGACATCACCATGTCCCAAACAACTCCGTACCATCCGGAGGGTGACGCTCTGCCTGAGTGGTTCAACAGGACATTGCTGGACATGCTTGGCACGTTGAAAGGTGCTCAGAAGACAGAGTGGAGCCGACATGTGGAAGCCCTAATACATGCGTAGAATTGTACCCGACATGAGTCCACGGGATTCTCCCCATACTTCCTTATGTTTGGGAGAGAAGCCAGGCTGCCAGTGGATGTACGTCTGCGAGTATCAACTGACGGGATACACAACTCAACACACTTCAAATACGTGCAAAGGCTTCAGGAAAACATGCAACAGGCTTATCAGAAAGCCAGATAGAGAAAATAGGCTAAAGCGCTCCAATGCCAGGAATAAAAGAATATTATAAGCCAAAACCACTAATCCAAGGTATAAAAAATGAGTAATGGTATTAGTACATAATAACCACTAGTATGGGTACTATCCTCCTGAAGACAGGTGGTAGATGGTACAAGCCCACCCATAATCAGTCTCATTGGCAGGTTCCCCTGAATAATAAGCAATACTCACAAATCCTAGGAGTGGTAGGCAGGATGTGCAGCTTCCAATATTGTAGTAAACAGGAATAAATGGAGAAAAAAAAGCGCACAAGCAAAAACGGAGCAGGAAGGACCCAGAATCAAAAATAGAATAAAAGGGCACTTTAATGTGACAAAAGACCCATCCAACGCGTTTCGCACGTCACTACCTTGAAAAAGAACGCTGTGACGTTTGAAACACGTTGGATGGGTCTTTTGTCACATTAAAGTGCCCTTTTATTCTATTTTTGATTCTGGGTCCTTCCTGCTCCGTTTTTGCTTGTGCGCTTTATTTCTCCATTTATTCCTGTTTACCAGAAAGCCAAGAAGTCCGCTGCTCAACCCAACGCCAACAACAAGAGCCGTTATGACCACAAGATCAGACACCAAGAAATCCATCCTGGAGATGCTGTGCTTCTCCGCAACCTAGGGATTCCGGAAAGCATAAACTCGCTGACCGTTGGTGTGATGGTGTCTTTTAGGTCGAGTCCCAGATGCCGGGCCTCCTGGTCTACCGCATAAAAGACGCGGCCTGGTAAGGGTCTGGCACCGTAACCACCTTCTCCCTATTCCACAAGTGGGAGACGATGAACCAGAGATACCGGCTACACCACTGGACAGTGACCCGGAACAATCCAACGCTAGCCAAGAGACTGTAAATGAAACTATTTCTGAGACCACCCATGAGCATGCGAATGGTGAAGAGACCGTTAATGAGACCGTAGAGGATCCTATGGAGGGACCCTCTCAAAGGGGGCCTCAAAGTCACGGAGCACTCCCGGAGGAGCCACGGGTAAAGGGCACCGACAAACGACGCCTCATCAGGTGGCTCCAGTGAGCCAACCCCTGGACCCCAGAAGCCCATACTTCACCCCAAGCAGAGATTATGTAGAGACATTTGCACCCTCAATGGGAGAGGCTGAGCCTCAGAACTGTGTATACTACTCCCCAGAGGTAGTCGTAGAAGAACCATTCAGGAGGAGCCAGAGAGCTAGGCAACCACCCAAGT
This sequence comes from Ascaphus truei, assembly GCF_040206685.1. Classification (NCBI taxonomy): domain Eukaryota; kingdom Metazoa; phylum Chordata; class Amphibia; order Anura; family Ascaphidae; genus Ascaphus; species Ascaphus truei. The sequence continues at coordinate 475,058,875 of NC_134483.1, forward strand.
GGATGACCTATGACCAAATTGGGGCACCCCACTATGAGGCTCAGCAGTGGTCTCGGAGTAAAATACACTCAGTTATCGTAATGTTTACACAGATGTACAATCTTATGTAAAACCATGCAATGTGATAAGTTGTACTCCTATTACTGGATTTTTATTGTGTAAACTTGTGTTATATTGTTGTGTTACGCAGTTCCCAAGCAGGGACGTTGGTATTTTCACCAGGGGGAGAGTATAGCATGGCTCCTCTGGTGCCCTGTGTCCCCTTACCTCCCGGCGCAGTCGTGCCTGACACGGGGGAGTATGGAGCGGTGATCGGCTCGCCGGAGGCTCTGGCGGCTTCCGCTGCAGGGCGCCACCATGTTGGTGTACGCACGCATGCACATTTCACGCATGCGCAGTACAGTTGCGCATGCGCAGAGCAATCCCCAAGACTGGCGGCCATGAGACTTGCATGCGCTGTAGCTCTGGCAGAGCAGCAGCCATTGCCTATAGGCTCCGCATGGGGAACTACAATCACATGCTGCAGTAGAGCCAATAGGGTTCCAGGATTTTCCCTGCTCTACATTGATACATTTTACACGCTGGGACCGCGAGTCAGTCGGACCTGGGACAAGGAAAGGGTAGGTTATATGTGCAGGTGTCTGTGGCACCTTCACTAGGCCATATACCCCCCAGCTAGGCCCCGACTCCCCTCAGCTTGTGGTTGCTGCAGGAACAGGCCCAAAGATAGGCACACTGCCCCTATAGCATAATAGTGAGGGACACAGCCAGCACACGCTGCATCCTGGCATCCAGTGGTCTGGGACTAGATCACCATCTCCAGCAAGGACACTCTTCATGGTGACACCGTCCAGGCGGGATACCACCCAACGTAGAGGCGGAAGCTTCGCGGGTTACCGCAACAGATCCGTGGATCCCATCATCAACTACAGCATCTGCGCGCCCGGGTGTGGACACACCCGGCAGGTACCCAACTAAGTGCACCAACTCACCTTCACACATTAGTGAGCAGCGCTGTACCACACCTTGGGTGGGGGCATTGACCTTGTGGACACCGGGTTGGTTGGGTGCCCAAGGGCCCCTAGGTACTTTGGGGACAGTAACTCCATTGAGAGGGGGCATAGTATTGGAAGGTACGGCCGTGGTGGGTAGGCTGTAACTATATTAGTTGTATATAGTAAAACTGTTCTGCTTTAGTGTGTGTGTGTGTGTGTGTATGTGTATATATATATATGTCCTGTGACGGTGTCGTTCTACACCATAGAATCCCACAAAGGTGGAGGCACTACCGAGCATCGTTCCAGGATATACCCCAGGCTCCAGCAGTGGAGGCTCAGGCCTCCTGTGAGCCACCAGGTATTGCACCCTACACACATCTCCCAGGGGGTGTGGGAAAGTGCGCTACATTTGTTAACAATTTTGAGCTAACTTCAGGAGCAATAAGAAGACATGGGTTAACATTTATAATTGTTCTAAACATCTTAATGAACATTGTTACTACTTATTTTACTCCTCCTCCCCCCCCCTTCATTTTCTCTTCCCCTATTGCCCCTCTCCTTTCTGGTACTCTTCCTTCGGTGTGCAGCACTAGTTTTACTGGCGTAACGTGAGATGCACAGCATACCTGTTATAGGGGTTCACATAACAAATATTTTCTAGCACAATGTAAAAAAAAAAACCATTGGGAACCACAGTAATATGGTATAAGATCAACAGTACTGTATATAATCAAGTATCGTGGTTTACGATTTGCCCTGTAACATGTTTTCTGCAATGGTGTCCAGTTTGTTTTTTCCCCTCCACCTTAAGGACAGGCTTTTCTTTGTCATTGTTAAGGAGATGGATATCTATATATCTCTACCTATAGATATCTTGGTTCCAGCAATGCTGTTCTTAGATTCTGCCCTTACAGTCTTAGATCAGACTCTACTGAGCGCAGTGAACAAGCAACACCATGTGAGAGATTTATAACCACATTTCTTTTTAGTAGCCCTTAGGGACTAATTTGGATCGCCTTTTCTGATAAATCAGACCTCCAATCTGGTCATTTGGTTGCTCGTCTGCACATTTTCCAGTTCCATCTTTTTGTGAAGTGGTGCTCAAATCTCAGCTCCATATTCAAGGTGTGGTCTTACTAAGGTTTTCTACAGTGGCAAAATGATGTGGTCTTCTATCTATACCAGGTTTTATGCATAATATCCTATTAAACACTATTGCAAAGGCTTTTGCCTTCAGGTTACGGATTGACCTAATTTGAACCCATTTAGTTTGTAGGTAGCATAATTATTCTAGCATCCCAAATGCATTACCTTGCATGTACATTCACCTGTATTAAGCCTAATGTGCCATTTACTTTCCCAAGCTTTCACTTTATCAAAACCCTTCTGCAGAGAAATGTTATCCTGCTCTGATTTCACTACCTTACATTAGGGGTGCGCAAACTGAGGGGGCACAAGATTTTTCAGGGGGAGCGCGGCGGCTGCAGAGGCCCCGCGCTCTTCCCCAAGGAATTTAAATTAAATGCCGCGGGTCATGTGACCCCTCAACATCATTTGACCCCGGAGACAAGGTAAGGAAGGGGGAGCGCGAGCAGGCAGGGAGACGCAGCGGCAAAGATTACGCACCCGTCTTACATAACCGATTTTTCAAACATGGACTTGTTTCTTTTTCGGGGTGAAAATTCTTCCACTGGATGAGTTATCAGACTTTAAAAAAAATGTTTTTTTTCCCCTTTACATAGACTGCCACCCTCTGGAGAGAAGGAGTATGGCACTGCCTTTTTCCAGTTCTAATGAAAAGTTTTTATAGACTGCAGAGATCCAAGATGTGGTTGCAGAGTATTGCTTGTGTTGTAAAACTGGGCTATGAATATGATCAGTTAATTTTCAGGGTTCAAATACAGCCATCATATGACTACAAACACCTGCATACTGTAGGCCTTTTTTTTTTTTAGTGTTAGGACCCTTGAGATGTGGTCTGCCTTGGAGGGGCTCACAACACTTTGGCCAAAGGGTTAAACTAAAAGACCATTTTATTCAAAAGAGATTATATATATATCGGCACTGTACCGTGTATCTGTGTTAATGGATGTAGCACTCAGCTCTGTGTGTTTCATGTTCTGTCTCTGGGTTTAAATACTGTAGGCCTCCAAGTACATGCACCACATATTTCTCATACTAAAGGACAGTAACACATTTTGGATTTGTTAGCCTATTGCATTCTAAAAGAAATTGCTGCTATCTTACGTTCTAATCAGAATATCTGATGTGGCCTTACTAACTAGCCTCAACTGTCACTTGTACAGGAAAAAGAAAATAGATTATTTTCTACATTGAATGCTGTAGAAACATGACAGAACTTGAAGTAGATACACAGAAATTCTTCACAAATGCTTTGAATGGGTTCAAATCAACGCAAAGGTTTTTTCTGCACACTACTTTCAGTGAGCAGCACTGTATGGATCATAACATTTTTTTTTTTTAAATTATGTGGGCCGAGAACATGTATTTTAAATGAAACATGTCACAGAAATTGTTAGTGATGTTTTTAATTAAAAATCAAAATACAATTTGTAGTGACAAAACACAAAGAAATTTGATTTAGAACGCACGTGCTCGGCCCACACCCTGTATTGGCTATTCACACTGAATTCTTTGTGTGTCTGTGTGACAATGTGTGGGGGTGGGTTGTTTTGGCTCCGTATTCTCTTCTCCTCTGGTGCTGCTGCCCATGCGCAACTTGCTGCTGAGTTTCAAAGGCATCTGCTGTGTCCTCTTCTACTTTGGTGGTGCTGCTGCCGCCCACACGCTACGTGGTGCCAAGTTCGAGGCCTCTGTGCATGTGTGGAGGGGTACAGCTCTTGCTGGCTATGGTCAGAGCCTCTGCGCATGCGTTGAGGGGGGTGGCAACAGCTGATCTATGCGCAGATGTCGACTTAGCGCTTCTGCCGATTGCCACAGACGACTGTGGGCATGGAGGCAAGTGTTGGCCTCATCTACAAGCACGGTCACTTCCATAACATATTTCAGTCTCCTGGATAACAGATTATGCCCACAAAGACATTTCACCAAAAAAAAAACAAGTGCCCAGTACGCCATTTTTGCGTTTTGTCACTGAAACTGTATATTGATTTTTGAATGAAAGACTTTAGTATAATTGTTCTCTTTTTTCCTGCATACTCAAGCTCTTTCTGCGTGCATGAATTGGCATACGGACAGTCCCTCCAAACAGTGCACACATCTTTAACCAGCTATTCATTTATAGGCTCCAGTCAACCAATAGGAGCAGGGGGGTCAGACAATTAGCATGCCACAGAGCTCTAATTATTCTTTACTACAAGGAATGTCCTAGTTCTGGGAAGAGACCTTTTCTGCAGATGATTATACTATGTTGTAGATCAGCGGTGCGCAAAGTGGGGGCACAGAGGCACCGGGCTCTTCCGAGGCATTCAAATTAAATGCTGGGGTATTGCGCAGCCTCTGTAACAAACTTGTTCAGATGCATTGGTGTGACACATCCCCATGTCAACGCGACATCAAATGACACTGCGGTGTGTTATGCAGTGATGTCACACAGCTGTCTCCATGGTAATGAGGTCACGTGACAGCCGTAGTGTCATTTCATGCTGCCAAGCAAGGCGGAGCAGCTCCAAGAGTTTGCACTCCCCTGCTGTTAATAGTAGCTTTTACCTTTCTTGGATGCTTTACAAAATATAATAACACTGGATTTAGAAACAATGTACAAAGTCTTCATTGCAAATAAATCAACCTCTTTCAGAGAAAAGCTTTGACAGAATTCCCAAGGAAGTAGGTAGAAACCCACCCCCCCCCCAGTAACTGTTTTAGAGAGGGCTCACCCCCATCTTAGAATGTGGGGAAACAAAACAAAAAAAAATAAAACATTTTTTCTCCCTTTGCACAGTGTGAGCTGTGTATCAAGCTGTTGGCAAGGAGATAAATAAATATAAGAGCCTGAATGGAGGAGGCTGGGGGCACGACCTCCAAATGGATGTGAGGCAATTTGCATATCCAGCACATTCACTCAGTCATGTGAGCTTGATTTAAAGATCACAGAACCAAAAAATAAAATAAACTCACCATGTCAAGGCAATTACAATGTTTGCAAATATCTTAAAAGCAAATGCCTATGACTTGTTCTGCATGTAACTATGTGAAGCATAGCTTATACTGTGTGCAATAGCACTTGCGTGCACCCCAAGTACAAATTGCAGGATCCCTCAGAGGTTGCCCCTAGCTCGAGCACTAGAAAAATGGTCTTTTACAGCAATGGCCACATCATGTGAGCAGTTCAGCCAGTCACAGCAAACCAGCTCTGTGATGTCATAGCAATACCCTGCTCATCACCCGAAACATGGTACAGAAAGTGTTGGGGCATTTGCCATGCATACAATATAATTTCAGCCTAATATGACAAACTCTCTGCATATGCCTTGCCACCTTGGCCGTGAAAAAAAAAACAAAACAAAACCACAGACATGTCTAACCCTGATCTCCTAGCACAGTGGTTCCCAAACTTTTTCGGTTCAAGGCTCCAAGGCGATCAGGATTTTTCCGCAGCGCCCAAAGTAAAAACTAAGGTGTATATACATACCCAACAGTTGCAGTGCGCAGTTGGTGTCTCAGGCCTCGGTCCCGCTGCGCTCGTTGGCGCGGGCGGCCATGTCGCGAGTTCCTCACCAGCAGGGGAATCCTCGCGAGCCGGTCCCGGTCCCCCCTGGCGGCACAGCTGACTACACGCTGTGGCGCGTCAGCCGCTATGGGACACAAGAAAATGGTGTTCCCTAGCGTTGACGCGTCACGTGGTGTGGCTGTGAGCCAATGGGGAGGGGAGGCTTCGGGAGGAGGAGAGGCTTCGGGGAGCGGGGAGGAGTGTGGAGTGAAAGCAGGTGAGTGCCTGTCTGTGTGTCTGAGTGCGTGCGTGCCTGTCTGTGTATATGAGTGCCTGTGTGTGTGTGTTACTTACCCTCAGTAGCTCCAGCCCGAGTCCGTGGAGGGAGCGGGGGAGAGTAGCGGGTCCCTCCACTCAAGCCACGCCCCCCCTCCCACTGCCGCCCACCTCCCGCTCCCTACAGACCGCATATCGCGGTCTGTGTAGTGTCAGCGCACCGCCTGTCTGCAGTGCGGGCGCGCTGACTCTGGGAGCGGGGCCTTAGCCTCACTCACAGACCCCTCTCTCTCCCGCAGACAGAGGGGAGTGGAGGAAAGGCAGGAAATCCGTGCAGGCACACACTACACACATATTAGGCCAAGGCCCCGCTCCCAGAGTCAGCGCACCCGCACTGCAGACAGGCGGTGCGCTGACATACACAGACCGCGATATGCGGTCTGTAGGGAGCGGGAGGTTTGACAGGGAGGGGGCGTGGCTTGAGCGGAGGGACCCGCTACTCTCCCCCCCCCCCCTCCCTCCACGGACTCGGGCTGGAGCTGCTGAGGGTAAGTTTAAACACACACACACGCAGGCACTCACCTGCTTTCACTCCACACTCCTCCCGAAGCCTCCCCTCCCCATTGGCTCACAGCCACACCATGTGACGCGTCAACGCTAGGAAACACCTTTCTCTTGTGTCGCCTAGCGGCTGACACGCCACAGCGTGTAGTCAGCTGTGCCGCCAGGGGGGACCGGCTCGCGAGGATTCCCCTGCTGGTGGGGAACTCGCGACATGGCCGCCTGCGCCAACGAGCGCAGCAGGACCGAGGCCTTACACACATTGAAGAGCAGAGGCAGCGACAGATGTGAGGGGGGTGGGTTTGGTGGGGGGGGGGGGGGGGGGGGGGGGGAGGAGATCCGTGCAGGTAGTTCCCTTAACACAGTCACTGGGCAGGCAAATGTACAACTCTCCCTTCTATCATCCCCCTACCTTCTCCTACCAGCCGGGGCAGAAGGGGACGGGACACGGCGCAGACAGAGCAGGAAGGCAGACACACAGTGTGCTCTGCACAATGCCCTGCCCCCGGCTTCCTCTCTGCCTACAGGATGGTGGGGAAGATAATTGCGGCGCCGCTCTAGGCAAGCCGCGGCGCACCAGGGCACACAGATTGGGAACCGCTGTCCTAGCATATACAAAGCTTCCACGGTAGCTTGAGATTCTGGGATATGACATGTAAATGAGCAGTGTCACCTGTTGTGTCAAATCCATTTTAACTTAGACCAGTCTGAGACATGTGAATGTTAAAGTGATTTGTATTTGTTGCATGCAGTATTACAATGCTTTAAAAGCTTAATCATTCCCTCACGTCAGAGAGGGATGAATGTGGAACTGGTCTGCAGAGGCTACAAATCTTGCTTCACATCCACTTACTTTTATTTCAATACTACAGAACTCCAACAGCCCCCACAGAAACCTGTGCAAACTGTTACAATATCTGAGCTTCTGGAAGCAGTGAGCAAGCATCTGTGAATTTAGTAAACAATTTATATTAAAAATGGAACCACCATAATTCTACCAACCCCTGCTCAAAATGCCATTTGCCAACTAAATCAGTTCTTGTAACAAATCTATCATTTGTACCTAAAGTTATCACTATGACAATTGCTGTTGGCAAACTCTAAATTGACCCTTTCATTTGGTTACTGTCAAAACCATGTACCAACGCAGGGAAATCTGGTCTTCTCAAAATGCTAGCTTTTGCATTGTGATCTCCACCCTCATCCTGAACAAGTTGTACTGAAATAAGTGCACTGTCAAACAGTGACATTATTACAGGCAAACTTCAGATTTGAGCACCAATTTAACCCACAAAGCCATTGCTATGAACCCAAATTTACATCCCACAAGACGCCTCTCCAGAACGAGTAGCTGCTTTCCAGCAGTATTGCTAAAGTAAACAAACAAGGCTCAACCACCCCCCCCCCCCCACAAACTACTTTCCATCCAAAAGTGCAATGTGCCTAAATGGCAAACTTTTATTTCTTCATTAGGACAAGTGCAAAGGAATTGTAATGACATTTTTTTAACCTACAGTAAGTAAAGCATTAAACCACACGAGTGAAACCACAACAGCTAGATAGCCCACCACATGTGCATGTTGATATGAAAGCACTTTGTTTAACTTACACACCACTTGCTTATTAAGGCATAAGTGTGGGGGTGGAGGAGAGAATCTGGCTGTAATGGTCAGTATAGCTACTAAAGCATTTTACGCTGCACGGTTTACAAGTGCATGTTGAAGTAGAAGTTATGCAGACTTGCTGAGAGCCACAGCAGAGAAACGGACTTCTCCATGTCCACGTTCGGTAAACTGTCGGCAGATTTTGGCTGCATCCTACAACAGAAGAAATGGGTCATCGATTATGACGGTACACTTTAGCCTTGTCTAAACTTTTTGTATTTTCTTTTGCTGCCATCAGAAGTTAACAATTAGGCTGCGCTTAGTGCCTTGAGATGGCACGCTGCTCGAAAAACAATTGGCTCAGTCGCCAGCACAGCACTTCTAGTAAGCGCAACGTTGTGTCTGGAAAATTGGAAGCCAGGTCCATTTGATTTTTTAAAGACAGTTGCCACATGTGACTGTCTCTAAACCAGTCAAATTGCGCAGCTCGCCCCTTTAGTGACATCACTGGTGACAGTCGCTAAAAAATTATAACTGTTGCTGGTGGCGACATCGGTCACATCGCCAGCTCTATAAGCATGGCCTTACACTTAATCTCTTCAAGTACCTCTCAGGACCCTTATGATCAACACCTTTTTCTAGACAAGATCACTTTAATTGCTCTGGGAGTGTTTAACAATAGGACTAGTCTCTTCTGTTGGTCATTGGCATGGGGTCACAACCATTAAATTGCTACACATGCCAGTCACATGTTCTCAATCCTGGAAGACCTGCAGCACTATCTTCTGGCAAACCAAGTGTTAATAACTATCCTAGTCATAGGGCAGTTCTCATTTAACTAGATTCACACCCATGTTCTACATTAAATGCATTGCTTGATCAGAGTTCAAGCTAACCTGTTACATTTGACATTGCTCAATGTCCAATTTAAACATGACCATATACAGAGAAAGATGCAGTTTGTACCTTCAGTAAGGAGTCTTCAGAAGTAGCACCATGAGTAACAGGAACTGGAATTCTCCCATCTAAAGAATTACATTTTAGAGTGCCATCATTTGCACGAATATTTAGAAAATTGAACAGAATTAGTACAGAGAAAATTAGCACTTCAGTATTAAGTGCTACTGTTGAGAACCTTACTGTGAACAGGGGGTCTAGTAGATTTTAGTGAAGATTTAAGCCTTGAAAGATAAGGTTATTTTTGCATTTATAAAATGAACGTTTGTTGAACTGCTGATCACTTACAGCATATGTCATTGACAAACAAATTATATTTAATTACAAACAGGGATTTAATAATTTAACCCAAGTACAAACAAAATACAAGTTGCCCAATTAAGGAAACCATCCATTCTGTTTCCCTTGAACATGTTTATGCCATTAGCTTGGTGGCAGGTATAACTGCCACTTCAATTTGAATCCAATGAAATATCAATTTGGCAAACCTGAAAATGGTGATCATGCCTTTGGAGCAAGGTATGCTGTAAATACTGAAAATTTGGAAATGTAAGGTCTGCATGTTAAAGTATTTAAATACCAGAAGGACAAAAGAAAAAAAAGAAGAAAAAAAAATATAGGGATTTCTTGGTTCCTTCTGTGCTGCAATATTAAAGATCTGCTGTTCATACAGATTACAGGAAATGGCTGATCTGGCCTGTGACACTGAACATTGAGACTGGGATTATACAACAGGACAGCTCCTTTAGCAATGGGTTCAATGTGTGTGTGCTGCTAGATAAGCAACATGCCATCCGAGTTAGAAGTTTACTTAAATAACTGCTGGTATATAAAAAAAAAAAAGTCACCAATATTAAAACATGGAGGCTTCAGGCCTTCCGAGGATTTTGGCCATATATTTAAAGCCAATATTTAAGTGTACGCAATTAATATTGAATCTACAACTTTAAAATGGCATAATGTGTAGTCTAATTCAGAGGTTAGCTACATTGATGCAAGGGTGATTCAATTTATGAAAACCCCCTTAAAATGGGAGCATTTGAATATCTTTTTCAGAGGGACAAGCATGCAACAAGGAGTTTGTCAACTCGTGTCACTCCTAAAGGTTACATGAAGTCTATTCCGTAATGAGCAAAAACATTTGAGTTAAAGTGGCATGGCAAGTATAGCATGTTCATTCTTTAAATACAGGGGTGCACAAACTTTTGGCGCTGCGCCCCTGACTTGTTAGTGTCAAATGGCACTGGGGTCATTTGACACTGTTGCCTGAAACCAAGGTATGCAAGTTAGAGGCCTCATGTGCCGCCCTCCCGGCATTTAATTTAAATGTTTTGGGGACGAGCGTGCCCCCAACTTTAGAAGAACCCTTTATATACATACATTTCTAAGGGGGAGGGGGAAACATGCATTAACCTACAATTTAAAGATTCACTTACCAAGCTCATACAGATGTCCATCAATACCAGTAAACAATATGAAGTGGAAGTTTATGGATTCATCCTCCTGCAGGAGGAAATGATTTGTAGCAAACTTTTTTTTAAAGCAAATTTAACAGTTGACCTATTTGGTTTATGTTACAAGGCATTTCCTAAATGTACATGTGTACTGCACAGATATCTGAAGTAAGAATCCATGATTATGCTGCAATATAAAGCAGATAGACTCAGACCTTACTGTGGGGTTTAATGGATTGAGATGGTCACAGTTTAAAGACAAGTGCAATTTAGAGCAGCAGTCCATGATTTTTTTTTTTAGACATCTACATGACTTAAGCACTTTATAACCAGATGCTCCATTGTGTGTCAAATATGAAGTGCCTGGGAGGTTAAAATGACCAAAACAAACTCTCCAGACATTACAAGTTAGGCTGGGATTATGGTGCCAGCAATGCTGCATACGCCCAGCAAGCACTCTGTAGTGGGCTATGCAAGTTACCCCCAGTGCCTGCCGAGTGAAGCAGCACATTGACAGCATTTTGCAAATACAAATTGTGTATTTTCAGGCGGCTGACGTCAGTGCACGTGAGCTGGTTCATCCAATGAGGGCAAACCAGCTTTGACACATCCATCTCCTGCAGCTAAATTTACAAATGGCTTGGGCTGCAGGAGTGTGTGCAGCGGCTTTCGCATGCAGCGACCATAATCACAGCCGTAGTCAGGCTTCTGGAGGAAACTGTTTAAAGTGGCAAACAGCGACACCAAGACAGTTGTAAGGTGCCTCAGCTACATAACCAAGAGCAGCTTCACAAGTGGCTCTTCTGTAGATCTACTACACCAGCAGGTTACATTAACTAAGGTGATGGATACAGAAGCCAAATAACAGGGAATTGGTTTAAAGAGCAGTGGTGGGCAACATGATCTACTTAAAGTGTTACATGGGAGGCCCTAAAGCCCCACAAAGTGGTGTGTCTCAGCCACTGTTGCCTGCCAATAAGGCACAGCTTAAGACTGGACCACCGCTTTCTGCTTCCCAGTAAATACTTGGAATATAAGCCACATTACATTTTGTACAACATTTATTGGGAAACCAGTGGTGTTCTTTTCCTTGTCATGCTCCCATCCCACTTGAATGAGTTGGCGTTTGTACATGCAATGTGTATACACATGTCTTGGGCCTGCTGCAATTTGGGGTGAAACAGTAAATAGTTACTGGCATGTTATTCAGGAGAGTTACCTGAAGCAAGTTAAAAGATTTGCCATAAATGTTGCATATTAATGACATTCTATCGTTGGGGTCTCATCCACACCATAACTGTTATATAGTTCAGCCTAAAAGTCCTTCAATTAAGTTGTATGGCAATATATAAAAACCAGGTAGCAAGTTAGTTGTGGATGTTATTTTAAGACATTCAAGAGCTCAGTGGGGCAGATTTCATAACAGGACAGTTTTTAGAAGTGTCTGGTTCAAACTAGCAGGAGTTCATGTGGCACAGATTGGCAGATTAAAAATGTGAGCAACACGTTAGATTAGAGATTGGCTTTGAAACCTTACCCTGCATTGTCCTTCAGCTGCAATAGAGTTGTGGGCAGACTGTATGGTCTAAGAAACAAAGAGATAGTTGAAATGTGTTCTTAAAGGCATCACAGGGGTGTTGAGAAGCAACTGCTCCCCATTTGAGCTCCTTAGCTAAGCAAGTCAATGTGACAGCTCTTAAGGACCTTTTGCTGCTCCATGCAAAGTGTAGGCAGGTGTCACTGCATACATTTCTGAAAAGTAGCTCACTGAAGAACTATGGGTTCCAGAGCGCTAGTGAGTGCATGTATGATAGGGGCTATAGGTAGGTATGTTACATAAATATATATCTCAAGAATTTGTGTAACAGTATACAATACCTCATTTTTTTCCAGGAGTTTTGACCTGTCATCTGGCGAAAGAGCAGCAGATTCGTCTAGATAGTCCTTTAAGGCAGACTTCTCAGCTGTATGTTTAAAAACAAAAACAAAGATGAACCAGCCCCATTCACCTCAGCTTTAAAGGTTGATTAAGGGTAATATTTTCTGAAGTAGTCAAATAAAAGGTTGTGAGGAAAAGATGGTAATTGAGGTACAATATAGCCATATTTGGCAGCTTCTCATGGCAATGTATTTTGCTTCCCCTGAAATCTACAGGCTCTGCACCAGGAGTCCCATCAAGCAGGTAGTACAGCTTAGATAAGCATCACTAAAGGTTGATATGGGCAAGAACACATGATCGGTTTAAAAAAAAAAAAAAAAAAAAAAAAAAAAAAAAAAAAAAATAGATGACGTGCGTTTCCTCGGTGTTTGTTGTGCCACTGGGTTAGAAGGAAGTTGGGCAATTACTGGTGTTAGGGGGCAGTCCTCACTATTGGGAGGCAGGTGGCAGGGGGGGCGGTTACTGGTGTTAGGGTGGCAGTTCTCGGTGTATGAGGTGGGGAGGGGCAGTTATCTGTTAGGAGTGTTTGAGGAGGTGGGGACGGGCATTTTACTGGTTGGAGGGCGTTGAGTGGAGGGGATGGTAGGTTTAATATGGGTACTTTCCTGATAACAGGAATATGGCTCCGGATAACAGGAATTGGCTACAGATAACAAGAAATTACCCAATACTAGTATGGCAATACCTGCATTTAATTATTGGAAAAATAGCCTCTTATTCGGACATAGAAAATACTTTCTGTAAGATAATGTCAAGACTTCAAAAACAGCATTGCTGTTAAGGATGAAAATACTCACCAAATCCCAGTTTCTCTTTGTTATTGGCAACAGCATGGATAAGGCCAACTGTACCACATGAGTTAGCAATGGTCTGCCTCATGAAATATACTTTGGAATTTGTTTCTTTCCCCTTAAGCCCTTCCATTTGCTTTTCTCTGAAGCTTTCATGCTGTTAAAACAGGTGGATATAACCAACACTTAAACAAAAATACATTGAAAACCACGGTTCTACATTTAGGCAATAACTGTTTTACCAAATATGGTGGGACCACTGCTCACTGACAAATATTATACAAGGCAGATATATATAAAGCATTACATAGACTGGGAAAAAATATTTAGCAACTCCATATGACAATTTGGCCTGTTATTTGCATACGTTAGGCTTCCAAACTGGCTCCAGCCCAGTTTTCCCCACCAGTGATATGGCAATTGAGTAACACAGCAGTCATTTAAGTGTTCAAGAACAAATTAGAATCTCCTGAGTTAAGTAAACTATGAAGCTTAATAGCTATTGAACACACTTCATTATAAATAATAATTGCTTTAAGCCCTCAAGCCCGGCACCTGCTTTGTCACAGCAAGGGATGCTTTGATGACCAAGCACATTCAGAAGCAGTGCTGCTTAAGCTCAGAAGCCACCACCCTACCTGCGGAGTGAGTGGGAAGAGGAGCAGCACTGCACAGACAGGTGTGGGGACAGAGCCCAGGGATTCTTCCTCAAAGCCCAGGACATCAACAAATTTCCAACCATCCGACACCCCCAGCTTGGTCAGCATCTGCACACAAAGAAACCGATGAGTTCAACACATGGCAGGCACTGCCACTTTAACCCAACTGCAAGAACAGACCAAGCACCACATTTGCAAGGTTATGGAACCTGTACACCAATATGGCATCTAAAGACCCAACTTTAGGAGTGGTCTCCAGAGACTGGATTAACCAGTCCCTACACTTGGCTTCGCCACTACAACTGCAGTTAGCAAGGCTATATGATAAAGCAGCATTTCATACTGTAGTTATTGTACAATTGTGTTGCCAGTTAGAATTTAACTTTAGATATCTGACCTGGTCCAGTCAAGGTTATTGAATGTCAATATATTGAAATTGCAGCCCAAACTACATAAACTGGATAAATCCCATTCCAATAATCTGGAATAAGGGGTTAATTGTTGCATAGTTAAAAGCAAAGATTGTTATAGTGGAGACCTGTAAGAGCAGAATGCAGTCCATGTGCTCCCGAGGGGAAAGTGGGTGTGTCCGGTATGCTGCAGTGTAAACCAACCACTGCATCTAGCCCATAAGAGGGAGTAAATGGCACATGGGGTCAGGTCTTTTGCATGACTACAAATAGCAAACACTGGATGCTGGTCTACTACTGTGGCAATTAGCCACAGGCACACTTCAGGTATTGTTCAGGGACCCATGGCCACTTTAAAACAGGTGCAAGACCATTCATATTATAACTATGAAATGTAATTGTGACCATCGTTAACAGTGTTTGGGTGGTCAGACCTTAAGACCCATTTATATATTGCAGGGAGGGGAGGTCGTTGGGATAGGGAGTCCCTAGTGACTAGGGAGTATTCTTACCAAGTAGTGGTATTACACAACATTCAGCCCCACAGTACAATAGGTGCATAAAATACTATATACTACATGACATGGAGCGAGTGTAAAGGACAGCCTAAAATATTAATTTTTTAAATATACCACATGGCATTTAAGTCTGCATTGATCCCCTTTGGATTTCCTACATAGCCAAAGACAATCCATCTTTTCACTTAAACGCAAAGGGACCGCCCAAAAACAACAATTAATCTTGACAGTGCTAGTTAAGTAAATGTGCTAGTAAGGCAATTGGTGGCTCCAGTTGTGAGGAGAGCGTTAAACAGGCGATGAGTGCAGCAGGGACCACGCCCTGGATTATAGATAAATAAAGCATAATCAGAAGGAAATCTCATGTTAGAGTCCGAGCCGGGGTCCTGGTCCCCGCGAGGATGCTCCCATCTGGCAGCCAGGCCTCCGCATCCCCTCCCCCCGGACACTCACTTTGTTCAGCATCTAGAGAGATAAGAGGGGGCGAGATAAGAAACGAGTCAAACTCCACATAACAAAATACAGCCAGCGAGTGGGGAAAACGCACAGCAAGCCCCGTTACCTCCGGGTTGATTTCCATAGCTTTCCACTGCATGGCTGCGAAACAAACCGTTATCTCCCGAGCGGAAAGAAGATGCTGAACCTGCTGAACCGTCAGACCCGACTGAGAACAGAAGGCAACGCCTCGGCTGCTTTTATATAGCCGGACAGGTACCAACGCAGGCGCGAGAATGGGGGAGGGAGGGGGGAGGGATGGAAGATCAGCCGGTACCAATGCAGGGTAATAGGATACAGAAACCCCCTCTGGAATATTACCGAGTACGGTGGCCCTGAACCTGGGTTCCAGGTCGTGATGTCACCGGTGGGTGACGTTTGGGCGACCGTTGGATATGTCCTGTTTTAAAAAGTGCGCAACACGTTGTTGACTCCTATACAGATAGCAGCGCCCAGGCACATGATGTTTGTTCTGGAAGTTGCTAGCAAATCACAGAGATTTTTTTTTTAGTAATTAAAAAAAAAGAAAAGATGGTGGGGGGCTGTTCATTTAACCTCATTGTGTTACTAATGTTCAAGTCATTAGCTAAATTAAAGGTATTTAATATATATTATATATATATATATATTTATATCTATATCTATATATATATATATATAGAACAGGGTGGATAAATCATTGTTGAATTAGAAAAAAAAAGGCAAGTAATATACGAATAAATAATATTAATACGCCCACTTAGTGCTGCAGAGGACTGGATGTCCTGAATGTAGTGCATTGCTGTTAATGGTATGGATATACATGCCAAATAGATCCAGATCAAATGCATAATAATGATTCAGGCCATTCTTTCCCCCCCTCTTACTATGGTATAGCAAAGTTAGCAATAGGCAATCAAATGTGAATAACATAGCCTTCAACTGTACCTATTGTTTTATACCCTGTACCTATTGAAGCCAGTGGTACCTATTGTTTTATACCCTGTACCTATTGAAGCCAGTGGTACCTATTGTATTATACCCTGTACCTATTGAAGCCAGTGGTACTGTACATGTACCTATTTCTGCCTGTGTGTGTGAGTGGAGGAGATCCCCAATGCCTGTCTCCCATTGGTTGAAGCTCAGAACCTTCAGCTAATTATAGCAGCTTCAATGAAAATAGATGGCAGATTTGATAAATGATCAGCAGGTTATAGCGAATTTACCATCAGTTCTATTTGATAGGTATATACCTATGGGTAAATATAAAGAAAAATGAAAATACCAGTGTTTTATTAATAAAATGATTGTTGCATACAGATGTATGATGCACGGCGGTGGCGGCTGAAAAAGCGTACTGCTGCGTCTCCAGAGATAGTGCTGTCGCAGTCTCACTGCGGGGGGTTCATGCTTCCGGACCCACCCAAGGTCCTGTATCCCACATTGATAGAGGCACTGGAGTACCTATTTTTATTTGACTAATGTTGGAAGGTCTGAAATAATGGAGCGAGTTGGCAGGTACGTTTGGACCTGTCAAATCTGGTGTTGAATCTGTGGTCTTCGATATTACCATGTCATCATTTGAAGTTAGACTTTTATTTTTAATGTGAAATATCCTGTTTGGTTCAGCACTCCAAATCTCCCTCATTTGGGTTCCTGCACGTTGAAAGTCTATACTAGCAATGAATAAGGGCAAAAAGGAATTTTTGCTTTTCGCATTTCTTTATAAAAAAAGAAAAGCCTTTCCGTTTTATTTTCCTTTAACATTGTATATATAAATGCTTTTTTTTCACAGAGCTGATTTACCATGTTGATTTTATATAGGTACAACTAGAGGGTTTGTAGAACTACCCATTATAGCCATCTGTTTCCCTTACCGAAATCTTACTGTTTGAAGCACCCTCCAAAAAGTAAACTCCAAACAGTAACTACAGTAGAACACAAAAAAAACCCCGAATATCAGCTAATGAAGCAGAGTGGAAATGCGAAATAACGTTCTGTGAAGATGATAGCAATGTCCGGTGTGTTAAGTGGATAGCGGGGAGAGGGGAGACTAAATTAAGGGGTGATGTAAGGGAAATGAAGCAGGGTACTTAGGCTGCGGCCCCGCTAGCGCTGAGCGCTTGGCGAGATGACTTGCATATATATTTATATGCAAGTCCCCGCTCACGCGATGCGCGCCCGCGGATGCGCGGGCACACGCGATGCGCTTAAGTAAATAAAAAAATTATACTTACCTGCTCGCTCAATATTCGGCAATGCCGCCTCCTCCTCCCCCTGTGCGCGAGCAGACGCAGGACACCCGCCACGCATGCTTTGAGCGCCAGCGCGCTCAGCACTACCGGGTCTGCAGCCTTACAGAGAGGCAAGGAATCCCCACCAGGCTGTGTGACCCCTTGTGTAGCTTCTCCTTACCCCCGTCTCACTCAACACTGGTGAGTTCCCAAACTTTTTTCTAACAGCAAGCGGCAATCCCTTTGATCATCTCTCTATTTCAGTAACTACAGTAGGCCCATTGAATGTGTAGTGTGATACTGTAGGTATACTGACGCGAAATACTTCTAGTCTACCCAAGAGACTGCTAAATGATTGCAAAGTGGTACTTTAACTGCTATTTATTTTGCTCTGTGCCGCCACATTGAAAGAGCATAGCTCCAAATGTCACTACTTATTGCTGTGTCAAAAATGTATGTAAGGATGTGTATATATATATTATGATGGTTCCGCGCTGTCACTGACATAGGAAGCGCCATACTGTTCTTTTGCCAGTAAGGTCACTGAGTAAGAGTCAGGCTGCGCATGCGCGAGGAAAGCGCGCGAACGGCAACCAATCTGGAGAGACTTTGGGGGTTGCACTCTGAACTCTGAACTGTGGGAGAGTCAGCTGAGGCTGGGGACCAATAGGGTGCGAGACTCTGGATAGAGGAAACAGGATGCGTGTGGGCGGTGGGACACACGAGTGAGAGGTGAAGGAGGAAGGTGGCGGAACCTCGTGTGCGCGAGCGGAGGGTCAGTGACCCTTCCGCTTAGGTGAGAGACATTCCCCAGCCCCCAGGAGCATTACCCCTGTCATCGTAGGGTGCCGCTTTTGTAGGGACGGCCGTAGTAGTTAGGGACCCATCCTTTAGTGCGGTTCAGCTGCGGAGTGGCGGACGCCATCTTGGTCTGGCGGACAGACCTCACAGCATCACGGAGTGTCGGCGAAAGGCTGGAGCAACACTGGGTATCTGTGTGGAGTGGTGTGGTCACCGTAGTGACCGGAAGGTATCTTTAATCAGCAAGTGCACCTACACCGGTCATCAGGCGCTGATCCCGCCTCCCACTAACTAATTGGGGGCACCAGTGTGCCAGCGTACTATGCTGTACAGACACTAGTTACAGGACATACTCCTAGGGAGAGTGGCAGAGCCACCTGTGTACAGGACATTATACCTAACAAGGTGTGGCTGAGCCACTGTGTGTGTTTTACCCGATGTGATATATAGAGTATAAGGGTTAAGACGTGTCATGTATATTCTATAAGTTTGCGTTACATATTGAAATAGTAAAAGGTTGCCTGTTGCACAAACCGTTGTATGTTTCTTACTCAGGGCAGATTCTCTAATATGGGGATCCTGGGTAAGTGGAGGCGCTGCACCACGATAGTTAAGGGTATGACCCCAGGCTCTCCCATGGCGGAGGCTCAGAGCTCCTGAAACCACAGGTATAGACAGCACACCAGTAGTTCCTTAGATCTGGGATTCACAAAAAGGGCTACATTTGGAGGCGCTGCTGAGATTCTTAGACCTGGGGTGCCCCCTCATTTTTTTGTTCATATTGTGCAACCGAAACACATCATGTCGGTGCCCTCGGCACTCGTGGTGCGCAAGTGGGCCCAGCGGCGCGGGATTCCCCTAAATCGTGCTTTCGCGCTGGGCCATGTTCCCGCCACAATCTCGTTAGGTACATTGACCGAGCAACTCCGCAAACTTCCGCTCCTGGACAATGCCCAAGTACAAGATCATTTCTATGACCGCGACCAGGCCTGGCGCCGGGTCTTGTATGCCACTGAACAAGATATATGCCCAGAGGCCTTGCCCCGTATACTGCTGCTGCCCGAGGCCCCGGGGGTGCTCTGCCCCATAGTCCAGGCGGACGCCCCTGCGCCCCTGGCCACTTCCACCCCACAGAGAGGGTATACAGCCGCAGTAGGTGCCGCGACTGGGGTCACAGACCATTCCCCTGACCGTGGCCTGCAACCGCGCTGGCCAGCAGCCCTGAATCTAGGCTCCTCGGCCACCCCGCCAGGCCTGCGGTCCGGCCTCAACCGACTTAGCTTATCCAGACTGGACACTTACCCCGCAGTCGGAGATAGCCTACCGGGAGACACCTCTATTCCCGCGATAGCAGCCGCTCTCCACAACACAACCCAGTCGCTCCAGTATAGGAAGTTAAAGGCCTTCTCCGGCGAGAAACCCACGCCCCAAGGGGAAGTAGGGATAGAGGACTGGTTGGATCACACAGAACAAGTGCTGCCTGAATGGACCTGCACGGACGCGGTCCGTAGACAACGCATTGTTGAGTGCTTGCGGCCCCCCGCGTCCCACATGGTGCACTACTACCGAGATGATAATCCGGAAGCTGATGCAGCAGACCTCATCTACTGTCTGACAAAGGCGTATGGGGCTCCGGTGGATACTTATGCGTTGATGGCCAAATTTCACGCGTTAGCCCAGAAGGAAGGGGAAATGGTATCCGACTTCCTCAGGCGGCTACACCTGGACTTATGGAACCTGGTGAGGAAGGGCGTGGTGCCAAGGATAGAAGCCAATGGACTGCGCACCACTCAGCTGTTGAGGGGGCTTCTGCCCCTACACCCTGTGTCGGTACAGGTTAGTAGCTGTCTAACTCCCGGGCAAGCTTTATCGTTTCACGACCTAATGGATCGGGTCCAAGCGCACGAGACGGTGTTGTTAGGACGTGACCTGGCTCCGGGGAAAAAGCCACCGCCCGGCAGTAAGGAAGTCAAGAAAGTGGAACCCAAGGCCGACGGACCTGAACCTGGGGACCTCGATCCCGACCACGAGGACGCCAGCACGCCAGTGGCGCCCCGCCCCCGTCTCTCGACTGGGCGAAGCTCACCAACCGGGAAAAGCGAGAATTACCTCAGCCAGATTCAGTGCTACGCGTGCGGGAAGATGGGACATCTGCGTGCCCGTTGCCCCACCTTACGGAAAACGGCATCCCGGCCCGTGCAGTCAATGCCGTGCAAGACTCTGGAGGATGGAGGAACGTCACCGCCATCCCCAAGCAGCCGAATCGGCCCCGCCGCCATCATTCGGGTAGTTATCGAAGGCATCTACGCCGCTGCATTACTGGACACGGGATCTCAGGTGACCATCGTATACCGGCCCTTCTACGATCAACACCTCCATCGATTACCGTTACTCTCTGCGGATGCCTTGCGACTGAGGGGGTTGAGTCATGAGGATTACCCCATAGACGGCGTAGTAAAGGTGCAGTTAGACATTCCACAGCTGAACACTGGTAAACATCATCCCATGGAAGTGGAGGCCCTAGTGTGCCCTGAACCGCAGGATCACCCCAGTGCACCGATCATCTTGGGCACTAACGCTGACATTGTGCGCGCGGTGTTCCGCATGTATTTGCAAGAAGCGGGAGAAGCCCCGTTGCTGGCCCTGGCCGACTGCCCTGCTCTCCAAGAGGTCTGCGGGAAAATCGCGACAGAAGAAGAGCATGGGATGCTCTATAGTCAAGAGTGGGGACTGACTCAAATTCCTCCGGGAGAAGGAAGAATGATGGTCGCCGCATGCCACTACCCGGGTAGACGCCCGGAGGATCAGCTCTTCTCCTTAGAAAGTGTGGCCCAGGATGAGCACCGGCTGGGCTACGAAGTGTTGGCCTCCGTCAAGAAGTGGCCTGGGAAAATCCCTGAGCGTACCTGGGTATACGTGCAAAATATCTCCCCATATTCCATGAGCATTGATCGACGCCAGCCACTAGGCAGAATATACCCCGTGACTCCCGAAGAAAAGAGCGTAACGGGGCGACCCCATAACTATGGTCATACCTCCGGATCCCGGTTAGAATTCGACTTTGGGGATTCTCCGCTCCCCGAGGAGTGGAGGGAAAGGTTGCGGATCGAGTTACAAAAGCGCCAACAGGTGTTCTCCACCAGTGACATGGATGTGGGATGCAGCCGCAGTGCCTGCCACACCATCCGAATGAGTGATGCTACTCCCTTCCGGGAACGTTCTAGACGACTCGCCCCATGGGACCTAGACGAAGTGAGAAGGTTAATCGCCGAAATGGAGAGGGCTGGGATCGTGCAAGGGTCCCGGAGTCCTTACGCCTCGCCCATTGTGGTAGTCCGCAAGAAGAACGGGACCGTACGCTTATGCGTGGACTACCGAACCCTAAATACCCGCACCATTCCCGATCAATACACGCTGTCCCGAATCGAAGATTTATTGAACGCTCTGACGGGAAGTACTTGGTTCAGTGTACTCGACCTCCGGTCGGGGTATTACCAGGTACCCATGGGGCAGGAGGACCAAGAAAAGACGGCCATCATCTGCCCCGTGGGGTTTTATCAGTTCACCCGCATGCCGCAAGGGATCTGCGGGGCACCCGCCACGTTCCAGCGATTAATGGAAAAAACTCTCGGAGACTTGAACCCGCAAGAATGCCTGGTGTACCTGGACGACATTATAGTGTTTGGGCGGACTCTAGAAGAACACTCCGAGAGACTAATGAAGGTATTGGATAGGCTTCAGGGGGAAGGCCTCAAACTATCTCTGGACAAATGTAAATTTTGTCGGTCCTCTGGGACGTATGTGGGCCACATCGTATCGGCTGAAGGGGTGTCCACCGATCCTGGGAAGATAGAAGCGGTGGTGAACTGGCCTAGGCCTCAAAATATTCAGGAACTGCGGTCGTTTTTGGGATTTTGTGGCTATTATCGGCGGTTCGTGGAAGGCTACTCTAGCAAAGCAAAGCGGCTGAACGATCTTCTAAGGGTGTACCCAGGGGAAACCGAGAGGAAGGGGGTCACGGCGCAGACGCCCTTTGGGGAGAAATGGACCCCAGAATGTGAACAGGCCTTCCTGAACTTAAAGACTAGCCTCACTCAGGCTCCGGTCTTGGCCTATGCGGATCCAGAACGGGAATATGTCCTACATGTCGATGCTAGCCTTAGTGGGCTGGGAGCGGTATTGCATCAGAAGTATGAGACAGGGCTACGGCCGGTGGCCTATGCAAGCCGAAGCTTGACCCTTAGTGAGCAGAACTATCCGGTCCACAAACTGGAATTCTTGGCCCTAAAATGGGCCGTAGTGGACAAGCTGCATGACTACCTGTATGGAGTACAGTTCGAAGTACGCACGGACAACAACCCCATGACCTATATAAATACATCAGCCAAATTGGATGCCACTGGACACCGTTGGTTAGCTGCCCTGGCCAACTATAGGTTCAACCTCAAATACAAACCCGGACCCACCAACATAGGTGCCGACGCTCTATCGCGTCGACCTGGCCTTCAGTCTACCCCTGATGAAGAAGTGTGGGAAGAAATTCCGGGCCCCGGGATTCGTGCTCTCTGTTCCGTGGCTGCGATAGTCGACAATCAGGTTGCATTCTCGGAATTACGGGTTGCTGACTCTTTGGGATGCCAGTCACGAGCCATTCCTCGGGCCTATCAAGGTTGAGAAGGGATGAATATCACGGAAGACAATATCATCTCATGGAGGGATCTAGTGCATTACCAAACTCAAGACCCCATAGTGGAGATGGCTCGTCAAGCGGTACAACGAGATGATCCTTCTATACTGAAGCAAGCCCCCAAGAACTTGGTGAAACTTCTGTTGAACGAGTTTGGGAAGTTCGAAATGGACAATTGTTTGTTATATCGGGTGATACCATATCATAACCATCCCGATCGGCGTCAGCTGTTTCTACCGGAACGCTTGAGGACCCTAGTCCTTCGGGCCCTTCACGATGACCATGGCCATTTGGGCATTGATAAGACATATGGGCTGCTACAGGATAGGTTCTACTGGCCTAGGATGAGGGATTCCGTGGAGCAGCATTGTCGAAGGTGTACCCGCTGCCTACAAAGAAAGACACTGCCCACCAGGGCGGCTCCCATGGCACACTTGAAAAGTTCGGGCCCCATGGATCTGGTGTGTATGGACTTTCTCTGTATTGAGCCTGACAGTCGGGGCGTGAGTAATGTTCTCGTGATCACTGACCACTACACCAGGTACGCCCAAGCGTTCCCTACGAAAGATCAGAAGGCCGTAACGGTGGCCCGAGTCCTGTGGGAGAAGTATTTCATTCATTATGGATTACCAAATCGTCTTCACTCTGATCAGGGCAGGGACTTTGAGAGTACACTGATAAAGGAACTGCTCACATTACTAAACATTGCCAAGTCGCGGACTACACCGTACCACCCCGAAGGGGATGCGTTGCCCGAACGGTTCAATCGCACCTTGTTAGACATGTTGGGGACACTGACAAGCCCACAAAAGACGGAGTGGAGTAAGCACGTCGAAGCGTTGGTGCATGCGTATAATTGTACCCGGCATGAGTCCACTGGGTACACCCCGTACTTTTTGATGTTCGGAAGGGAAGCCCGGTTACCGGTGGATGTGCGACTACGGATATCTACCGATGGGGTATCCAATAGGACGCATTTTCGATATGTACAGCGACTGAGGGACAGTTTGCAGCTGGCTTATAAATTGGCTGAACGAACGGCAGCACAATTGAATGCGGGAAATAAAAGACGCTACGATCACAAAGTGCGTCACAAGGAAATTCACCCCGGGGATGCGGTCCTCTTACGCAACTTAGGTGTTCCTGGGAAACATAAATTGGCGGACCGGTGGCGAGAAGGTGTGTACGAGGTGGAGTCACAAATGCCTGGCCTTCCTGTGTATCGGATCAAGGACTCCGAAGGCCGCGTAAAAGTGTGGCATAGGAATCATCTACTTCCCATACCTCAAGTAGGGAACAATGAGTTAGAATTTTCTGCTACGCCAATAGATGGAGAAGCTGAAATTCCAGAGGATGGCCTAGAGACTGTAAAAATTGCCACCTCTGAAGATCCGATGGAAGGAACCTCTCAAAGGGGCCTTCCGGCCGCGGGGGCATCTCCCGAAGGAGCTACGGGTAAAGAGCCTCTTGGCCCGAACATTGATAATCTGACTCCAGTGAGTCAGTCCCTAGATCCACAAAGCCCATGTTTCACACCCCAAAGAGACTTTAATAATGTTGAAAACCCCTCAAGGGTGGAGATGGAAATACCAGATGAAACTGGATACTCTGCAGAGGAAGCAGAGGAGAATCAACCTCGACGAAGTCAAAGAACCAGTCAGCCTCCCATGCGAATGGCATACGATCAATTTGGGGCACCCCATTATGAGGCTCAGCAGTGGGCTCGGCATAGAATGCAAGCTATGGTGGTACTGTTCAACGAAATGTGTAACCTGATCTAGGAAAGAGAGGGCGGTGTAAATAAGTTCACATATATGTTGGTTAGGTAGTCCAGCGGGGACGTTGGAATCTGGAGAGGGGAGAATGTAAGGATGTGTATATATATATTATGATGGTTCCGCGCTGTCACTGACATAGGAAGCGCCATACTGTTCTTTTGCCAGTAAGGTCACTGAGTAAGAGTCAGGCTGCGCATGCGCGAGGAAAGCGCGCGAACGGCAACCAATCTGGAGAGACTTTGGGGGTTGCACTCTGAACTCTGAACTGTGGGAGAGTCAGCTGAGGCTGGGGACCAATAGGGTGCGAGACTCTGGATAGAGGAAACAGGATGCGTGTGGGCGGTGGGACACACGAGTGAGAGGTGAAGGAGGAAGGTGGCGGAACCTCGTGTGCGCGAGCGGAGGGTCAGTGACCCTTCCGCTTAGGTGAGAGACATTCCCCAGCCCCCAGGAGCATTACCCCTGTCATCGTAGGGTGCCGCTTTTGTAGGGACGGCCGTAGTAGTTAGGGACCCATCCTTTAGTGCGGTTCAGCTGCGGAGTGGCGGACGCCATCTTGGTCTGGCGGACAGACCTCACAGCATCACGGAGTGTCGGCGAAAGGCTGGAGCAACACTGGGTATCTGTGTGGAGTGGTGTGGTCACCGTAGTGACCGGAAGGTATCTTTAATCAGCAAGTGCACCTACACCGGTCATCAGGCGCTGATCCCGCCTCCCACTAACTAATTGGGGGCACCAGTGTGCCAGCGTACTATGCTGTACAGACACTAGTTACAGGACATACTCCTAGGGAGAGTGGCAGAGCCACCTGTGTACAGGACATTATACCTAACAAGGTGTGGCTGAGCCACTGTGTGTGTTTTACCCGATGTGATATATAGAGTATAAGGGTTAAGACGTGTCATGTATATTCTATAAGTTTGCGTTACATATTGAAATAGTAAAAGGTTGCCTGTTGCACAAACCGTTGTATGTTTCTTACTCAGGGCAGATTCTCTAATATGGGGATCCTGGGTAAGTGGAGGCGCTGCACCACGATAGTTAAGGGTATGACCCCAGGCTCTCCCATGGCGGAGGCTCAGAGCTCCTGAAACCACAGGTATAGACAGCACACCAGTAGTTCCTTAGATCTGGGATTCACAAAAAGGGCTACATGTATATTTATGTTGTACATTCATAGCTGTAATATTTTCCAGTGTTACATGGGAAATGTCATTCTAAAACCACTATTAGTGTGAATATCATACCTGTCCTCTCTTTGCTCACCTAGCATGGGGTGGTGTACTACTCTTGTAGCAGCTCTTGTATCACAGGTTGAGAATATTTATGACCTGTCTAGTGGATGTCACTCAAAGTTCTCTATTAACCTTTGCAGTGCCAAGGGTAGTTGCTACTTGCGTGACCAAAATAATTTACAGATTTCTTACATTTTCAAATTAGTGGGGAAGAGAGAAAGAGTTCCTCTGTTGCTGCACTCAATATAAGTTAAACAGTTAATTAAAAAGTAAGTTTTAATGTATATAAATAAAACCACGCTTAACAATTAGTGAAAGTGAAAAAAAGTCCTAAATAACAAAGAGAAAACCTAAATTACAAACAAAAGAAATAAAAAATGATCTTTTTCCTGATGCCTTGACAAAGTGCTGAGTGGGCGCTAAACGGCTGTTGGCGTTGCGTGGGGCGAGTTACCATTGATCTTGCAGGGTTCGATTACCGTGACCGTGCACATTGTCGGTCGTTGGGTCTATTATGTCTGGTGAGGTGACATCAATATATATTTGTTCCATGGATTTTTTAAACAATGGATTTTTACCCTAATAACAAATAAACCTGTGGTTTTTTTTATACGCAATTCAGTGCTCCAGCGCTTCACTCTTTGGAAATCGTCTGTGACAATATCAGACTGGGAGCGCAGGACTGGATCCAGTTACGGAGAGGGAGTATATCTTCCAGCATGATTTGCAATGATTCAGAAGTCGGGGGAGATAACCGGTATGTTGAAACATAATTTCCTACAGTATATGAACATATCTAGAGGAGTATGTATATACAGCTCAACTCCGTTATAACGCGACCCGTTACAACGCGAATCCGCTTATAACGCGATGCAAGCGTGGCTTTCAATTTTCGTATTTATGAATATTTTACATGATTATTGGTATCTTAAATACTTTATTGTACAATGCATACAATTTTACATTATTTCTAACACGATCCGCTTATAACGCGATGTGATTCTTTTGACCCCAAGCACAGCGTTATAAGGGGGTTGAGCTGTATAAATATATATAGATAGATAGATAGATAGATAGATAGATAGATGGTTGAACACAAAGTGTGTGCAGTTCTTGTTCTTCATTGCACTACATTTTGTGATGTATCTTGGTAAACCATATACAGGCATACCCCACATTAACGTACGCAATGGGTCCAGAGCATGTATGTAAAGCGAAAATGTACTTAAAGTGAAGCACTACCTTTTTCCCACTTATCGATGCATGAACTGTACTGCAATCGTCATATACGTGCATAACTGATGTAAATAACGCATTTGTAACAGGCTCTATAGTCTCCCTGCTTGCGCACAGCTTTGGTACAGGTAGGGAGCCGTTATTGCTGTTCAGGACGTGCTGACAGGCGCATGCGCGAGCTGCCGTTTGCCTATTGGGCGAAATGTCCTCACTCGCGAGTGTACTTAAAGTGAAGGTCCTTAAACCGGGGTATGCCTGTACCATTGTTTTCACAATAAATTTAAATGTTATATAGCAGCGTTTCCCAAATGGTGGGTCGCGACCCGGCACCGGGCCACGGCACCAAAATTGCCGGGTCGCAGCGAGGCTGGCCGCGCGGTGTCTCCCCCTCCCCCCCCCCGCTCAAGTTAAAAAAAAATGGCGGTGATTCCCCCCGCGGTCCCGCGCGCTTGCGCAGGGCAAGCAGGGCCCGCTCCCTTCCTCCCCACCGCTCCCTTCCTCCCCCCCGCTCCCAACGTGGGACGGAGGAGGAAGTACCAGCTCCTCTGCGGCCCGCACATTACATGGGGCAGGGTGGAAGTACAAGCTCCTACTGCGGCCCGCTTCCCCCCGCGGCCAGCTTCCTGAGCTCACCTCCCGTGGCACCCCCTCCCGAGCCCACCTTCCGTGCCCCCAAGCCCACCTCCCGTCCCCCCAAGCCCACGTCACGGGCAGCAGGGGATATCGGGGGCAGCAGGGGAAAGCGTCCGGCGGCAAGGTAAGTCACCCCACCCAGTCACTGCCTCCCACCCAAGTGTCCCTGGGCCCCCTCCCACCCACCCAAGTGTCCCTGGGCCCCCTCTCACCCACCCAAGTGTCCCTGGGCCCTCTCCCACCCACCCAAGTGTCCCTGGGCCCCCTCCCACCCACCCAAGTGTCCCTGGGCCCCCTCCCACCCACCCAAGTGTCCCTGGGCCCCCTCCCACTCACCCAAGTGTCCCTGCCCCCCCCTCCAGTCACTCACATCCGTCGTTGCCTGTAATTCACTGTTTGTGTCTGTGTGCGTATAGGGGAGAGCGAGTGTGTGTGTGAATCAGTGTCTGTGTGTGTGTGTGTGTGTCTGTGTGTGAATCAGTGTCTGTGTGTATCAGTATCAGTGTAAGTGTGTGTGTATCAGTGTCTGTGTGTGTGTATCAGTGTTTGTGTGTGTGTGTGTGTAGCAGTGTCTCTGTGTGTGTAGCAGTGTCTCTGTGTGTGTATCAGTGTGTGTGTGTGTGTGTGTGTGTGTGTTGCAGTGTCTGTGTGGCTGCGTGTATGTCAGTGGCTGGGTGTGTGTGTCAGTGGCTGCGTGTGTGTGTATCAGTGTGTGTGTCAGTGGCTGCGTGTGTCAGTGGCTGTGTGTGTGTATCAGTGGCTGTGTATGTGTGTGTATCAGTGGCTGTGTGTGTGTGTATCAGCGGCTGTGTGTGTGTCTGTGTGTGTATCAGTGGCTGTGTGTGTGTATATCAGTGGCTGTGTGTGTGTCTGTGCAGGCCCTATAGGCGATAACATTTTTAGTGGGTCACGAAAAAGAAGTTAAAAAATAACCGGGTCACGGAAAAAAAAGTTTGGGAAACCCTGTTATATAGTATTAGTTACATAGATATATTTGGTCATACAATTTATTAGTACAGTATGCAGGTAACATTGGATTTTTTAGAGTTTCCAATGCATATTGTAGTGATGTACTGGGTATACGGAAATTACCCGATACCCGGCCATATTTAAAGCACCCGGAAATTACCCGGAACCGGCCCAGGGCGCTGAGACCCGGTGCTGGGTAATTTTCGTTCTGCAGGAGCGTTACTATTGGATAGCCGGGGAGGAGCTGCACCGGAAGTCGGAAGTCGCGCTCCTCCCCAGCTGTCTAATAGTAACACTCCGGCTCCAGACACATGTTCCTCTGCTGCCACCGGCACCGACTGTGAAGGTTGTCTTCTGCTGCTCCCACTGGTTGAAGAATGACATCCTCTGCTGGTACCACCTGAATGATGTCTTCTGCTGCTCCCACCACCACCAGGATGTCGCCGTGGTCCTCCTCACCCTCTGCTGCAATCCTCTTCACCCTCCTCCTGGCTAAATGCATATGAGATGTATAGTACTAATTACATTACTAGTACTTTGGAGCTACACAAATGCTTCTATTAAGAGGTGTGTTTTCAGATAGGCAGTAAGTGAGAAAAGTTTTAGGCCTAGTTTATTGTGCAGGCGCGCGACAGAGAGCATGGAGTCGCGCGTGCCTGTCGTTCGAGCGATCCTTGCACTGTGATGGGGAGGCGTGGCTGTGATGTCACGAGGCTGGTTCGCCCTCATTGGCTTAACCGCTCACGTGATGCGACCGTCGCGTGAAAAAACAAAATGATTTGTCGGCTCAAAATTCTCTCTTCCTTGCTCGCGCGGTCGCACGCACTATGGCCGGCCTGATAAAGCTAATGTATTTTGTTCGTGCCGCGTGCGCCGTCGCACGCACTGTAATCTCTGCTTTAGGTGGGAGAGGGTTTTAGATACACAAGGGGTAGACAGAAGACATCTTTGAGCAGAACGCAAGAGACCAGCAGGTGTATAACGAGAATTTAGGGCTGCGATGTAAAGAGGGCAGAAGAGTGTAAAGCCTAAAAAGTGAGGAGAATTTTTTATGTAATATGGGATTTAATAGGAAGCCAGGAGAGGGATTTCAGCAGGAGAGACGCAGAGACAGATTGAGGAGAGAGTCAAGTTATTCTAGCAGCAGTGATTAGGATAGATTTTAGGGCAGACAGGTGAGAGGCAGGAAGGCCTTGTACTGTCCCCGAATATATTTGTATATAGTTATGATATCCCCTCTTAGACGCCTCTTTTCTAATGTAAACAAATCTAATTTAGCGAGCCTCACCTCATAAATCAGATTATCCATCCCCTTTATTAACTCTCTGCACTTTCTCTGGTTCCATAATGTACGATGGGAGAGGTAAGGAGATCCAGGCTAGAGCTTTGATATGCATACTGTACCAAGAATATAAAAATGGGAATGTAGAGAGGGTGGTCTGCAGCAGCGCTGCACAAACTTTTTCAGCTGCAGCCCCCTTCCTGGGAGCCGCAGCATTTGCGCCCCTCCTCCCCCGAAGGCACGGCTTCAAATGACGTTGCCGGTCACGTGACCCCACCGCGTCATTTGACGCTGCATTGCTATGGCGACGCGTCGCCGAAGACCCTTCTGCCAGTAGGTAAGTGAGGTTACAGAGGCCTCACGCCTCCCCCGGCATTAAATTAAATGCCTGGGGGAAGAGCGCAGGGACTCTGTAACAGCCCGCGCCCCCCTGCAATTTCTCCCGCCCCCCAGTTTGCGCATCGCTGGTCTTCAGTATCAAAAGCTGCAGAAAGATCGAGTAATATAAGCAGGATGTAATAACCTTGGTCTTTGGCAGCATGGAGATAATTAATTATTTTGCTGAGACAGACGGAAAAATCCCACCTAAGGCCGCGCTCATGGTGGCAACGTCGCTACGTGTGCGTGTGCTCTTCCAGGACTCTTACCTGATTTCCTATTGTAGTTCCTCAAGTGCCCGCGGTCTTGCGCGCGTCGACCTTGCTACATTTTGGCCCGATAAGTAAATTTGAGATTTCGGGCTGCAGTCGCATGACGTCAGCTTCACGTGAGCTGGTTCAGCCAATGAGGGCGAGCCTGCTTCGTGATGCGTCCGTGATGCATTTGCCACGCCCCCGATCGCCTCCCCAATCTCCTGCAGCCTAGTGCACACACCGCTGGGGCTGCAGGAGTGCGCGCAATAGCGTGTGTCCGTGCCGCCAACATGAGCTCAGCCTAAGATTTCTCCACTGGTGCCCTTGCTGTGCGCGGTGATGACAAACCTGTCAACCACCACTGTGACCGGCAACAGCGCTACCTAGTGACATCAAAGCCGGATCTTGTTTGCTTGGACCGGTAGCAGCGGTGATTGACAGGTTAAGTAATCACCGCACAGCTCAGTGAGGAGAGAGCTGGGCGGGTTTTGGAGAGTAGGAGGCAGAGGCCGTGCAAGGGCTGGGGGTTGGGGGGCTGGAGCTAGTCAGAACACTCCTCTATTCTTCCCGCACCTGCTCTCAATTCACACTGTGTCAAGGGGGAGGAGTGCCTGCCTGTGTGAGAGAGAGCGTGTGAGAGAGAGTGTCTGTCTGTGTGAGTCACTGTGTGTGTGGCAGTCTGTCACAGATACACACTGACACAGCTGCCAGAACACCACCATCTCCCTACGTGCCTTAGAAAATGCGGGCTCCTCAAAATTCTACCTGACTTCTAAGTATTTTATATTTTTATCTACCCCTGTGCTG
The DNA here is from genome assembly GCF_040206685.1 of Ascaphus truei. Classification (NCBI taxonomy): domain Eukaryota; kingdom Metazoa; phylum Chordata; class Amphibia; order Anura; family Ascaphidae; genus Ascaphus; species Ascaphus truei. Next base: position 475,090,440 of record NC_134483.1, read on the forward strand.
AGGCTTGTTTCAGTGGAATGAGCAGTGCGAAAGCTAGACTATAGAGGGTAAGGTCAAGCTTGCTATTTTTGAGTATAGATATAACTATTGCGTGCTTGAAAGAGGTGGGAAAGGTACCGGAGCTGAGGGAGGAGTAGAAAATATGCGTGAGTGTAGTTATTAAAGTGGAAGCAAGAGGTTTGAGGAGATGGGAGGGAATGGGGTCGAGGGAAAGTGGCAGAGGGAGAGGAGGAGAGCAACAGTGACACTTCCTCCTCTGTGACAGCGGAAAAAAGAGTCAAGGAAGGAGGAGAGTTAGGAATAGAGGCTGTAGAATATGAGGATACAGAAATAGTCAGCAGAGTCCTGAGGGTGAAAGGAGGAAGAAAAACAGCTAACAGGTGGCGTTCTGAGTAGAGAGTGGAAGACAAAGAAAAAGGCGTGGGTTAGACTTAAATATCAATACCAAACTGAAAAAGCTTAGAAGGTAAAAAAAAGCATTCCATAAATTAGAGCACTCTAAATGCTAGAAATATACCCAAATGAATATTTAATATTTTATTGGACTGTGTTCCAGGAAGATGATGGTACATTAATTCACTGCCGAAAGCACCCTATAGGGGAGATTCACTAACCTCCGGTACGGGTTAACGCACTGCGATCCCGTGCTAACTGACATCCAACTTAATGGCAGCTAAAACGGCATCACAATGCTGCTACTCCAGGGAAGTTATTGCTACTAATTCCATACGTGACGACTGTTTATTTACCAGATAAACTATGTGCTTTGATGACTTACTTATATTATTGATAATCCTTGGCACTCGCACCAGCACTTTATATCAACTCGGCTCCCATATAAAAGAGAGAAGTGCATGTTCCATAGTGTAATACATTTTATAACAATAATAAAAGACAAAGTACAGTCATAAACTCACAAAAGAACCTTTAAAGAATCGCTTAGGGGTTTGTGCCAGAGTCACCGGTGTCCAGTGTTCCACTGTGGAGTCACGGGGACTCCTGAAATCCACGGTCAAATATCCATGTTTGTCTATTCAGTGTCTCTGCCGAAAAGGTTGTGCTCTATACTCTGCCCCTTCCGCTCAGTGTGGTGATGTCTCCAGCAATTAAGAACACTCCTTCACAAATGCCAAACGCATTTCGTTGCTCCGTGTTACTTCATCAGGGCTTACCATTTTGAGATAGAAAAGAAAGTGATCTGCGCTCATAAATCGTGATAATTGTGCAAAAAGTGATTAAATAACCATACCCTTGTGATTAATAAACAAGAAAAAACCTGTTAACAAAACTGAGGTGATGCTGCTGTCTCGTGGTGTAGCTCCACAGACCAAACTAGTGCAAAAACAGAAAAAAGACAGCGCAAAATAACCTCATTGTGTAATGTATAAACAATATTGTATTTAAAAAACAGGTAAGTATCGCACGTACATCTATGAAATCAATATCAGGCAAGACATGTTATGGACATGTTACCACTCTGTGCTCCACCGGGATCAACTCTCCTCCCGCAGGCTCCATAGGATCGATGCAGACCTCTTTGATAAGTAGTCTCAAACCTCTGCCGAGTGTGGTATAGGCGCTGTAGTTGCCACCGCAGAAGGAAACTTCGCTCCGGTCTTGTTCACCGCAGAAGGGGGATTCCCTCTGCCTCTGCCAAGTCCGGTGTAGTCGATGCAACAGCCGCCACGGAAGGACACTTCCTCTATCCTGGATCACTAGATGCACGCGAGTGACGTCATCAGGCGGTAATCACTGACGAAGTGTTTGATACACGAAGTGTTTGATACACGAAACGCGTTGGACTGAATGAGGGCGCATTCTCCCTATATCTAATGAGGTTTTTATTGCCTACTTTATTAATACCACTTTGTGGCTCGGGACTCAATCAGGACATTTATACTCTATCGGCAATTCATCTGCTTGTGATCTGTGGCTGGCGCCGCTTGACGCCGCCTGATGACGTCACTGGCGTGCGTCTAGTGATCCAGGATAGAGGAAGTGTCCTTCCGTGGTGGCTGTAGCATCGACTACACGGACTTGGCAGAGGCAGAGGGAATCCCCCTTCTGCGGTGAACAAGACCGGAGCGAAGTTTCCTTCTGTGGTGGCAGCTACAGCGCCTATACCACACTCGGCAGAGGTTTGAGACTACTTATCAAAGAGGTCTGCATCGATCCTACGGAGCCTGCGGGAGGAGAGTTGATCCCGGTGGAGCACAGAGTGGTAACATGTCCATAACATGTCTTGCCTGATATTGATTTCATAGATGTACGTGCGATACTTACCTGTTTTTTAAATACAATATTGTTTATACATTACACAATGAGGTTTTTATGCGCTGTCTTTTTTCTGTTCTTACCATTTTGAGGCGGCGTGTGGAAATTTATAGTGTTCTGTTTCCATGGCAACTTAGGATCACTCTGCCAATATATACTAACTCTTAAAATTGTCAGATGTATAAGGTGCTTCATTAATATGTGCATACATTTACTCAAGATGTCTAAAAGGTGAGAAATGGAAAATGATGATAGTAATCCAAGCAATAATAATAGCAGCAACTTAAATACAGAAGTAAACCAATGATATATCAAACGACTCTATAGTATAATTTAAAAAAAATGATTATGTCAATAATAGTTGGCATAGACACAACTGACATCTACAAATAGATTACCCATTTTGAAGATCCAAAAAGATTTCTCTCTACATACGGTCTTGAATCTGTTTTACCCAAAAATGTGTGAGTGGACATGCTCACGACCCCTGATTTTGATATTGCTAGGAACCTTGTTGTCATGTCTCAGATAATGTTTAGACACCCCATGAGACAAGAATCCCTTAATTATATTTCTTCTATGTTCTATGCATCTAGTTTCTAAGTGTTGAATGGTTCTTTGAATATATTGGAGTCCACATTCACATGTAAGCATGTCAACTACAAATGTACTATTACAATTTATGAACCCCCTTACTTGAAAGAAGTCTCCATTTGTATGAGAGTTTAAATCCCTTGGAATATTTTGGTTATAATGGCACATAGAGCACATTGAACAGTTTATACTTTTGTTTGATCTTTATAGCTTTTTCTAAAAGTACAGCTCTATCAAAGAGGTTGGCTGTCAAATAAGAGCTGTGTATGAGTTCTTTATTACTGTATATCAGTTCTCTAAAAATATTTGTTGAAGTAACTTTGTTTATCTATTAAAAATAATGTCCGATGAACATTTCCTCTGTAAACAGCTGACCTGTCCAAAGAGTATATTCCATAGCCAGGTTTAGTGATGGTAAATAGAAGCGTTTAAATATTTGCTACAGGTTTCAAGAAAATGTATTTGTAATACTATGTTGTAATATTATATACTGATCATCTATCGATAACACCAAATCTGAAAATTCAATTGAGGTACATTAAGATGTGTTTTAAAAGTGAAAGGCAATTCGATTAATTATTAATAAAATGTTGAAACATTTTTAAAAGATCACGTTTGTAACCGTCCCAAAAAAATAAAACGTAGTTGATTAAACAGCCATAGAAAACTTGGCCCGCCCCAAAAGGTTTGTGAGTCCAGACAAATTTGTCTTCCTAACAACCCATAAATACGTTAGAATAATTGGGAGTCAACATGGTTCCCATGGCTGTTCCACACACCTGTAGATAAGTCACCCCATAATCCCTGATGAAGTCGCATCATTAAGCGACTAAACGCGTAGGGCTGTGTATTTGGACTCTTGCTACTGGCGTTATCACTCTTACGAGGTCTTGCGTGCGGAACTGTGTCCGTGTGTCGAGGACCCGGAGAACGCTATTTGGAGTTGCGCTCTCTTCTCTCCGTCCCAATACGGACATACACCATTACACCCAGAAATCTGTGTTCCCGGCTGTGGTCTCCATCTGACGGTTCCAGCTGATGACCCTTGAGATTGTCTCTCAACATGCGCTTATACCTTCGGCGTTTGTGAGTTTATTGATTTTAGATTGTCGATCTGATTAAGGGCTTCATGCTATAAGCAGTGATAAGCCCCTTATCGCCAGCTTATCACCAAAAAAGCCTACAGCAATTCAGTAAACCCAGATAAGCTGGTGATAAGAGCACAAATCACCGGGTTTTTTTGCCGGAAAAAAAACACCAAACGCACGGCGATACGCCGCTTATCGCCAGCTTCTCAAACTCGCTCAATTCTAGTAGCCCAAATCAGCTTATCGAGGCTGATCGCCGCTTTAGAATGGAGATTTCCACTAAAAGTTGGCAAGAAGGTGGGGAGAAGCGGCGAGACGACACTTAGAAAAAAAAATGCATTTTTCCTGCATCGGATTGATGCCGGAAGACTCCGGAGCTGATACCCATTAATATCAACACCGGAGACCCCAGCATGAATCAGATGCATGAAAAATGCATTTACAGGCAACTTCATTAGCTTAGCGGCTAACCGCTAAGGCAATGAAGGGGTTAATCACCACTGCCATGCTTATTGTGGGTAGCGAGGGTGGGTGAAGATGGTATTTGGCCCTTGGCGGGTGTTTAGGCCTTGCAGAGGGATTGCGGGTGGACTTAACCCCTTAATTACCTTAGCGGGTACCCACCCGGTAGGCCTAAACACCCATCCTTGGGACTAATAAACCTTTCACCCGCCACCGCTACCCACAATACAAAAAAATACACACAACAGCCCTAATAGCCACCTCCAAGGCCACCAAAAACCATTACAATATTTAATAAACAACAATACACAACCCACACCCTGTGCCCCCACATAAAACCATTATTAATTTTTGGACACAGATGATTAATACCACAGGCCGGCGGGGGTCCCCACGGATGTCCAGAGGACCCATAAGGCACCCCGGTGGTTTCCCACGGGTGTCTGGGGGCCTTTGGGTGGTCCCCGCTAGGCTCCGTGGGCCTCCAGGTGGTCCCCAGTAGGGTCCACGGGTGGTCCCCGGGTCATCCCCACGGGTGTCCGAGGGCCACCTGGTGGTTCCCACGGGAGTCTGATGGCCCTCGAGTAGTTCCCACGGGGGCCTGTGGGTCCTCAGGTGGTCCCTGTGGGCGTCCGGGGGTCCTCGGGTGGTACCCACAGGCATCCAGGGGTCCTCGAGTGGTCCCTGTGGATTCCCGCTGGCCTGCGGTACCATTCATGTATGTAAAAGGACAAAAATATGGCCTACATTTCAATAAATACACCTGCCTCTCCCCCCTAGTCTGCCCCCCCCTCCAAACGTCTGTCTAATAGAAACGCTCCTGCTCCGGTCACGTGGTTCCCCGGCAGAAGTCTCACACTGACACTGACTGCTTACCTGCTACTGTGGAATGGATCCGTGCTGCTTCCACGCCGGCTGAAGACAGTTTGGATGCTGTCACCGCCACAGGACGTCTGCTGATGAGGTAAGTGATGATTATTTTCAGCTACCCTGACATTACCCGACGACAGGTATTACCCGACGCCGGGCCCACTGCTCAGTTTCCAGGTCCAGGTAATGTCCGGGTAGCTGAAAAACCGCCGGTAGTACTTCCGGGTACTCGGTACTCCACTAGTTTTTGGATTGCCAGATGAAGAAAGAAGATTAAGAAAAAAAAAGAAATAATTACAGAAGATAGAAGAAGCGGATTGAAGATAGAAGAATTGGGGTACCTGATCTGGATCCTCATGGCGGATGGCATCGGATGGAGTTTGAGGCCTTGGCAGCACGTGAGCTTTCTGATTCCCCGGGAGTCGGAAGGGCCAACGCTTCTAAATTTAAGTAAAATATTGAATGTATGTAAATGTATTTTTTTACAGGTTTTTCGATTGGAAATGCATTTTTTTTTTTCATTGCCCATTGACTGATAATATATTAATCTGTACCCCTTTAGGCTAAGGCCCCGCTCCCTCCGTCAGCGCGCCCGCACTGCAGACAGGCGAGGCGCTGACATACACAGACTGCGATATGCGGTCTGTAGGGGGCGGGAGCCGGAGCGGGAGGTGGGCGGGAGTGGGAGGCTTGACAGGGAGGGGGGGCGTGGCTTGAGCGGAGGGACCCGCTACTCTCCCCCCCACCCTCCCTCCACGGGCTCGGGCTGGAGCTGCTGATGGTAAGCAACACACACACTCATACACACACGCAGGCACTCTCTCACACACACACACACACATGCGCACACACAGGCACACACACACATACACACAGATAGGCACTGACGCTGCTTTCACTCCACACTCCTCCCCGCTCCCCGAGCCTCTCCTCCTCCCGAAGCCTCCCCTCCTCATTGGCTCACAGCCACACCACGTGACGCGTCAACGCTAGGGATCACAATTCTCTTGTATCCGCTAGCGGCTGACGCGTCACAGCGTGTAGTAAGCTGTGCAGCCAGGGGGGACCGGGACCGGCTCGGGAGGATTCCCCTGCTGGTGGGGAACTCTCGTGTGGCCGCCCGCGCCGCCGGGCGCAGCGGGTCCCAGCCCTTAGGGTACAGATCAATCCATTATTAGCCAAAGCATTTGTTTTGAATTGCTTGCTTTGTATTGAGTGTAATTTTTTCTATTTCTGTTTATTCTGTGGATGTAATTGTTTTTCATTTTTCTGCCTTATTTTTAATTTTTTGTGCGATTGATTTTCATTTAATTTTTAATGTATGATGTCTTGTGTTGGGTCCTGCTTTTAATGGTTGTGTTGCCTACTAGTTTTATTAATTAATAGCTTTGTTGGTTACTGGTTACATTAATTCATTGTTGAGTTGGTTAGTGCTTTTATTAATTAATTGCTTTGTTGCTTAGTGGCTCAGTGAATTCATTGTTTAGTTGGTTAGTGCTTTTATTAATTGCATTTGTTGGCTAGTGTTCTTATTTATTGAATTGTGGTGTTTAGGTGTTTGTGGATGTTTTATTATTGTGTCTTTTAGCCATTCATGTATTTTGATTAGGGTGCCCATTGAGTGCTATAGTGACTTATCATGCACATATTATATGGGTATGATGTACCACTATGCCACTCAATGGGTACAGGGTGGGTATAGTGCGTCTGGGGTGGGTGGTTAGGCCTCCCAGGTGGGTAGTGAGGCAGGGTGGGTTAGCCCCTTAATTACTATAGCGGTTATTAACCGCTAAGGTGATTAAGGGGCTAGCGGCCATTAGACTGTATTTTGCTATGTTTTTTTTCTGGCAACGGAGGACATGGACCTGCAGTAGGCTGACGAGGAAGCCCTTCATATTTGCAGGGGGAAGTAGAATGGTTTTTATTTACTTTATGCTGCGTGGCTAATGCTGTGTTTAATAATGGGCAAATCTATTATCCATATCTGGATAATAGTTATTTTGCTCATTACTTTACTGTATGTATTTGTTTGGGGGGGTTGGGGGAGGTGTATTTATTGAAATGTAGGCCATTTTTTTGTTCTTTTACATACAGACACCCATGGGGATGACCCGGGGACCACCTGGAGGCCCATGGAGCCTAGCGGGGACCACCCGTGGGCCCCTAGACACCCGTGGGTACCCCCGGGATGCACTGTGGGCCCGCAGACACCCGTGGGGACCTCCGCTGGCATGTGGTATTATTCCTGTGTGTAAAATAATAAATAATTGTTTTATGTGGGGACACAGGGGTTGGGTGGGTTGTGTATTGGTGTTTATTAGCTTTTGTCATGATTATTGGGGGCCTAGGAGGTGTGTAGTGGGCCTGTTGTGATTATTTTGTTTTATTTTGGGTTGCGGTGGTGGGCAAAGGGGGTATTAGCCCCAAGGATGGGTGTTTAGGCCTACCGGGTGGGTAGTGGGAGGGGTTAACCCCTTCATTATCTTAGCGGTTTGCCGCTAATGTAATGAAGCTGCTTTAATGTAATTTTTATTAATATTGTGCGGGAGCAGGGGGTCTCCTGAGCTGAACCGCTTTGATTTCAGCCTCGGGGACCCCCTGCTTCCACTGCTTCCAGAGTTACAGTCCATGGTATTTACATCAGCCGGTGACGTCACCCAGATGCTTAAAAAATGGCGGCGATACCGGCAAATGATGCCCCATACCAGGGCTAGCAGGGGTCCCTGAGCTGAAATGCTTTGATTTCTGGGTCAGGGACCTCCTGCTTCCTGAGTTACAGGCCCTTGTATGGGGCACAGGGGGGCAGTACAGCCGCAATTTTTTACGTGTCCGGGTGATGTCACCGGTTTATAAAATATTTTTTTGGGGGGGTTTAATACTAGTGTATATGAGCAGGGGGTCTCCGGAGCAAAACCGCATTGGTTTCAGGTCCGGGACCCCCTGCTTCTCGAAATACAGGTCCCGTTATGGGGTGCCGGTATCTCCTATGCATTTAAATGTCCCACTTCACCTGACCGCGGGAATCAAATGCATAGGAGATACCGGCACCCCATAACGGGACCTGTATCTCGGGAAGCAGGGGGTCCCCAGACCTGAAACCAATGCGGTTCTGCTCCGGAGACCCCCTGCTCATATACATTATTAATACATTTTTTATTTAACAACTTTAATAATTTCCGGCGAGATTTGCGCATGGAGAGACGGCTCTCTCTCTCTGCAACAGATAGAACTCACCGGGTAAGGCCTTTTCGGAGGGCAGATCGTCTTGCCGCTGGCTACTTGCCATTTTTGCAAAGGTTGCTATCACTGGTATTTGGGCCTTTCTGCATACCGTGATAGCAGCACTGCCAAAAATGTTGATTTAAAAAAATAAATGCAGATTTTTTTCTTCTTCCGGCGCTTAGTGCATAGGCCCCATAAAGAGAAATAGCTGAAGAAACAGCCTGAGGTGAAGTAAACCCACAAAAGTATAATTAATAAATCTGGGGAGTCAGTTAAAAATCTATAGTTGAATGCAAATAACGTGCTGAGTGAAAATATATACAGTAACAAATAGCACAATGAGGAATCATTCCGCGGGAACTATTGGGTGCAACATTATCCTTCCTGTAACACAGGATAAACACACTCACTGGGGGGTCTGCTGCTCTTCTGAGATGATGGCTCCAAATCATAAATATATAGAAACAACGAAGAGCGCACAACCACTCATTGTGAAGTATGTATTGCAAAGGTACGTTAATATACAGAGGTAAGTGGTGCGCGTACAATTAGTAAATTAAAAACAAGCTTATCGTAAGACGTTTAAACCATTAATATCCTCCTGAGTTGCTTCAGGGTTTCTATGGGAGTCACAGGCTGTCTAGAGGAGCTGAATGATGACGTCAGGCAAGTGCTCGAAAGAAGCCCAGAAGCTCCCTAAAGTCCGTCAAAGACTGCCAAGAAGAGAACAAGCAAGCATATACCACTGGTGCAGTGGAAATAACTTGAATTGTTGGAGAAAAGGTGAAAATGGAGATTTCTGTAAGGAATTCCAGGTGGGGATTCACACTCCGAAGGTAGTAGGATCTAATAGACCTCCAGGCTCAGTTTCAGGACATATAGGGAACAGAGAGAGAGAGAGAGCAACATAGAGTAATACAGTTTAATAAGATTAGAAATCGGGCATGAACATATGCACAGCACACATTCACATTTCTGTGGGAAAATAATCACATGTAGAGTACAACCGACTCAAAATAAATGGCAGCTGGAATCTTGTCCTCCTTGCCTCAACACCGGGTAAGAGTCCTTTCATAGATGTATGCCAAATGCTCATGACTTCCGTGTCACGTGATACAGATGATAGAGTTCTACAGGCTCGCTGGGCATAGCGGTCTGGACACCGTAACTGATACTAGTTAGCTGAAACACGTGGCACATGTGCAGACAACCCCACGCGTTTCGCTGTCGCTTCCTCAGGGGAATCCTCATCTATTACTAGCAGTCAGATTTAACCTGAGAAACACAGAGACAAGCACCTGGTGTCCCGGAGCTCGTGGTGATTACTGGCATGTGTCCATCTCTAAGCGTGGAAACCATGAAGCTACTCCGGAGAATTCCGATGGCTTAACGATAAGCTTGTTTTTCATTTATTAATTGTAAGCTCAACACTTACCTCTGTATATTAAAGCAGCAATTCAAAATTCCCACTTTAATTTTTTTCTTATATTTATATGTAAAGCATGTGACAGTGTATAATTCTACGTTGTTACCTAAACTGGCAATAGTTTGGTGCTCCTATTATAGATCTTTAAAAATCCTGATTGTGTGTCTCATATAATGTCTACCTTCTAACTTTGTGCCGCAGCTAATATGTAATATTATATTACTAAGTGTAACACATTGTTACAGCTTTCAGAGTAATAGACAGTCTGCTGTTTGGAACACAGCAACAGATCTGTTTGTGATACTTGGTTGCAAAAGGGCAGCGCTCAAAAAGGTGTGTGTGAGAGCCTGTTTCAAAAGAAAAAGTGGATATGACTTTCTGAATGCTTGCTGTAGCAATTAAAGGATGATCAGTACATTAAAAAATAAAAATGGCATTAGGTGTTACAAAAATGCAGACAGCATTATCTAATACCCCAGAACCGATTTATTTCAAACAAAAAACAACATATACAATTTTTCATGTTTTGCTGCTTTATCGTACTTTTGCAATACATATTCACTATGAGTGGTTGTGCACTCTTCTATTTTGAATTTTGTGTTCTGTGTTTATCTCAAACACTTTCTTGTATTGCGCACCTTTAATCAGCTTTGTCTTGTATTCTATTTACCTTTTTGAAGCTATGTGTATTTGCCGGTGTTCTGAACACTTTAGTAAGGTCACTGTAGTGGTTGCTTGGGTGATGATATTGGCTCTTCCCAAGAATTCTGAAAAGCACACAAGCTTTCCTTTCTTTTTGGCATATGAAATCTTCTTAATTCTCTCTTCATATCTAGGAAAATTCCAAAGGTTATTAATTAAACCTCATGATGCACAACGTGAACAAAGCATTGTGTCTTAGAGATTTTGTGAAGCCATTTAGATAGCTTTTCATTTAATTTTGTATAATTGTGCTGTCTCTCCCAGCCAGCTTTCTTTAGTTTGTAGATGGGGTTGCCAAGTAATTGATAGTACAGATATTTCTGAAGGAGCATATAAAATGCCAAAATACTTTTTAAGGCACCTTGGTAAAGTTATACAAATACTTGCCTAGGCAAGAAAAGAGCCCCTGTAAACCAGCACTCACGGACAATGATAAGTGTAATAATTATAATAGTAAAACGTAACCTTTATTAGGATATATAACATAAAATACTGATGGACAAACGTAGACGTGTAAACATCACAATGATAAAAACTCAATATTAAACTTGGGAAGGATGGTGAGCACCAACAAATAAGGGTGAATGCCCCTAATATAGAATATATTGTCCCCTATAGGAGTGGAACAATAGTGTATAGTGTGGTAGCTGTAATGTTCTTATGGTCTAGTTCAATACCCGGTCCCTAATTCTGGAGGGGAGTCAGATCAATCGGTCTGGTGTGGATTATAAGCAAAATACTAGATCAGCTAAAGTCACCAGAGAGTAGAACGCTGGTTCAGCAGGGAAAGTTGAATATCACCTAGGGTGCCCAAATAGTTGCTAGATAAAGTACCTTGAAAAGTGTGCATTCACACGAAACATACGTCTGTAGAGGGTCGCGGCTACATTATTCAGCGCGTCCGTGGCTGATGCATTGTATATAATTATATCGACTCATCATATTTATAAGTTCACAGGCTGGCAATGCTCAGATAGATGACTTCTATAATGAACTAGAGCAGGGGTGTGCAAACTGGGGGGTGCGACAGATTTTAGGGGGACACAGCGGTTACAGAGGCCCCGTGCTATTCAGCGCGAGGCCTCTGTAAATTCACTTAGCAGACCTCACGTCCACACGTCTCCATGGCAACAGGCGTCAAATGATGCTGCGGGGTCATGTGACGTCATAAAATCAGTGCATTGCAGATCGACTTTGCATTGTTTTATCGCGTTATAAAACATGTTGGTAAAAACGGTATTCACAAGGAAAAATCCAAGTTTTTTACAGTTCGTTAAAAAAAAATGCAGCATTGAACGACTTGTTTTTTTTCTAAGTGCCATCGTGCTATAAACCCTATCGATCGGCAACTGATTGGATGGTTGTGACAGAATCATTTAAAAAAAATAAAAAAATATGTGATGTCATATAAAGGAAGGGAATCAGGAACGCTATGCTTCCCTACAATTAAGATGATGTCATTGAAAACAAGATGGCTGCCATCACATGTTACTCCAACCAATCGGATTGTGAGATATACCTCAAATGGTATATCCCCAATCTGTAAAATACATAAAATACCCAAAAAGCGCTAAAATGTACAAAAATGTACCAATAATAATTTACCAATGATAATTGAGTGTTCAAGGTAAAAGTCTCTTCCGGGTTTCACTCCGGATGTTCTCAAGTGCAGGGGGAGGGACACAAGGAGATTTCAGGAGGCTCTCGCAGACACCTATACACAGCTCTAACCCTGCACCTATGCACAAATCGCCCTATGTGTTTCGAAAGTGCTTTCCTTTCTTCCTCAGGGGCATGGGTGCAGTTCCCCCCTTAGCTTAGAGGTATCCTTTTATAGCAGTCCATATTTGATTGCTCCACAAAACCATATATATTACCATAAAAAACTTACTACATATATCAGAAAAAGTACAATTCATATACCAGAAAGGACACGTAATCCATATTGGTTACTAGAAAAAGGATGGTTCCCAATCTGATTGGTTGTAGTAAACCATGTGATAGATTCCATTATTTTAAAGGATGTGACATAATCGAAAGGGAGTGACGTCACATCCTTTCCAAAAATGAACTCTGTCACATGGTTTACTACAACCAATCAGATTGGGGATATACCATGTGATGCCTCACATGGTATATCTCACAATCCGATTGGTTGGAGTAACGTGATAAATACAGTGACAAGCAATGCATTTATTGGCAAATGCTTGCTTTTATTTGTTTTATATGTATTTTTGTTGATTGCTTTGTATCAATCTTGAGTTTCTTTGTTGTTTATTTTTGGTGTTTTGATTTTTAATTATGGTGTTTTGATTTTTAATTATGGTGTTTTTATGGTGGTTGCTGTTATTGATTTGTGGTATTTCTTTGGAGTTTTGATTTTTAATTCTGGGATTTTTTTGGTGTTATCTTTTATTTAGTTATGTTTTTTTGGTGTTTATTTTTTTTATTGTTTATTTTTGGCGTGTTTCTTTGGTGATTGTTTTGATTTAATGTTTATTTTTTTGGTTGACCATTGACTAGTATAGTGGTATATCATGCCCATGTTATATGGCATTTGTAATGTGTATATTTTTAATGTAATGTGTTTTATTTTGTGCCTGTTTTTTTTTTTTTAGCTTGCCTTTTTATTGCTATATTGGCAAAGCATGCCCATATTGTATGGGCATGCTTTGCCACTGTGCCAATCAATGGGTAGCGGGGGTGGAGGATGGGGGTAGTTGCCTTGGTGAAGGTGGTTAGGCTGCCCGGGTGGGTAGCGGCGGAGGATGGGTTAACCCCTTAATTACTATAGCAGTTACTAAACGCTAAGGTGATTAAGGGCTTAGGGGCCATTAGATTGTATTTTTTATTGTACTGCTGCTGCCAACGGAGGACAAGGACGGTGATGAGGATGGCCTTCACCCTGGCAAGTTTTCTTTACTTTATGGTGGCTGGTTTTATTTTAAATTGGCAAATGCACTATTATCCATATCTGGATAATATTTTTTTTTTTTTTAATAAACACTTTTTTTCTTTGTTTGTTTTTTGTTGTATAATAGTAATTTTGCCCATTACTTTACTGTATGTGTTGGTGTTGGTGGGGAAGGGGGGGGGGTTGTATTAATTTTAATATATTTCACTGTATTTTTTTTGTTTTTTGAATGGGTAAAAGCGCTGTTAGCCATCTTTGGTTAATACAGTAGCACTTTTACTCATTCCTATTGTTGGTACAGGGGGTGGGTAAAGGTGGTAGTTGCCCCAGGTGGGTGTTTAGGCCTTGTGGGAGGGTAGTGCGAGGGGTTAACCCCTTAATTACCTTAGCGGTTCTAACCGCTATGGTATTAAAGATGTTAACTTCCACTGCCAACCTCCCGCAAGGTCTATACACCCACCCTGGGGCAACTACAAGCTTCACCCACCCCCTGTACCAACAACTATACAGTGCCAGATTTTTAACACTTTCATTACCTTAGCAATTAGCTGCTAAGGTAATGAAACTGGCTGCAAACTGTTTTTCAGCACAAAATTGATATAGGAGGCCAGTGGGGATTCCCCGGAGGCCCGCGGTGGTTCCTGCCGGCCTCAGGTATCAATCCTGTGCAGAAAAAAAATGCTTTTCTGCATCTTGCAATATCTTTAGCACCTACTTTTATCAGGTGCCCAAATATTGCAAGATTTTAACGTTTGTTAAGCTTATCACTGCTTTGGGAATAGCTATTACTGGCAAAATAAAAGCGATATTGGCTTTTTTTGGCTTGTCGGACGACCTTTTTGGCTCAGGCTGTTAAAGCTCATTAAAAAGCTATTAGTGTGCGATACTGCACTGTTATCACTGCTTTGTGAATAGCAAAGGAGGCAGTATCGCGCAATAAGGGCATTTATCGAGCATTATAGGCTAAAGCAGTAAAATTCCAGGCGTTATTGAAATCCCTGCATTCTGATTGGTCATTATTCATTCAGTAATGCCGGAATTTTTGGCAATTTGCCAACTCACCTTTCAAAGATGGAGGGAGAACGCGCTGGAAAAAAAACGGCAATTTCAAAATGTAACTGTAAATACCTCTCCTGGTCCAAGCTCCGGCAGCACCTCTGCTCCTCTCCTCACTCAGGCCGGCAGCATATGCAGTCTCCCTTTCTCACAGCACCTCTCCTCACACAGCTCAGTTTGGCAGCATATGCAGTCTCTCCCTCTCTCACAGCTGCTAGTGCTGTCAGAAGCTCCCAACTGGTAACTTTGTTACTTGCAACAAAGTAATATTTCCCACCTCTAATATACTGTAGCTTGTGCTAATGTAATTTGTATTGGCTTTTTATTTAGTTGTAGTTAATATCACTGTCCCCCCACTTCCCGCCCCCATCTCCCCTCCACCCATCTCTCCCTCTTTTCTCCCCCCCATCCCTCCACTTCCCTTTCTCCCCTCACCTCTCTCTCTTTCCCCTTCGCCCCTCTCTCCCATTACCTCTCTCTTCCCCTCTCACCTCTCTCTCTTGTCCCCTCACCTCTCTCTTCCCCCTCACCTCTCTCTTCCCCCCCTCCCTTCTCTCTTCACCCTCACTTCTCTCTCTTCCCCTCCTTCCCTCCCCGTCTCTCCCCCTTCATCTCTTCCTCCCTCTCTCTACCCCCTTTCTCCCCCCTTTCTCCCCCTCTCTCTTACCCCCCTCACCTCTCTCTTCTCGCTCTCCCTCATCTCTCTTCTCCCCCCTCACCTCTCTCCCCTCCCCCATCACCAATCTCCTCCCCCATCACCTCTCTCCTCCAACCCACCTCACATATCTCTCCTCCAACCCCCTCACCTCTCTCCTCCAACCCCCTCACCTCTCACTCCTACAACCCCCCACCTCTCTCTCCTACAACCCCCTCACCTCTCTCACCTACAACCCCCTCACCTCTCTCTCCTCCAAACCCTCACCTCTCTCTCTCCTCCAAACCCCTCACCTCTCTCTTCTACAACCCCTCACCTCTCTCTTCTCCCCCCTCATCCCCCTCTCTCTTCTCTCCCCCTCACCCTCCTCTTCCCCCCCTCACCCTCTTCTTCCCCTCCCCTCACCCTCTTCTTCCCCCCATCACCCTCTTCTTCCCCCCTCACCTCGCTCTCTTCTCCCCTCTCACTTCTCTCTCTTCTCCCCCGCATCACCTCTCTCTTCGCCCTGGCTTCACCACTCTCTCTTCCCCTCCCCTCTCCCCTCTCATTTGCTACTTTACTTCTTTTTTCTACAAAGGTGCATCAGCGTAGTTCCAATTTATATATCTATACTGAAGTGTCAATTATTTTCTGAAAAAGCCTACATTTAGCCTATAATAGTAATAAGCTCCTCAGAACAGGGCATTACTGGCCAATAGTGCCCTGGCTGGATTAAAGTCCCTCAGCTTTGCCTCGACCCTTCAACTTTTCCAGCCAGGGCATTATTGGCCAGTAATGCCCTGTTCTTCGGGGATTATTACTTAATTAAACCACTTATCACTGCTTTGTGAATAGGCCCCTAGAAATCTGATCCACTTGCTCTAATTAGATCAACCGGTGATTCGATCACAGTGTGTTGAACCAGCTTGCACCAAAGCAGGTTTTCTATCCTCCTGGTATCACATATACATATGTGTTTAATCAACTATGATCGGTACACACCTTGAATTTATTGATATGCGATTCATCTAACGCTGGACTACTGCAGTAGCTAATACTCGGGTCAAGATAGTAGATGCTACTCATCCGTTCAGGACGAATATTAAATAAGACTCACCTATTACAATCTCTAGATTGGGCATAGGAAGGGTCGTGAAAGGCGGTGCAGCTGCCTTGGAAAAAACGTGTGACCAGAATTGCACAAAAATCTAGGTACAAAAGTTTATTGGCACATAAAAAAACAGCAAAAAAGCACTCTTACGCGTTTCGCGCGGTCTCCCACGCTTTATCAAAAAATGTGTGAAACGTGTTAGAGTGACAATATCAGTATTTTTTTGTCCATGTTTTTAATATAATAAATCCTTTTGATCTACTCAACCCAAGACTGAAGCTGTGCACCGGTTTTTCCCTATTGGGGTGTTTCATATTGCATCTACCAGGGAGCACGCAGAGCAGGGGACTTGTGTGTGATTTGAATTTTTCAACTACAAGCTACCGTAGCACACATTATTGTTTGATCCGGCAAAAGATGACGTTGGTCTGATATGGGAGAGAGGCTGGAGGTCCCGTGAGGATTCAATGAGCAGAGACACAGAGTGCCTACCTCTGTGAGCGTCCGCCTACAGGTACAATCAAGGAAATCCTATTATCTTCAATGTGGTTGCAAAATGTCTTATATAGGTCGTACAATCAGACCATTGAGACTCAGAATTCAGGAACATGTGAGACTTATTATTAAGAAGGACGTTTCACATCCGGTGTCACGTCATTTGACCTCATGGTGATATTGCTAATTTCACCTTCTCAGGACTGGAACATGTGGGTTTGCATCCTAGAGGAGGAGATAGATTGCATAGACTCAATATGAAAGAAATGTTTTGGATATATACCATGAACACTTTATGTCCCATCGGTATTAATATAGAGTGGGAACTCAAACATTTTTTAGTGTGAAGTGTACATGGTATATATCCTGTTTATATTGACTGGTGTAGACATTTAGAATGATACTGTCTTTTTTCTTCATTATTATATGTTTCTCTATTATTTTTCTTTATTATGGTTCTTTTTATTATTATTTTTTACTTTATTATTTTATGGTGAATCAATATTGAATTGGTTTTATGTTATATGCATATATATTTTTCCTAATAGGTTAATAATATTTAGGTATGAGTTATTATCTTTATTTTTATTATGTTTATATTGTTCTATATTCTTGGGATTTGATTATATACTTTTTTCTTCTTTAATTAATGGGATATTATTATTTATGTATTTTATAATGGTTATGATTCTTATCTTCATTTTTTCTTTTTTTCTATTTATGTTGCCCTTTTGCCACTTTGATACTGGTTCTATATATAAGTTGTTTACCATTTACAAGATAGGTTAACGAACTTATATTTGTTTTTAAAGCATTTTATGTTTTGTTTGTTTGCTTTTAATATATGCCTTGCACTATGTTTTCTATATAGTCTTCAGTGATCCCTGTTGTTTGATTTCCTATATTGGGTTAAATACTGATATACCTTTATGGAGGGGACGAGTTAATTATTCAGCAGGTGCATTCTAATTTGCATAACCATCAAGTACCTCCAATCAGATTTTTAGGATCACTATATAGGTTTCACTGTTTGACTAGACCAGTCACTCTTTGACAAAGTCCTATTGGTGGACGAAACGCGTCAGAGTTACCTTGTGGCAGAAGGATTTTTGTTATGCACCGAATAAACAGCCTATTTTTCTGATTGCGTTTGGATTTCTTTGATTGGCTAGCTGTGAACCGCCGGATCCTTTTCCTCTTCACTTACCTGACTACTGGGCTGGAGCACACTTCTCAGCGCACCGGATCAGCGTTCCTATCAGACGGCACTTGGAGGATTGAACTCGTCGGGTGAAGACTGTGAGTGCTTGCTTCCTCTTTTGGGGCTTGCGGCTGTGTATGAGACACCGGGATAAGTGAAGGCAGTGGCGGAGATCAGCTGGAGTGAGCTGCATCATATTTGCGTGCAGGGAACACGGCTTTGCTGTTTTCTCTTCTCCTTACCACTTTATGGCCCCATCCTGATGGTCAGTCTCGAGTACTCAGTCCCACTCACTGATTTATGTTTTATATTATCAGGACACTGATCAATAGCACTTTCTATTTAATTGATTATAGATTTCTGTTAACATTGTGGATATTATCTACACTATTTGGAGCATCAGTCTTTGGAGTGCATTCTCTATTTTGTTCTTAATTATTAGAGAAAGGCAGTTATGAGTGCGTTTATATATTTTGGCAAAACGTAACTGTTGTTTGATAGGAGTGTTTTTACTCTGTTGTAAAACCGTCAACCTAGCAGCTAATTTACGACAGGGACGGGCTTATGTTGTTTCAATAGGGGGGAAAATAGTACATAAATATATGAAAATGAGAATTTAACAGAGGTGTGTTTTGGACTAAATACTTGAATTTTCATCTTCCTATGCCAATGACCTCTCTGGAGGAAAACCTATGACATATATGGTAAAGTAATGTATAGGGATTTCGGTTTTATATTTTATCCTATTATTTTAAGAAACTGTTCTGTATTTACTGTTACAGAGTTATATAGTAGATGACGTTGAAAAAATACATATGTCCATCAAGTTCAACCTGTCCTAATTTAAAAGACAGATACTTTATCCTATATTTCTATTTACAGTATATTGATCCAGAGGAAGGCAAACAAAAAACCCCAGTGAAATATCATCCAATGATATCTCAAAGGGAAAAATAAATTCCTTCCTGACTCCAAATATTGCCAATCAGATTACTCCTGGCTCAACACCCTTCCCATGTTTACTTATTTGGTATATCCCTATATACCTTTCTAAAAAGTCCAACTTGTTTTTAAAGATATCTATAGTATCTGCCATCACAGTCTCCATGGGTAATGAATTCCACATTTTAACTGCCCTTACTGTAAAGGACCCTTTCATTTGTTGCTGGTGAAATCTTCTTTCCTCCAACCTTAAGGGATGACCTGTGTTGTTTGTACTTCCCTTTGGATGAATGGTTATTTTGAAAGCTCCTTGTATTATATATTTGTATATAGTTATCATATCCCCTCTTAGACACCTCTTTTGTAATGTAAACAAATCTAATTTAGCTAGCCTCTTATCATAAATCATATTATCCATCACATTTATTAATTTGGTGGCTCTTCTCTGCACTTTCTCTAATTCCATAATGTCTTTTCTAAGGAGTTGTGCCCAAAATTGTACTCCATATACAAGGTGTGCTCTTACTAATGCTTTATAAAGGGGAATAATTATGTTTTCTTACCTTCCATCCATTGCTCATTTAATGCAAGATAAGATCTTGTTTGCCTTTGCAGCTACTGCATGACTTTGGGCACTATTGCTAAGCCTGCTGTCTACAAGCACTCATAAATCCTTCTCCATCAAGGATTCTTTTAATGTATCCCCATTTAATTTGTAAATTGCCTGTTTACTCTTGTTTCCCAAATGCATAACCTTACATTTATTTTTATTAAACCTCATCTGCCATTTACCTGCCCAAATTTCCAGTCTGTCCAAGTCCTTTTGGGGAGAAATAACATCCTGCTCTGATTCTACTACCTTACTCTATGCCAACCTCAAGGTCATTAATTAACAAGTTAAAAAGCAGGAGTTCCAGTACCAATCCTTGAGGTACTCGACTCACAGCTTTAGCCCAACCTAAAAAAGTTACATTTATTACAACTCTTTGTTGTCTATCAATCGACCAGAGTCAAATTTGCTTTGTTTTGTACTCTAACCTCTTGTGTGGAACCGTATAAAAAGCCTTTGCAAAATCTAAGTAGACCACATCAACTGCTTTACCCTGTTCTAAATTTTTACTTACCTCCTCAAAGATACTAGAAAGG
Organism: Ascaphus truei; assembly: GCF_040206685.1. Lineage (NCBI taxonomy): Eukaryota > Metazoa > Chordata > Amphibia > Anura > Ascaphidae > Ascaphus > Ascaphus truei. The sequence goes on from NC_134483.1 coordinate 475,110,577, forward strand.
TTAGTTTGGCACGACCTATCCTTCATAAATACATGCTGATTATTACTAATAATTTAGTTTTTCATGAGGTATTCCTGAATATTATCCAGTACTAAACCTTCAAGTAGCTTCCCCACTATTGATGTTAGTCTTACAGGTCTGTAATTCCTTGCTTGTGATCTAGCTCCCTTTTTAGATATAGGCACGTCTGCTTTACGCCAATCTTGTGGTACTGAGTCTATGGAAATTGAGTCCTTGAATGTAAGGGTTTGGCTATTACTGAGCTTAACTCCTTAAGAACTCTTGGATGTAGGCCATTGGGGCCAGGTGCGTATTTTTACTTTAATTTTATCAAGTCGCCTATGAACTTCTTCCTCAGTTAACCAATTCTTCATTAATAGAGAGGTTGTGACTTCCTCCTTCGGCACTACTATTGCAATATATTCTTCCCTGGAAAATACAGAGACAAAGAATTTGTTTAATACCTCTGGTTTTTCTTTATCTCCAATAATTTGCCTGCTCCTCTCACTTTGAAATGGTCATATATTTTCTTTTCTTCTTTTTTTTTTTCCCCCTGTAATTGTATGTTCTTATAATTATCTTTTTTTCCTGTAATCTAAAGAACTGTATTTTTATATATGTTGAAACATTCTTTAATAAGTAATGCTTTGGGGCTCTGAATGAACTGTGGCACGCTCTGGAAAGAGTATTTACATTTTCTGGCACCTTTTGCTACATCAGATTTTAGTGTTAAGTGCATTGTTTTTTCTATAATAAACAGGGCAGATGTAGTGCGGAGTAAGAGCTCTCAAGCACAGGGCAAGTGTAGTGATAAAGTCCAGATTATAGAGGAAAGGGTGAATCCATATTTGATTTGAGTCTATCCATGAATTGCTTCACTGACAAATAATCCCTGAAAACAGGTGATATGCCAAAGAAATCACACACCATCTATTTAATTGGAAATGCCAAATTCAATAGAAATGAAGTACTCACAATCACCCACTTCTGGGTCTGGAAAGGACGTGCAGCTGCCGAGATTGAAGTCCAGATGAAAAAAAGGGAATACTGGACACCCAAAATAAAAGGAGAAAGGTCCAAATAATGCAAAAAAATAGATAATTTATTGGAAGTTCCTAAGCATATGCTTATGCTTATGAACTTATGAACTTCCAATAAATTATATATATATATATATATATATAAAAAATAGATTTTACCAGATTGGAGTCCGGAAAAAACGAGACAGCACACAGTCCAGTAGTTCCAATAAAGCTGTATTCAGAGTAACATGACACCACCTTATGGAGGTGGTGCCATGTTACTCTGAATACAGCTTTATTGGAACTACTGAACTGTGTGCTGTCTCGTTTTTTCCGGACTCCAATCTGGTAAAATCTATTTTTTACATGTGCATATGGGACAAGCATCAGCATTTTTTCATTTGTTTACAGTGTGCCAACTGAGTGGGATTTATATATATATATATATATATATATATATATATATATATATATATATATATATATATATATATATATATATATATATACAGTGTTCGACAAACCTATACATTTGCTCACCCCGGGCGAGTGGATTTAACCCCCGGGCGAGTAAATATTGGCCCAAGCAGCACACGTTTAGTACTAGGTGGCGAGTTGATTTTTTTGTGTGGCGAGTAGATTTTTGGTGATTTGTCAACCACTGTGTATATATATATATATTTGCAATATTTGGACCCTTCCCCTTGTCTTTTGGGTGTGCACTACTCCCTTTTTTTCATCTTTGATAAACGGACCTGAGACCCTGGCAGATATATTTATTTACATATTTTGCATATTTCTTGGGTGGTGGAAGTGGATAGACATGATTGCAATAGAGTAAGGGGTAAATATTGACTCATTGAAAGTATCTTGCTTAGGAGAAAGGTGAGTTGGCTAGAGTAGCCGTGTGTATTAACCCTGGTTGCATATCTAAGTCACCTGCTCAGTTGTTTGCTGTTTGTGACAGATGTTATATAGAGATGAATTGATGGGAGATATTATTAATTTGAGGGACCTTTGTGAAGGTGAAAAGTGGGCCAGCTTGGAAGCTGTGTATAACCCTTGTACCGTATGTAGATGTGCCGTACATGACATCACCTGCCCACAATTACATCGCTGGTGCTAAGTAACACTGATTTCAATGATTTATCATCCATTTGTACGTCTAGTGCTATTTACTATAAGGCTGAAAATAGCTTCTAATTCGTGAAAATGACATTGGGCAATTTCACATTGGCAATGTGCAGAAGGGAGTCTATTACATAAAACCCAGTTGTATTTAGCCTCGATCAAAAAGGATTTGGGCATCAAAACAGGTGTGAACCTGGGCATGGGTGCAAATATTCGAATTAGTAACTGCAGAATTTCAAGGGTTAAAGGACTTTTGGCTACCCATTTTTTCGCTGTTATCCACAGATTCTCTGTATCAGGGGTGCGCAAACTCGGAGGGGCAGGTGAAATTTTCTGGGGGGATGGAGGGCGCGGCACTTACAGAGGCACTGCGCTCTTCCCCTCAACATTTAAATTAAATGCCGGGGGACCGGGCAAGGCCTCTGTAAATCCCTTGTTTCCAGCGGCTTCTGGCGACGCATCACCATGGCAACGCAGCATCAAATGACGCCGTGGGGTCACATCACATTGTGACGTCAGAAACGCTGGAGAAAAGGTAGGGGGGAGGATGCGCGAGCATGGGGGCAGTGCAAACAGGGGAGCGCAGATGAAAAAGTTTACACCCCCTTCTCTATATAACATACAGTTGCACTTTGCATTGTCCAAAAAGGATTTGGGCATCAAAACAGGTGCCAAACCGGGCATGGACAATTTTAAACAATTTCAATATGCACATATAAAGTAGGTGGGCCAAAGTTATTTAACCCTTAAAACATTACATCTACTTATTTGAAATAGTTTAAAAATTGCACCGTGCCCAGTTTGGCACCTCTTTTGTTGCCCATACCCCTTTGGGCCAGGCTGAATACAAGTGCTTTTATAGAAGATTGTCACTGTGAAACAGGTGGCCTAAAGTAATGTACAGGTGACTCTTGGAAAATATTCATTTAGCAACACATTTATGAATAAATAATTGTTGGTGGATACAGCATAAATTCCTAATATCACTAAAATTCCATTGTTTTGTAGCCCTGCTTCCTATCACTAGCAAGCTGCTACTATGTGCTGTATTACCTGCTTGCTCACAGGGCCTAAGTCTCTGCCAGGGAGAGCCTGGGGTGCGCGCAACATTTATAACGGGTGCAGCGCCTCCACCTGCGACAGCTCCCGCCAAAGGGGGAGTGGGTCTTCGCAGGACGTATATGCAAGAATTACACTTACACAGCCAAGTTCTAAAACCAATCTCTTTTACTTGCAGATCAAACTCACAGTACATTACATGCCATAACATTCCTATGTAGGTGTATACGTTATATAACACGCCACGGCGGACGTCAACATACCTAGCGCCACGGCGGACGCCAACAATAACCCTCACACCCGTGTCCGATCCTTACGGATTAGTCCTCCCGCTCACAGCAGGCCCTATGTGTGTGTATAGGTGACTGCGCAGCCACTATGTCTCGGGTGAATGAATGGTACCGTTGGTGCACTTGATGAAATACCTGCCGAGCACTCCGGTGCTCGGAACTGCCACGATCTTCAAAAAGGGTCTCTGTACGTCGACACCGCTCTATCTCTCTCTCTCTCTCTCTCTCTAGGGTCCGGGACGCTCCCACCCGGACTCCGGCAACTCCAGGGAGGGTGTGAGCCCAGACCTCCCTCTCGACAGTATAGTCCCGGTCAAAACTTACAGTTACTAGGGGGACAGGAACCTTACTAAGGCGATCCCTAGCTCAGCTTGTCTCTAAGGTGACTCAGGGCTAACTGGGCCTGGGGCACCTGGTGTGCGCCGGGGCGGTTCAACCACCCCTCACAGACGCTCTGTCTCCTCTCCTCTCCAATCAGCTCTTACTCCACGTGTGCACAACCACTGTCTATATCTCTGGCCCCTCCTCCGCCCATTGGCTAGACTCTCTCACCTGACCCTCCCCACAGGGCTGCTGGGTCAAGGGACTGCTTTCTCCCGCCAAATGCACTCTCCTCCTTCGCGGGCTTTTGCAACTACTATTTGCAAGCGCAACCTCCCGCTCTTTGGGGTGAATCAGGTTTCACGGCTACATCCTCCCCCCTGTGGATTCCAACGACCCCGCTTGGACAATGATAACAACACAACCAGTTATATAATGAAAAACACTAATACATTGGTTTCTCTATCAACTTGTACATTTCACTGAACATGATAATCACTGATTGAACCCGGCTGCGAGCCCACTGCTGAGCCTCATAATGGGGTGCCCCGAACTGATCATAAGCCAACCTCGTGGGAGGTTGGCCAGCTCTTTGGCTTCTGCGAATTGGCTCTTCCGTTACCTCTTTGGGAAAGTAGCAATTCTCATCGGGTATTTCCAACTCGGCCCTTGAGGGGCTGGGTATATCTGTAAAGTCTCTTTGTGGCACAAACCACGGGCTCTGGGGATCTAGCGGCGGACTTACTGGAGTCAGTGTCTCTGTCATGGGGCCAAGGGGCTCTTTGCCCGTAGCTCCTCCGGGAGATGCCTCCATGGCCGGAAGGCCCCTTTGAGAGGTTCCTTCCTTTGGATCTTCCAGACTTTCCTGTCCTGATGACAGTTCCCCACTCAGGGGAGATGTAGGCCACTCTAAGTCTCCTTCTTCAATTAATGGAATAGGGAGCAGATGATTGCGATGCCACACCCGTTAGCGTGTCCAGCATGTCCAGCAGAGTGCGATTGAAACTTTTGGGTAAAGCATCCCATTCTGGGTGGTAAGGGGTCGTACGGGACTTTTTAATGTGCAAGAGGTTCAGCAATTCTTTTATTAGTTTACTTTCAAAGTCCCGTCCCTGGGGGGACTTCCGGTGACATCACCCGGTATGGACGGCTGCTAGAGGAGCTCCAGAGACCCGCGTGTAATAAAGCGAAAAACCCCACATTTAAGCCTTAAAATTCCGGACTAAACTTACCCCCTCGGATAGGTAAACAGAAGGGGAATGTCCAAAGCAAAAAAAACGAACAACCAAACTGTTTCCAGATATTTCTCGCCGGCTCAGCGAGGGAGAGAAAGCACCATGAATCCCCAAGATGGCGGCGGACCGCATGGCGCCACCTCCCAATCTGGGAAAAAGACCCAGCCGAGAGAAAGTCCCTCTACAAGCCCAGAACAGACAATAACCAGGGCATACTTGGAGGAACTACTGGCTGGAATGGCTGCTACTCTCAAAACCTCCTTCCAAACGGAACTGCGGTCTGCAGTGAGCGACATAAGGAAGGAGATCTCAGGGCTGACAGAAAAGACTACCACCCTAGAGAACAAGCTCACCGAATCTCTACAAAGGCAAAGAGAGGCAGAAGAAGAGATCAGCCGCCTGGGTGAGGAGATCTCCCTCTTCAAAGAAGGTATGGAGGAACAAGAAAATCGTGACCGGCGACAGAACATTCGAATTAGGAATGTTCCAGAGTCAGTCACACAAGAACAGATCCGGCCTTACCTCCTAGAGTTCTTCAACCTGGTGTGCGGGGAGCTGGAGGAGAAAGAACTGGAGATGGACAGGGCTCATCGTGCATTAGGACCCAAGTCAGATGACCCAAAACGGAGGAGGGATGTTATAATAAAAATGCACAAATACACCTCCAAAGAGAAAATTATTTCAGCATGCCGAGACATAGGAGAAATAACTTTCCAAAACGAGACCCTACAAGTCTACAACGACTTGTCAAAAGCAACAAGAGACCGCAGACGGGAGCTAAAGCCGCTGACTAACTTGCTCCGTGAAAAAAGAGTACAGTACAGGTGGGGCTTTCCATTTAAACTCTCGGTGAACAAAAATGGAAAGTTCCTATCCATGAAGTATCCCGCGGATATGGCCCCATTTGCAAAGGCCTTGGGCCTAACCCCTCCACAAACATGGCTATCAGGCAACCTGCCCTCTGAAGACGCAGCAGGAGACCCTCCCCGAACATCTGAGAGGATCGCGGCCCAGCACTCCAGGGACAAACAGTAACCGCCGCCACCGCACCCGAACAAACCCCCCTGCATGATCCCGAGGGAGAGGGAGGACCCATAACCACCTTTGAAAGCACCCCACCGGACCAGAGCTGTACCTGGAAATGAGCCGCCGATCTCCCGAGCAAGCTGACACAGAACACCGCTCTCCACACTGGACCGCAAGTCACCTACTCCCGCGATGACACAAGAGTTGATCCCGCCAGCCGCCTGGAAAACCTGGCATCCATCCGACTCGACCTGATGTAACGGGATCGTTGATTTTCCACTGCCGGTGCGCGGGGAGAGCCTGGTCCTCGGCCTTGCTTCCCCCTGCCCCGACCTCCGGTCTTTTTGGCCCGGCCACGGGGGTGTTCGCCCCCCCTCCTCCTGCCGGTCTCCCCGATTCCGCGGGACGGACTTTCTGGCCCGCGGGGGAGGGGGGGGGATACGGCCCATCAACGAGTAAGCCGCAGATCCCGACTCAACCAAAATTCACCAACTCGAGAGACGGAGGACAACTGAGGCCCCGAGGAGCCGGTCCACCTTGTTTGACTTAAGGGACGCAAAATCATAAGTTGATGTTGGTGCCCTGGAGGCCGTGAGTAACATAATAAAATGTTATACCACAGAAGGTGCCTTGCGACCCCCCCCCCCCCCCTGTTTCTGCCTCAACCCACATAGCCCCCCCTCCCCCCCTCCTTTCCCCCCCTCCCTCACACATACCCCCTCCCCCCCACACACCTCCATACACCCCCCCCTGGTCCCCCCTGGTCCCTGCCCCCCCCTCCAAGCCCCCACCCGCCCCCATACCCCCAAAACCCAAGATCACAGCATATGGAACTGACATATACAAGCTCATGGCCCACTAACCTGCTCAATACCCAATAAAATTACAAGACTGTAAGCTGAATATACACGACGCAGTATGAAAAATGTCCCCAGCCACCCTCCCTTCCTCCCCCCCCTCTCCCCCCCTCTCCCCCCCACACCTTTATTAGCAAATCCACCGATTGCCAAACTGCCTACAACACAAATATGACATAGAAATGCATGATAACGGTACTATACAAAAGTCGAGAAGTGTATGCAATGTGTGAAATGCCCCCATGCCTTCCCATATACTTCCCCCCCCTTCTCTCCCCCCCCTCTCCCCCCCTCCCTCCCCTCCTCCCCCCTAACCCCCCCCTCCCCTCCCCCCCCTCCCCCTCCATCCCTCCCTTCCTCCCCCCCTCCCCTCCCTCCCCCCCCCACCTTACCCTGATCAGCAACCCCTTCTAGAACCCCACTTAAATACAAAGATAATGGAGGAAAGAACAACATCCAGAGGAAGCAAATGTATATAAGAAAGCTAAATGTATCTTCGCCGATCTCCAAACAGTATATAGTAAACTTATTGTATAGAGTGGTATAACAGACGCAACATACAAAAACGTGAAATGCCTGTATTGTTTGAAATGTACCGTCACCCCCCCCACCCCCCTCCCTCCCCCCCCCACCCCCCAGGGGCTTCGGGATTCTGTGACAATCCCGGCGGCTTCCATGTCATTGATAGCGGCCCTCACATCCTCCACATCCCTGGGAGCAAGTCGGCGAGAACGCTCTCTGAAGGGCTTTTCATCCATCATGCGAATGGTGTGCTGGGCGTTGCGACTACACCCCACATCCATCTCCCCGGTAGAGAATACGGATCGTCTCTGTTCCAGATGCACCCGTAACCATTCCTTCCAGGCTCCAGGCAATTTGGACGACCCAAAATCGAAGTCCAGGGCCGCCCCTGTTTCTTCCACTCGGGTCGTGTTTACTTGCACGGCTTCTTCCACTGAACTAACAGGATAGATTCTTCCTATCCGTTGTCCCACATCGATGGCCAGGGGGAAGGGCGATAGATTCTGCACCATCACATCAATTCATCTAGGAATGGCGCCCCGCCAATGGCGGAATTCGGGTATGAGCCGATACCCTCGCCTCACATCCTCCCCGGGGTATTCTCTAGTGAGAATTGCTGGTCTTCGGCTAGGCGCTCCGCATAAGCACACCAAGCGGAAATTCTTTGCGTTTCTCCGGGGAAAAGCTTCATCCACCTCTTCCGTCCACAGAACAAGAGCCCGTAGTCATCTGAAGGAGGGGAAGGCTGGGCTGGGTCGGATTGAACCAATTGCAGCTGTAGGCTGGACATGGGGAGCTCTTTAGTCTCGTGTAGATAGACCCGGATGACCGCTTGTACAATATCAGCATTGGTACCGAGGATAATAGGGTACTTGGGGGTGTCTCGGGGTTCCGGACACACCAAGGCGTCCACCTTCATGGGGTGAGATTTTCCCGTGTTGAGCTGTTGTATTTCCAGATCCACGGTCACTAACCCGTCGATGGGGTAGTTGTCGTTGCCTAGCCCGCGTACCTTGATGTGGTCCGCCGGTCGCAGCGGACGCTTTTGAAGATGACGATCATAGAACCCTCGGTATATGATGGTGAACTGGGATCCGGTGTCTAGTAGTGCAGAAGAGTAGATTCCATCCACTAAAACCCGGATCAATGCTACCGGTCCCACCCGACTACCATCTTATATCGGCTCGGCCCCTCCGGACGGGGTCCCGTCTGTGTCGGCATCCGTCGCATACACCCTGCAGACCATAGCCTGGGACGGGAACTTCTGGGGTGAGGGGCTCCGGGGTCGAGAAGTGCCCAGGCGGCAATCGTAGGATAGATGCCCCCGCTTCCCGCACTTGTAGCAGGACATATCTCTGGGGGTAGCCCGGCGATCAGGCGGAGGGGACGACCGTCCCGCGAAAGGCGGTTTCTCGGAGCCCGGCTGGTCCGGTGATTCCTCTTTCTTTTCCGTACTTCCTTTAGATTTAGTGCTACTGCTAGCTTTCGGCCTCGGAGGGGAGTGTAGCATTAGATGCGTATCGTGTTCCTTCACCTATAGGTGAAAAAAAAGGTGTGTAATCAGCGCTTATGCAAACAACAATAAAAACCTTAGATACAATGTCCGATTGGTAGTCCTGGAGCTGCCTTGAAAAGATAGTTCTGGTATCTTCTACCCAGAGTTGGATGACGTCACCAGTGTTTGTCCTCTGCTACGGTGGCTCAACGGTGCCAAACAACCTTCCAACGCGTTTCGAAAGCTCTAATAGTGTCTCTCTTCGTGACGGATCATGTGCATTCCAGGAAGTAATCCACGTAGGAGCACAGAACCTGATCCCCGGCTGCAGAGACGGGAATACCACCAGGCGAGCGGCGATCTCAACGGCAAAGACCAAAAACCAAGTGCTTATTTCCTATTCACGTCTGGTGAGTAGGTTTTCAATTTTAACCAGGCGGAGCAAAGAAAGAAATCTTGGACTAAGTTCCAAAGTGGAAGATTGTGGATAGTGCTTAGGCACTTGTCCATTGTTCATCTATTTCCAAGCATTTTAATTATTTTTATATTATATTCATGTTCATTTATTGTCATCCATGGTTATTTTAACTTTGTAATAAACTGCTCCTTCATTATATTTTTGTTATCCCTTGGGTAATACACCATTGCAGGCTTCCTGCATGTTTTGTCTTTTTCTCTCTCCTTTTCCTGAGGTCACAGCTCAACAGAAGAAATCACAAGCATATCCTTCTATTACCTCACCTCAGCGCCATAAAAGATCACCCTTTTGCCTGTGTTCCTTCACCTGTTGCAGTAGTTGGATGAACGAAGGGGGGGGGGGGGCCCTGGTGAGGTGATCACGAATCATGCTGGCTATTGGGTGAGAAGGACTGGATCCGCGGAGGTACTGCTTCCGGAGATACTCATTCATCTGGGAGGGTAGCACATATTTATAATGCAGCAGCGGCCCAAGAGATATTTGCACATGGTGTATATAGGCGGACAGCTCTTCCCCCTCCTTCTGGTTTATGGCATAGTACTTGGCCCACAACTCCCCGTCATCCTCTTTCGCGCTATAGGCTTCGGCCAGGAACTCTATCATCAAGCGAGAGGTTAGATCGGGGTGCTGTTCGCGGTGTATACTGATCAGAGTGGCCGCTGGGGGCCGCAGGCACTCCATGAGTCTCTGTCTTTTTACTGCATCGGTGCACGACCACTCTTCCATTACCCCCCGCGTGTGCTCTTTCCACGTTTCTACCCCATCTTCCCCGGTAGGCACAGGGAGGGTCCCCGAGAAGGCTTTTAGCTTTCGGTAGTTCTGGGCGTGGGTGGCTAAGGTAAGCGCTTCGACTAGCGGCAGCAAACTGGGGGGACTAGATAACTGGACTATCTTGTCATTTAGTTTTTGCAGCATATTACTACTCACTCCAGCCTCAACGGAGGCGCTGGATCCCGGGTCACTGGACACGGATCGGCAACTACCGACCTCACTTGCGGCATAGTGAATCAAAGGGAGGGTGTGGTCGTTCTCATCCAACAGACGTACGAGGGGATCTCGGAGGGGGTAAACAAAAGGACTACCGCCAGGCGGTGCATCAGGCAAGACCAGAGATTGCGGAACGGCAGGTTCGAGCGCTAACAGGTTACGCCGACAGTCCACAAGTAAGGTATTCCACTTGGAGTCGTGATCTACCATTACATCTACCATGCGAGCTTTGGCAAAACCCGGGAGTTGTCGCAAGGCCATCTGTAAAGTCTCTAAGGGTAAGGCCATGGGCACTCGGGCCAGCGCTACGGCGCGACGAGTAGGCGTGCGTACTTGACGGGCCCAGTCTCGTATCTCGTGACGGGTGGGCAAAGCCATGGTGATCACAATTTAGGTTCGAGGGGCACCCCAGGTCTGAACTCTCAGCAGCGCCTCCAAATGTAGCCCTGCTTCCTATCACTAGCAAGCTGCTACTATGTGCTGTATTACCTGCTGGCTCACAGGGCCTAAGTCTCTGCCACAGAGAGCCTGGGGTGCGTGCAACATTTATAACGGGTGCAGCGCCTCCACCTGCGACAGCTCCCGCCAAAGGGGGAGTGGGTCTTCTTAGGACGTATATGCAAGAATTACACTTACACAGCCAAGTTCTAAAACCAATCTCTTTTACTTGCAGATCAAACTCACAGTACATTACATGCCATAACATTCCTATGTAGGTGTATACGTTATATAACACGCCACGGCGGAAGTCAACATACCTAGCGCCACGGCGGACGCCAACAATAACCCCCACACCGGCCACCGGGTGAGCGCACCCCGTGTCCGATCCTTACGGATTAGTCCTCCCGCTCACAGCAGGCCCTATGTGTGTGTATGGGTGACTGCGCAGCCACTATGTCTCGGGTGAATGAATGGTACCGTTGGTGCACTTGATGAAATACCTGCCGAGCACTCCGGTGCCCAGACCTCCCTCTCGACAGTATAGTCCTGGTCAAAACTTACAGTTACTAGGGGGACAGGAACCTCACTCAGGCGATCCCTAGCTCAGCTTGTCTCTAAGGTGACTCAGGGCTAACTGGGCCTGGGGCACCTGGCCTGTGCCGGGGCGGTTCAACCTCCCCTCACAGACGCTCCGTCTCCTCTCCTCTCCAATCAGCTCTTACTCCACGTGCGCGCAACCACTGCCTATATCTCTGGCCCCTCCTCCGCCCATTGGCTAGACTCTCTCATCTGACCCTCCCCACAGGGCTGCTGGGTCAAGGGACTGCTTTCTCCCGCCAAATGCACTCTCCTCCTTCGCGGGCTTTTGCAACTACTATTTGCAAACGCAACCTCCCGCTCTTTGGGGTGAATCAGGGGTCACGGCTACAGTTTATTAATGCAGCTATATTAACTTTTAGTGAATCTAGCCGAGTGTTTGCAAAATGATCACAAGGGCTATGAAGCCATTTTGCTTGTGATAGGCAAAATATTAGTCCCATTCATTTCAATGGAACTGAATTCTACTCCAGAAAGGCGAAGACATTGAGCTGGAAAAGAGGAGGCAAAGAGTTTATACTGTTAGCTGGCAAAGCAGATGTGCACAACATACAGTAGATGGCGCTAAGAACCTTTGATCATATTGTATGGTCCATTCATTCCAAACAAGAAGTAGGGAAGAGAGAAGGAGGGGCCGGGAATTATTTCCTGAGTTGAGAGCTGAGAGCAGGAATTAGCTTCCGGCTGCTGAGGCTAGAGCTTCTTGTGTGGGTGCGAGTGAGAACAGGCAAGCAGTCAGTCAGCAGTGGATGGAACAGTGACAGCAGCGGCACACGGGCTATGTAAGTGAGCTGGGCTTGTTCTGCACTATTGACGTGAACGACAAACTGGATTTTTACTTGGCTCTGAAAAACATTCCAATTGTTTCACTGTATCGTCGCAGTATTAAGGGCTGAGGTTCTGGAATGCAGCAGCAGGCAGTGGGGGCTCTGGGTAAGGAGAATGTACTGTGGTACTGAGGTTTCTTTGCCTGTCTGTGACTAGGATATGGTATGTTGTGCGACCATACCATTTTACCATTCGTTACTGACATACAGCCCTGTTTGCATGGTGTCACCTATACCTCTCTTTGCTCCATGCTTCTTCATCGCAACGTACATCTTTTCAGCTCTTGTGAGCAGTGACCTCCCTTCCTTTTTGTATCACCATGGGTTAAATTGTTATATCTGTCTGTCATATGTATGTTGTTGTCTTTAACTTTTTGTTGTAGTGCGGAATATGTCGGTGCCTTATAAATAAATGATAGTTAGCATTTTGGTTTCTTGTGGCTTCAAACTCAGATGTTATCTTCCTGATAGCGCAGATTTTTTTACAACTTTCTTTCCGTATGTATATGTGTATATGTGTGTGTATATATGTGTATGTGTATGTGTATATATATATATATATATATATATATATTTATACCTATTCATTGTATTTGTCACAAGAGAATCACAGTTAAAAACCTTGTCACCTTTAAAATGCTCAGTGCGTGCCTTGTGTGGCAGACTAGTTGCTTCCCAAAGCACATACAGTATGTATTATTGCAGTAGAGTTCGTGACTTACACAGCGGCCGCCGCCACGGATCCGTTATCATTGCAGTGCCATTCACCCAAGCTGAGCTGCTATTTCACTGCCTTACTTTAGGTGCTGTGGTTGCACAGCTTTTGGAAGTAGCTGAATCTTCAATGGCAGGAATGTATAGCCTCCAGGGCTGGGAGAGAGCATGAAAGTAGTACATGATTTCGTAAGAAGATCCACACAGAGCCTTGAACATCTAGACCTGCATCTGCTCTGTTTTCCCCTCTTCCATGCTGGGGGGATCTGAGACAAGGGTTTATCCCCTGTATAGCAGGCCACTAAAAGGGTTAATGCAGAGTTGGCCAAATCCAACCCTCAAGGGCCACCAACACGTCAGGTTTTCAGGATATCCTTGCTTTAGCACAAGTGGCTCAGTCAGTGTCTCAGAGATAATGACTGAGCCACTGATTGAGCCACCCTAAAAACCTGGGCTGTTGGTGGCCCTTGAGAACTGGTGTTGGCCACCCCTGGGTTTAATATACTGTATGAAAACTCTTATCAATAACATATATTAGCAAATAGCAATAGCAAATATATATATTTTTCAACATACAGAAAAGGAGCTAAAATAGAAAAAGGGGAAGTACCTGATAAGCATAGGTAGATGACAAGAATTTTGTTTGGTACTGTAGCTGACATCTAGGCGTAGGTGATAACAAGTATTTGCGGTATAAGGCACTAACATATTTAGCAGTGTAGTACAATGGGAGATTAAAGTCCACTACGTAAATATGGCACAAATATGACAAATAAATCTAACAGGTTATCACACACCAATGCCAAAGGTGAAAGGTTCTCTGCTTGAAAGGATATCACATTATCCTGAACACGAATGCAAATCGTCTCATGTACATGCTAAATGAGTGAAAGGCCTTTGGAAATGATGGATCTGAGATGCAGTTTAACGAGTAGACAAATTTCCTGATGAAATTCAGTCTACTTGAAAAGCTTCTCCTGTCACGTTTGAGTCTCTTGAGAGCTGGTAGATGGACATGCAGATGTTGCAAAGTCATGAAGAATGATAGCCACGCTTTTTAGGGTGCATATAAAAGAATGATGTTGAAATATTAAACACTAGAGAATTATGCTTTCCTGTATTGTTCTCCAACTATTTTCTAGCGATTTGCACCTTTCAATGCAGACACATCATTACAACACTGGATTTAAGGCAATTTTTATTTTGAAAAAGAACAAGCAGGGTTAACCTGAAAATGTTTTTTTTTTTTATAGGCAGTGTTTTGTGTGGTTGTCGGATGTACCCAGTAGAGGAAGATTATGCAGGTTTTAATAGAAATCCCTAGGGACCCACTTTTGATCTCTGGTTTTCGCAGGAAGCTATCGATTTTAATTCCTTTTAATTCCAACTGTGAGTTAATTGGACATTACGTGTGCCCTGTGAAGCATAATCAAATCAGAGTCTGCTAGGAACTAATCCTATATGAGAACACTGTGCACTTGCCATAACGCAGAAATTGTAAGAAAATCCTGGGGAAACTGTTGGGGTTCTCTGGAGATTCTGACTGTGCCCTCCATTATTTTGTGTGAAATTTCAAGAGAAATAGCAAGATGTCCCCCTGTCGAGTTAAGTTACTATAATGACGATCTTATATTTGTAAAGTACCACCATGTTCCACTGCACAGAGCAATCAGTCTGAAATATGAAAGAATCCTTTTTAAGCAAAAATAGTGAACCATAAAACGTGTGAAAATCTAATTAGCAGAAACACGAAGCATCAAATCATGTGGCAAGAGATCCTAAACATTGCGTGTTTTTGCTAAGCGCTGTTTCACGGAATGAATATCCAACCCTTCTACTGCCGGAGAGATCTGCAATACTTTGTCAATCGTTGCTCTTCCCTCCGACAGTGAAGGGGTTAATTAACAGGGATAAATACCCCGGGTCGATTTTATATGAGTGTAGCATATATAAGGACTTATTTAATAGTCTGTGAAAGAGCCAATTGCACTGCAATCAGCTGGAATTTCCTATTGAGTTAAACGCATTTTGAATACGCCCCATCATTTCTTTGTCAACTTCTAAGCATCAGTGAGACTTGTATGTAAGACTGATCTATGTAAGACTGATCAGTTTGGGCTTTCTATGCCACAACTAGAATAGAATGATGCATTATAGAAACTGATACGGATCATTTGACCCACCCAGTCTGCCATTTTTACCTTTTGCTACAAAATCAGGCTTACCACAATCTATGGGGTTAGTCATTAAACTGCGATAGTAACAATCGGGACACTATCACACGGAATCTCCTATTGATTTGAATGCAGCAATATCACAGTAGAACTCCATATGACTTCTCCTGAAATTTGTTATCTATGTTAGATTTCCAGTTGTCTATCCCAAGCCTCTGCCACCTACATGTATCTACTAATATTTCTGTAAAGAAAAAGTACTCCATGATTCCTGTCTACAAATAATTTTTTCTCGACCCCACGCAAGAGCGAATCAAGCCTCTGTCTGCATCAGCACCGAGCAGCAACGCCCACCTATAGGGTTCATACAGTATATGGAAAAAAGGGCTTTGGTGTCGGTAACTACTGTAGTCTTAAAAAAAAAAATTATACTAAAGAAATTTCAACATACAGTTAAAATCCAAACTCCGTAGATGGCAATTAGATGGCTCAAATGCCTCTTCTGGCATTAGCCTGTACAGTAAAGTACATTGCCCTAATGTACCCTTATTGAGCATTTTGATTATCGTTTGTCTTTTGTAACGTTTTATTTGTTTTCTTTGTGTTTACTACGCTCATAAAAAGTGCAAAAGAAAATTTGCAAAAAAATAAATAAATTGTGAACAGAAAAATGGCAATTACGCACGTACAGTATCTACTATTAAACATGCCACTATGCTTAGTACACCTTTGCCATGGAGGGACTGTAATTCCCACTAATTAGAAGACAATCTATGTCATTTATATTATCAGCAGTGCCATTGATTTTAATTCAATCTTAGGCCTGGGACCCGCTGCGCTCGTTGGCGCGGGCGGCAATGTAGCGAGTTCCCCACCAGCAGGGGAATCTTCGCGAGCCGGTCCCGGTCCCCACTGGCTGCACAGCTGACTACACGCTGTCGCGCGTCAGCCGCTGGAGACACCACAGAATGGTGTTTCCTAGCGTTGACGCGTCACGTGGTGTGGCTGTGAGCCAATGGGGAGGGGAGGCTGCGGGAGGAGGAGAGGCTTCGGGGAGCGGGGAGGAGTGTGGAGTGAAAGCAGCGTGAGTGCCTCTCTGTGTGTGTGTCTGAGTGCGTGCGTGCCTGCCTGTGTGTGTGTATGTGTGTGCCTGTCTGTGTGCGTGCCTGTCTCTGTCTGTGTGTGTGTGTATGAGTGCGTGCGTGCCTGTCTCTGTCTGTGTGTGTGTGTGTGTGTGTGTGTGTGTATGAGTGCGTGAGTGCCTGCCTGTGTGTGTGTGTGTGTGTATGTATGTATGTATGAGTGCCTGCGTGTGTGTGTGTGTGTGTGTGTGTGTGTATGAGTGCGTGAGTGCCTGCCTGTGTGTGTGTGTGTATGTATGTATGTATGAGTGCCTGCGTGTGTGTGTTTTTTTTACTTACCTGCAGCCCGTGGCAGCCCGAGGAGGGAGGGGGGGGAAGAGTAGCGGGTCCCTCCGCTCAAGCCACGCACCCCCCTCCCTGTCAATCCTCCCACTCCCGCCCACCTCCCGCTCCGGCCCCTCACGTCATGGCCGCGCCCCCCCCCGACCCGTTTGGCCACGCCCCCCCCGCTCCGAGAAAAGCAGCCTGTAGACCGCAGATCGCGGTACAGCGAGTTGCACGCGCCGCCGGCAAGCAAGCCAGCCGTGCGGACGCGTGCAACGGGACCTTAGCCTAACTCTTGAGGCAACTTTTAAAGAAAAAATATTTCCGTATCCAAAACCTTCATACATCATTTGATCCTCAGACTTTCTTTTACCCGATATTAGACTTGACTTCTTTAAATTAAGTTTTGCAAAGTTACCGTTTTGCAATTGCTGATCTGATAAAAAATAAGCCCCAGTTTTGAAATCGTTATTAAGACAGGTTGGGGCCGATTCACTAAGCTCCGTTAAGTGGCTTTAAGAGCGCAAAGTACCCTTTAAGACCGATAAGGCTGCAGTGAGATTCACTATGCAGTGATAACTGCGCTTTATCGCTCTTAAAAAGGCTTTTTTCAGCCCTCGGCGCAAAATGCGCACGATCAGGCTATTGCGTTGCTTTTTGCCAGTACAGGAGATTCACTAAGCAGCGCTAAGTGAATCAGCCTTAAAAAACGCGCCTAACAAACGCGCCAGCTAGAGGCAGGCACAAAAGGAGCTGGACTTAGAAAATATTTCTTTGTTTACCTTTTTGCAGGCACACCATCCATACAACAGGCCCGCGGATGTCCCCGGCTGACCCCGCGGGGGTCCCTGGGTGATCCCCGCGGGACTACGGGGGTCCCCGTGGGGGTCCCCGCGGGCGTCCGGGGGTCCCCGCGGCCGTCCGCGGGCCTGCAGTACCAATGGTGTGCCCCCAAAAAATAAACAATACTATAAAAAATACCCACACCCCCTAACACATACACTACAGTAATGGGCAAAATTACTATTATCCACATATGGATAATAATGCATTTGCCCATTAAATATACATTAATCACAATAAGTACAATAAATACATTTTGTACTCACCCTTGTCCGGCACCCACGATGAAGGCCATCCTCATCTTCCTCACCGTCCATACACTGGGGTGCTGAAAAATATACACAAGAAGAAAAAGAGCCAAACTAATGTCCCCTAACCCCTTAATCACCTTAGCGGTTATTAACCGCTACAGTCATTAAGGGGTTAAGCCACCCTGACCCGATACCCACCCTTCACCCATTTATTTGTACAGTGACTTCATCATGTGTATATATATATATATATATATATATATATATAAAAACAGAAAACTACAATAAGCGCAATCACAATTAGACTAATAATGATATTTACCACATATATAGGAGGGTATACTACCTCACAATCTAACTTTCCCTGATTAAGTCTGCAGCCAAATGGTCTACCGCTCCACGGGCTGGTAAAAAAGGGATATCCAAACAAGAGTGACCTAGGCGCAAGTAAAAACAAGAAAAACAAACATAGGGTAATACGTTCAAACAATTGGTCTACTGGGGGGTACGATATGCACTTACAGCAGGTAGAATAAAATCAGGCCTTGTATCCACTCTGGGATCAGGAACAATGAATGAAGATCTGGAACAGCCAGCAGCAACTCATCTACAGGAATCGTATCCTCGTGTGAAGTATCACATATAGAAAGAGAAGTGGGACACATACATAGTGTAACACAGTTTATTTTAAAAATTTAATAAAAAAGACAATAGGTAAAATACTCACACTTTGTGAGTTTGGGTAAAAGCGTTTGAGAATTTAGAGCTTCTCACACTCATCAAGGGTGGGTATACACAGACTCTATTGATTCCTTATAAAATGTCCTTGTAACCACATGCGGTGTTGTGGCCAACTTCCAAGGGTATGGAGTCACTTTATGGGGCACTCCTAATAATATCCAGAGCCTCTGAGGAAGGGGTACTTGCTCCGTTGTTGCGAGACCCGTAGTAAAGGGCCGTGTGTTTCTTTAGCTGCACCTAATGTGCAAGTAGTACTCACGCTACTTCTGGGGTACAGTGTGATGTTTTTCCCCCTTAGTTAGTGTCCGCCTCGATAGTCTGTGGACCTCCCCGCTTCTCTGACTGCTCCGGATCTCCGTGGCCGTCCGCCTGCACGCAGCGGCGTGGTGACGTCACGTCGTCTCGCGAGATTCTGGATCCAAATCTCCCGCTCGCTGTGTTGATCTCCGTCCCACACCTACTCGTTGGAAACATGTACCATGCCGGTACACCGATACAGATCACTGCCAGACAACTGAATATTGCTGCCTATTCTCCCAATTGTCCTGTGCTCACTCTCAGTAGTTCCAAACCACGCCCCGTGGTTTGGAACTACTGAGAGTGAGCACAGGACAATTGGGAGAATAGCCAGCAATATTCAGTTGTCTGGCAGTGATCTGTATCGGTGTACCGGCATGGTACATGTTTCCAACGAGTAGGTGTGGGACGGAGATCAACACAGCGAGCGGGAGATTTGGATCCAGAATCTCGCGAGACGACGTGACGTCACCACGCCGCTGCGTGCAGGCGGACGGCCACGGAGATCCGGAGCAGTCAGAGAAGCGGGGAGGTCCACAGACTATCGAGGCGGACACTAACTAAGGGGGAAAAACATCACACTGTACCCCAGAAGTAGCGTGAGTACTACTTGCACATTAGGTGCAGCTAAAGAAACACACGGCCCTTTACTACGGGTCTCGCAACAACGGAGCAAGTACCCCATCCTCAGAGGCTCTGGATATTATTAGGAGTGCCCCATAAAGTGACTCCATACCCTTGGAAGTTGGCCACAACACCGCATGTGGTTACAAGGACATTTTATAAGGAATCAATAGAGTCTGTGTATACCCACCCTTGATGAGTGTGAGAAGCTCTAAATTCTCAAACGCTTTTACCCAAACTCACAAAGTGTGAGTATTTTACCTATTGTCTTTTTTATTAAATTTTTAAAATAAACTGTGTTACACTATGTATGTGTCCCACTTCTCTTTCTATATGTGATACTTCACACGAGGATACGATTCCTGTAGATGAGTTGCTGCTGGCTGTTCCAGATCTTCATTCATTGTTCCTGATCCCAGAGTGGATACAAGGCCTGATTTTATTCTACCTGCTGTAAGTGCATATCGTACCCCCCAGTAGACCAATTGTTTGAACGTATTACCATATATATATATATATATATATATATATATATATATATATATATATATATATATATATACAGTGTTCGACAAACCTATACATTTGCTCACCCCGGGCGAGTGGATTTAACATCGTGGCGAGCTCCTATTGGCCCAAGCAACACACGTTTGGTACTAGGTGGCGAGTAGATTTTTTTGTGTGGCGAGTAGATTTTTTGGTGATTTGTCGACCACTGTATATATATATATATATATATATATATATATATATATATATATATATATATATATATACAGTGTTCGACAAACCTATACATTTGCTCGCCCCGGGCGAGTGGATTTAACCCCCGGGCAAGTAAATATTGGCCCAAGCAGCAGCACGTTTGGTACTAGGTGGCGAGTAGATTTTTTTGTGTGGCGAGTAGATTTTTTGGTGATTTGTCAACCACTATATATATATATATATATATATATATATATATATATATATATATATATATATATATATATATATATATACTGTATATGTATATATATACTGTATATTTATGATTAACCAATATACAAATAAATGGTTAAGGATATACTGTACATGCCAAAATACAAATCTCTCCCAATATCAAACAGCACCAAGCAAAATCAATATCTAAGAAATGCAACTCAATGCAACTCAATCCCAACTCTGATTGGCTACCATACCATGTGAGACCGGCCATGTTTGTTTGGGTGACGTCATCTTAAAGGCAATTGAAGCACAGACATTCTGATTGGCTGGCGTCATTGCCTTTAAATGACGTCATCAATTATTTTTTTTTCCGGCCAAAGCACATGGTTTTCACGGCCCAATCAGGAGTGTGAGAACCATATGATGAAAATGTGACGTCATAGGCCTATAAAAGCCTATGTCGTCTCATTTTGAAACTAGACGGCGAGGAGGAAAGACCTCCTATGGAAGAAAGAAGATCATGGCGTGGCGGTGAAGATAAGAAGACCCGGAAGAAGACAGGAAAAGACCCCCACTATGGATTACAAATAGAAGAAAGAAGATACAGACACTTGTGGATTGTAAGGGTTTATTTATTTATGGTTACCTGGTTCCTGTTGTTGGATTACTTGTTCGAGAGCTTCCGGTTTCCCTTGATTTCGGTGAGTGGTTCATCTAATGGTAAGTAAACAAAATAAATGTATTTTATTTTTATTTTACAGGTTTTTTTTAAAAAAATTTCATGACGTCCATTTTTTTTTAATGTCCATTTATTTGCCATGAATTCATGTATGTCACTATGGATATGCATACATACAGGACAAGTCAGTGGTTGTATTGTATGTTGATTTTTAATGTTATTCAATTGTTTTTGATGCTATTTTATTGCACCTGTATTTATGTCTGTAAACTATAGATGGACATACATACAGGTATAATAAAAACTTGTTTGCTTGCCTTGTTTTGATGTTTTTTGGAATTGCAATTTGCTGCTTTGTGTAAAAATGTGTTTCTAATCTACATTTCATTTTTTCAAATGTTTTTTAAAGGCTGTTTGCTGTAGATTATTTAATTGGCTTATTTTTGGAAGCTAGATTTAGTGTGATGGTTACTTTGACAGATTATTTTTCACAACGGTTTGTTTTTAGGATTTGAAGTGTGTAATTGATTTGGATTGTAATTGATTGGAGATTGGATTAATTGATGGTAATTTAATTGTATTGAGATGCTTTGTTTTTCTTTAATGATTGTATTTGTATCTTGTTTGGAATAGTGTATTTGATTTGGAGCATTGGTTGGCATAGTATACATGATGCACAGATTAATTATATCATGTACACATTATCAAATTGAGTGTTTTTATTTGCATTTCTTAGATATTGATTTTGCTTGGTGCTGTTTGATATTGGGAGAGATTTGTATTTCGGCATGTACAGTATATCCTTAACCATTTATTTGTATATTGGTTAATCATATATATATATATATAAATAAAGACATACATACATACATATACATATATACATACATACATGATGAAGCCACTGTACAAATAAATTATTGAAGGGTGGATATCGGGTCAGGGTGGCTTAACCCCTTAATGACTGTAGCGGTTAATAACCGCTAAGGTGATTTAGGGGGTTAGGGGACATTAGTTTGGCTCTTTTTCTTCTTGTGTATATTTTTCAGCACCCCAGTGTATGGACGGTGAGGAAGATGAGGATGGCCTTCATCGTGGGTGCCGGACAAAGGTGAGTACAAAATGTTTTTATTGTATTTATTGTGATTAATGTATATTTAAATGCATTATTGTCCATATGTGGATAATAGTAATTTTGCCCATTACTGTAGTGTATATGTGTTAGGGGGCGGGGGGGATGTGTGTTGTATATAGCAATGTTTATTGGGGGCAATTGTCCCCAATAAACATGCTATTATGCCTTAACCCCTTCATTGCCTTAGCAGATAGCCACTAAGGTAATGAAGCTGCTTTAATGTATTTTTATTAATAGTGTGCGGGAGCAGGGGTTCCCCTGAGCTGAACCGCATTGATTTGGGGCTCAGGGACCCTCTGTTTCCCGAGTTACAGGCCCCGGTAAGGGGCATCGGATGCCAGTGTCGCCGCCATCTTTATAGAGCCCACGTCGCGTCTTGGACGCTATAAAGATGGCGCCGACACTGGCACCGATGCCCCATACCGGGGCCTGTAACAAAGGAAGCAGGGAGTCCCTGAGCCATTAATCAATGCGGTTCAGCTCAGGAGACCCCCTGCTCCCGCACACTATTATTAAAATGTACTTTAATGCAGCTTCATTACCATAGCAGCTATCCGCTACGGTAATGAATTATTATTTATTGGTATTGGTGTTTTAATACTAGTGTAGATGTGCAGGGGGTCTCCTGAGTAGAACCGCATTGGTTTCAGGTCCGGGGGCCCCCTACTTCAGGAAATATAGGCCCCGTTATGGGGTGCCGGTATCCCCTGCACTTGTAAAGCTCCCGCGTCACGTGACCGGGACATTTACATTCTGCAGGGGATACCGGCACCCCATAACGGGGCCTATATCTCCTGAAGTAGGGGGTCCCCGGACCTGAAACCAATGCGGTTCATCTCAGGAGACCCCCTGCTCATGTACACTAGAATTAAAAATCCTATTTGTACAGCACGATCGCATGTTAAAGCCGTGCATTGAGACGCAGCGTCTCCATGCAGTTCTTACAGGCTGCTTTGTTTATAATAGTTTTTGTGCTATCTATCTTTAAGCACGATATCAGGGGGGGAAGAAGGTGATCGCGCGATATGGCCCATTTGGGCAAGGCAGGCCGAAAACGCGCCAAACAGCCTTAGTGAATAGCGCTTATGGCTTCACCCTTTTTCGCCCGAGCGATGTAACCCATTTCAGCGCTAATTAACGTAGCTTAGTGAATCGGCCCCATTGTGTCAGACATGGATATGTGACCAAGGTTTTTATCTCCCTGTAGGATAAACTATTTGATTCCAGCAGGAAATGATTGAAAAAATTATATCCTTTAGTGCTGGCAGAGCATACATCCCCTTCTGTAACTAATATGTTAACATACCAATTGTTTTGTGGCTGATTGTGATTGAATTGTTTATTGATTTAGATAATATATGCCCCCCCTCCTCAAAAAATAAATAAATACTAATGCTAAAGAAAAAAAATTCTACATATTATGTCTAAACATTCTTTATTGTAAACAGAAAATGATACATTTTTGAGTTCCATAATATGAATTTCCTGGGTGAGACACGTTTAAAATGGCTGCTGTTTCACTATAATCCAAACACCCACATTTTACAGTGACCGTTTTGCGGTTATGCAAATTAGTTATTGAGGGAAGGAAGGAGAAGTGGGTCTGTGGACAAACTTTAAATCAGTAGTTCGTGCTGATCGACAATTTGTTAAACATGTTATTTTTATAATAGAGATCTCTTCCTGCCCTTTCAATGATGGTTTTTATTTGTACAATCCGATGCTCAGGATATTGTAATTGGGGTTTAGCCGGGTCAGTCTCCGATTGTCATTAAACGTCCAGGTGGTCCACCAACTTTCTCAAAGTCGTTTAAATGCTGCGGTTTTTAGCTTTTCCTTGTTTTGACTCGCTTAAAAGAAACAAGGAGAGAAGAGGATGGTCAACTATGATACTGTGCTGAATAGACCTGGGGGGGGGGGGGAGATTGACAAAACTAGTGATTGTTGTGGGTGCAAAATGTAGAATTATTAGTGAATTACAAAAAAATGACTCACTTAAACCTCTTGAATTAGCAAAACATGTGAAATCTTATATGTTCTTTTTTAAATAATTCAGTTCTATAGTATTTGATAGTAGTGACTGTTTTTAAATTCAACTCTTTATACCATTTTGAATGAGTTTGAAACCATCCTTTGATTTCTATAGCAGGTTTCGGCCCCCCTCCCAAGCAGTGCAAGATCTTGGTAGCACTTTCCTGTTTGAGATACTTTGTTGCAAATGTTTCCAGCAGTTTGAGCTGTAAACTG
This sequence comes from Ascaphus truei, assembly GCF_040206685.1. Classification (NCBI taxonomy): domain Eukaryota; kingdom Metazoa; phylum Chordata; class Amphibia; order Anura; family Ascaphidae; genus Ascaphus; species Ascaphus truei. The sequence continues at coordinate 475,134,903 of NC_134483.1, forward strand.
TAACAATAGATAATGTTACCTTAGTAATATAAAGATACATTGTAGCGGCTGAGTTACACAGACTGAAGCAGCCATTATGTTAGGCACACAATCAGGATTTTTACAGCTTTATAAATGGAGCACCAAACAATTGGCAGCTTAGGTAAGAATGTACAATTATACATTGTCACATGCTTTACATATATAAATAATAATAAAAAAAAATAAGTTGGAAAGTAGTATTGCTGCTTTAAAACTAAAAATAGAAACTATGTTTTTATGCGATCGATCATATCAATGAGTAAAAATGTTAAATATACTGGTAATCTCTATTTAGCGGTAGCTATATGTAATACACTATACTGTGAGTCTGAGAACCCTGTTTTCTGAGGGTGTTAGGTCGGTGGTGGATGGTGTGTTGAAAAGATATTGGTATGATTAAAGAGAACAACATGAGATAACGTCAAGTTTAATGCATAACTCTGATATTCACGCCATATTAGTGTTGTGTAAAGAATCAACAATAGAGGTAAGATTAAATCATTTAATTAAATGATTTATTAATATAATCCAAACCATCATTTTGTTACACTTGAGAGTTTGGAGGAAACTGGAAAAAAATCAATAATATAGCATGAATTGGGACGCTATTAGACAAATACCATTATAATATTTTTTATTTAGGTGCTTTTTTATGTGTCCCGGTTTTTAATTTTGATAATCTGGTCTATATATATATATATGTGTGTGTGTGTGTGTGTGTGTGTGTATGTACAGTATGTGTTGGAAATATATAGTGTCCGGGTGGTTAAAATGGCGCTCTTCACCATAGCCCGGTACCATGGTAACCTCAGAATCTAGAGGTTAAGAAAATCCTAAAACTCATGTAGACTTCTTTGGAGTATTTCTGCATTAAAAAGGTCTTTGTTGTCTTTGTAAAATGTTTATTACCCTATAGCTGTATACTATACATGGTTGACATTAAATTCAAATATACCTAGATCAGTGGTTTTCAACCGGGGTTCCGCGAGCACCCCTCAGGGTTTCCGCAGCCGCTAGGGGGGGAGAGCAGGGAGAAATCTCCCATGCTGTCCCAGGCCCAGCGGCGCGGTGGCACTCCCACACAGCAGTGACCCGGCATCAGCAACAACAGCAGCCGCCCCGGTCACTGCTATACTTCATCTCCCTGCCTGTTCCTGTCGGCGCCGCTCACAAGAGCGAGAGAGGAATTTGAGAGGGTAGGTGCTCGCTCTCGCAGAGGGGAGGAGGAGGGCTGGTGGTTGGTGTGTGTGTGTGAGAGTGTAAGTGAGAGAGGGTAAGTGGGAGAGTGTGTGTGTATGAGTATAAGTGGGAGAGTGTGTGTGTGTGTATAAAAGTGGGAGGGTGTGTGTATAAGTGGGAGAGTGTGTGTGTATAAGTGGGAGGGTGTGTGTGTGTATAACTGGTGGATAGAGAGTGTGTGTATGTGTGTAAGTACAGGAGTGTGTGTGTAAGTGGGAGAGTGTGCACTCACATAAGGGGGAGAGAGACTGGGGCGACAGGGGAGGGGGGGAGAGACGTGCACGATGGGGGGGGGGGGGCGAGAGATGGGGGGACGAGGGTTGGGGTTCCCCAGAATGTCAACATTGAATTCTGGGGATCCCTAACCAAAAAAGGTTGGAAACCACTGACGTAGATAAATCACAGAACCATATATGTTTCTAAGTGAAAAAAAAACCTTAAAAAGGAATGACTCAAAGCATAGCTGTGCAAATGAGCACGGTGTGGGAATTCTTTATCAGGAAAATCACAGTTTAACACTGCCTTCCATTGAGTGTGATTCATTCCCAATGAGTAAAATGTGTCAGGCCTGTAAAAAGAAGGAATTTACACATACAGTATGTTTATAAGTGATTGCACCAGTAATGAAATGCAATCTACTCCTAAAAGAGTGCACAGCAGGCAGTGCTTCAGTGTACACACGCAGGGGACAGTGTAGTCTGTGTGGTCACATACATTACAATTTGTCTGTGTTTTACATTTGACTACAGATATATCTTAAGGTTGCTTAGGAAAAGCATTTTCTGTGGGTGATTATTTGGAAAGCAATGGAATGTTGGACACCCCAAGCCAAGCCAACATCAAAACACAATTCTGCATCTTTCATGCATGCGCTTTAAGGCATACATTCTATTGATCAATCGCCCTTCAATCAATCTTTTCTTTTTCAGACGTGATCGCATTCATCCGAGTTGAATCATTCAATAGGATTCTGTTGTGATGATGTAAAATGATATATGAGGAGATATATAGAGATAACAAGCATCTGTATCTTTCAAAATTGCAAGTTCTAACAAATGAAAATATTTATGTTTTTATTTAGGAGCATTCAGGTTTTATAGAGAATCATGCAAGCTATACCTTTTGGTGTATTTTTTTGCAAAACATGTTTATTAGTAGATCACTATACCTAGATATGGGTATATATGTTGAAGAAAAGGAAACCTTAACTTGTTTATGGGATGAAGGAGCGCCTCGTTGAGTAAAGACCCCGACTGTAAACAATGCCACTGAGTTTGAAGCAGGGCTAGTAACTTTATCGCCCTAAAACATAGATTGTAAGCTCATCTGGGCAGGGACTGTGCGTGTAAAATACCTATGTGCTGCTTACCGCGCGCTATACTGTAATTGTGAAGCGCTTTGAGTCCCATTGGGAGAAAAGCACTATATGAAATAAAGTTATTACTCTTTCAGATTCTAGAGGTGTAGTTCCAGTAACATTAATTTTTTTTTATTTTTATGGAATAAACAGTTTAAGATTTAATAACATTCATCAGTGTTATAATTGAATGAAGATACCTAGCACTGTAACACATTTTTTATATAATTGTTCATGTTAGAAATGTTCTTGGGTAGCGCTGACCCAATATGCCAAATGACATCCTAGTGGCTTATAAGTATGCCTATGTCTACTTGCTCTCGTGCATGGAAAAATTGTGAAAACACATTTAAATGACTGATGATGTTAGTTCCACATGTACAGTTGTGATAACTATACAGTAATATATATATATATATATATATATATATATATATATATATATATATATACAAATATAGCTGTATGCTCATCTGCATGTCTTAGGCAGGTCTGCAACCCCGCCTTTCCCCTGACATGACATGCAAATGAGCACACAGTGTCACTTTTTGCCTCAATAACCATTTTTAACATGGTTCCCTATAGGCTTAAGCTTGCTGCATGGTCACAGCTTTGAGCACAGCCAGGGTTAAGGTGCATACCCAGAAAACCACCCACAGACAGCTGTTTCGACCTTGATGGGTCTCATCAGTGTGGGGTTGATTTTACTGGGAATGCAAGAGAGGCTATGGGATAGGCTAAACCATAATACTGAGTTAAGTTATGGTGAGTAAAAAAAGTGACAAAAACCCTCCACAGGAAAGCAAATATGCAAATATAGCTGTATGCTCATCTGCATGTCTTAGGCAGGTCTGCAACCCCGCCTTTCCCCATTATCACCCATCATACAGCACTTCCACTGCAGCAAGGGATTCTGGGAAATGACATGCAAATGAGCACACAGTGCTCCTGTGGAGGGTTTTTGTCACTTTTTTTACTCACTATAACTTAACTCAGTATTATGTTTTATATATATATATATATATATATATATATATATATATATATATATATATACATATATACACTGAGTTAAGTTATGGTGAGTAAAAAAAGTGACAAAAACCCTCCACAGCAAAGCAAATATGCAAATGTAAATACAACTGTATGCTCATCTGCATATCTTAGGCAGGTCTGCAACCCCGCCTTTCACCATTATCACACAGCACACAGCTCTAAGCTATGACCATGCAGCAAGCTTAAGCCTATAGGGAACCATGTTAAAAATGGTTTTTGAAGCAAAAAGTGGCACTGTGTGCTTATCTGCATGTCATTTCCCAGAATCCCTTGCTGCAGTGGAAGTGCTGTGTGCTGGGTGATAATGGTGAAAGGCGGGGTTGCAGACCTGCCTAAGACATGCAGATGAGCATACAGTTGTATTTACATTTATATATATATAGTAATAGTATACTATACTTTTACATAGTAAAACCTATACAGTAATATATATATATATATATATATATATATATATATATATATATATATATATATAGGTGATAATGATGAAAGGCAGGGTTGCAGACCTGTCTAAGACATGTGAATGTGCTCACAAGTGATATTCTTTATTGGCTATATGCTAAAGGTGGAGGTTTTCTGTCGCCTTTTTCACCCACCATAACTTAAAATAAATAAATATATATATATCAACTTGGAATTTGAATTGCTATGAAGTATTGTTTCTTTTTGTTCAAGCATTGAAGATGTTTTCCACATTGAATAAATTGGATAACATGCATTGAAATAAGAGAATAAAAAAATCACTTTTCTAAGTAAAAAAACAGTGTACAAGATTTGTCCAAAGGACAAAAAGAGACAAGATATGGACACTGTAAGTGCAAAACAAAGGATGAACAATAAATATGCTTCCAAAAACTGTTCCATAATATTACTGTGTAATTACATAAAGGCATTAACGTACGCAATGGGACCGGAGCATGTATGTAAAGCAAAAAGGTACTTAAAGTGAAGCACTACCTTTTTTCCACTTATCGATGCATGTACTGTACGGCAATCGTCATATACGTGCATAACTGATGTAAATAACGCATGTGTAACAGGCTCTATAGTCTCCCCGCTTGTCCACAGCTTTGGTACAGGTAGGGGGTCGGTATTGCTGTTCAGGACGTGCTGACAGGCGCATGTGCGAGCTGCCATTTGCCTATTGGGTGATATGTCCTTACTCGCGAGTGTACTTAAAGTGAGTGTCCTTAAACTGGGGTATGCCTGTATAAGGAGGCAGAGAGATTCATTCAATTCAAATAAAGAGTGTGAGCAGAATGTACAATGTAGTTGTAGGAGTCGATTACAGGCATACCCCGCATTAATATACGCAATGGGACCGGAGCATGTATGTAAAGCGAAAATGTACTTAAAGTGAAGCACTCCCTTTTTCCACTTATCGATGCATGTACTGTACTGCAATCGTCACATACGTGCATAACTGATGTAAATAACACATGTGTAACAGGCTCTATAGTCTCCCCGCTTGCGCACAGCTTCGGTACAGGTAGGGAGCTGGTATTCCTGTTCAGGACGTGCTGACAGGCGCATGCGTGAGCTGGGATTTGCCTATTGAGCGATATGTACTTACTCGCGAGTGTACTTAAAGTGAGTGTCCTTAAACCGGGGTATGCCTGTATGTAGTTGGGGTAGTGGTTCATCTAGTTTTCGGAGTTGGTCGGTCCGTTCTTGTACTGACGTTGAACATGCGCAGGTTGGGGCTGATTGATGGGAGTGGATTAGAAAGGTCTATTGAATCGCTTTATCCTTGGGAGATTGTTTATATGGATCATATCCATTCAAGATAGGAGCAGTGTAGAGTATCCGCCTCGTGTCGGGGCACGCTATTCTAATAAAGCCTTTTGTGTTGGTGTCGTAAAATGGGTATTTGCTAGCAATATACTGATATACCTCAGAGGGGGTTACCCTCTTATTTGTACTGTATTGAATGGCACAATATATAAAAAAGACGTAACTATACGGCGGCCGCCTCAACGACAGTTCATTGCATTTATGTGCCATGGTAAAACTGGTCTGAGACAAACTAGCTTAATGAACATTGTTTTGAGTAAAGTGTGAACCTTCTACTTTTGATGAAAATATGTAAAGTACAATTTCAGATTAAAGCAGCAGTACAAGCTGTTGTTTTTACAGTCTTTAAAAAAAAAATCCACCCTTTAATATATGCATCAATACAATCCACACAATAAGTAATCAGCTAAATTGCCAATTCCGTTCTTGGGGGTTCACTAAATGGGTGTCAGTGCAGCAGAAGTTGCAAAGTTTTGTGGGGAAGATCATTTGACCGGAAGTCACTAGATACAATTGGTGCACTGCTAGAGAGAGGACAGGGTTGAAAAAGGGAAGTGACAGAGACTGTTTCAGAAGAGGAAGGGAATGTGACTTTGTAAATGGTTGCTATAGAAACAAAAAAGGCTTGTTACATTATAATACATAATACATTAAAAATGTAATTCAGAGTTGTTAAAAAAAATGCTACAAGTATTTTCTCATAGTACAGAACTGATTTATATATAAAAAAAACACATGTAGGATATTGCTTAGTCTGCAGCTTTAAGCAAAGAAAAGCAGTGTTTAAAGTGAGACATGTTTGCATTGTATCTTGTATTGAAACACATGTGACGTTCTTGGCATGCATGGACAGAGATACTGTACTTCTGTATTAAATGCACCATCATCCGTATGCAAAAAATGAATCCTACCGGCCAGATATTTATTTGCAATTTGTCCCTGGTACAAGTCCCACAATCTAGGAACATTGCACACTTTCACTCGTCTTTAAAAAAAAAAAACAATTGGAATTTATTATAATTTATAATAAATAAAACTGGTATTTATTTAACACCCCTCTTCTTGGCATTATCTGCCAGACACATACTGAATTGCAATAATATAAATAACCCCACAAATAATTCTGCTGACTGACCGTAGCCGGCACATAGCTGACCTGAACAAAGTGTTTAAATGGCTGTAATCTCGCACCTTGTCACGATACCTGAAAGAGTAAGTCTGGCTACATCTTTAAGTACAATACATGTAGTAGACAATTAAGAGAGAAGTGATAGTATTAGTGAGAAGGCGTTGATAAAGTTTGTATTTTCAGATGAGTTAAAAAGTAAGAGAGTGTATGACTTATAATGACTGGAACGGAGTTTCAATGGTAGGGAAGTTGGTCTTGTACATATTTATTTCAGTGGGGGGAAAGAGATCGTGACACTGGACTCAACTGTGATACTCTATTGGCCTCTGAACCAAGGCTGACCGCAGCAGTCATATTGTTCTCCCGGGCGAGTATTCTTGTCGAGGATGCCCAGGAGAAGGGCGCATCACAGTTAAGCTCAACTTGAACAGCACAAAGCGCTGCTTTAAACAAGAGGATATTATTAGGTTACCCAGAGAAAGTATATAGAAATAAAAAATGATAAATTGCACAACAAAGTTGTTGTTTTTTTAAGAATCCAGCCCGTAAGTTGAATTGGGGAATAAAAGCAATGTAAGGAACATTGCGTTGAGGAATATAAAGATAGGGCCTGCTCTTGCTTCGGATGCTAAGAGAATGAAAAATGAGGGGAAAAGAATGTTCAAAATCTGCACAGAGATCCAGGAAGATAAGGAGTGAAGACTGACATTGGAATCTGGCCTGGTGAAGGTCACTGACAATTTTGATGAGTGATTTCATTACAGTGCACAGTGTGGAAAACTAATTGCAGAGGGTCATGGACAGACTAGTCATTGGGAAAAGTCAGTGTAAGAATACAGCAGACATGTTACTAGCGTAGAAAACAATAGTTTGAAAGGTTATGATGTGAATTGAGGATTTCATTTGTGATGTAATGGGAAAACATGAGAGGCTTGAGCTTTGTGTCTAAATTATAGCTAAATTATTATTTGGTGACTTTCTGCCATAAATTAGCTCTCTTCTCGGTTTCCTTCCATGAGAGATGATGTTATACATCGTTCCTTTACCATAAGCAATAAGGAAACACCTCTACTGTAACATTCTGAATGACCCATGCGAGAGCGCCACTGAACTATGGTGCTATGTCCTAATAGAGTGAACTAGGAAATTGTCAGACTTATAAACACTTCTAGTACAATTATGCAACTCCCCACGCCCTGATCTATATCAGATTGTTCAGATGAAGTGAAAGCACTAGATTATGAATTAATAGCTCTGATACCGTTTAATGGACCAACAAGTGAATGCTTCAATCATTATATATTCATGTGCAGTGGTTTTGAAACCTCAAGTCCTTTCTGCACGCAAGATTAGATGAGGTTTGTGAGGTTGTGAAAGCACTGGACACGTTGAAAACTCTTGTTGTCAAAAAAGGTAATACACCGGGACGAACAATGATGCTACAATATTGTTTTTTTTGTAGGAAAAATACTGTTGATACTTAGACATCATTATATTCAGTAAATATTCACTAAAGTGCTATAGTTTTATCCTTAATTGCCCTTTTCTTTTTCCTCACCAAGCAATAGGGGCAATTTATTTAGTGAATATGCCAAACATTACTCTGTCTAGAATTGTAATTTTGAGGTTTAGGAGTATGAACATAAAATGCATAATTCATTAAGTTTTCATTAGTGGTAATACATATTAATTAATTATTTAAAAAAAAAAAAAGATATTGATAGTCACAGCATTAAAACTAATTACCATGGGCAAAACACAAATAAATATGTGTTTGCTATAATTGTTTTGGGTAATTTTCCATTTCCATTACCAAATGTTCTTCCATATTCCCTGGTTTAGTAAGGGAGGAGTAATAATACGCTACATTTCATCTGTAGATGAAGAGAAGTACATGTCCCATACAAAGTGTAGAGTACTTTAGTTTATGATACGGTTTAACTTGTGGTGCTTACGCAAGGAACATTGGATACTCTGGCAACTTTTTAAAATAGTAAATAATAATACCTGAGGCTGCTTGCTGAAAGTGTATCCAGTCTTGCACCTGCATTCCATGATGTGTTCAGGCTGGTCTGCCTGGCAGCTTCCTGATTTCTTCATTTAACGCTCACTGATTAGTTGAGACAAGCCTTAGTGTCACTTAGTGTGTCTTACACATATTCAATTATTTATTTATTTTTGCAATTGATTAAATCACTTCAAACTCTCATTTTGACGTGGTCACGGTGAAGCAGACCTGTCAACCATTGCTCATTTTGGAGTGTGCCACAATCACTGGAAGGAATAAAGTCTTCCTGATATAAAGTCAAGATTCTTGTTGGTGTTTTTTTAAAGTCTATTAAAGTGGATATTTTGGCAATAGTTCTCCAAACGTTTTCAGTTTTCCGTGAAGCACTTGAAAAGTGTTCTAAACTGACTGTGGTTCTTGTAAGGTTAAAAAGTCATGTAGCACCTTTTATATCCACTTGTACCATTGGTACTGTATATTTCACCGTGGAGCTAAAAGGTGCCAAACGTATGGTGCAAGATGCATTCTGCTGTACAGAGATTTTTTCCTCACTACGCCCACTACACCCACAAATAGATCTTCAAATAAACTCTGACATGTTTTATCTTCAGCATAAAGGTTCCAGGCAATCAGCTTTCGTTTAACATAATGTATGCAAGGGACATGATAGAGAAGTATAGTTGATTTGTAAGTAACATCAAAAAATAGCATCACATTACAGTGCATAGATTTGTGTGCACAAACATCTATCCATGCTAACATACTGACTTACACAATGTAATACTGTAGTTGTTATGTATATTTGGAAAATACTTTGAACATTCCTTAATTATTAAAGTGTTTGAACATTCTGCACATTGCTCTGCATGTGATGTAATTAAACGTCAAGTTTCAAATAACCCAAAGAATTGTTCCTCAGCAAAACTAAAATACAACTGCACTAAAGGGCTCATTTATACAAGTAAACTGCAAAACTGGCACTATAAAACCAGATGTATCAAAGAATGCAATTAGTGTTAGTGGAAAAGGTTTTCTTTGAAGTTGGTTCAATGTTTTTGCTCCAGATTTGCAGCCGGGGTTTTCAGAAAGAACCCCCTGTATGTTAGCTTAAATAAATATTTTCTATTTTCAAATCCGTGTGCCCTGTCTTCCATCTCTCTTTGTATATCATGGATTGGATGCAGCCTTTCGTTCATGGATGGAAGCACCAGTAACTGCATCCTCTCTTATTACTTTACTTGGTGTGCAGCACTTATCCTCTTCGCATTGTCTGTAATTAAAACATAGTGAAAGCTTTGCATTAAATGTCATGTTTAGGGCGATTGATGAGTCAATTCCCTGTGTGGTTTATAAAATATCTTGCACCATATATTACAAATAATGTATAAGTAGCCAAACATAGTTCAACAAATATTTTCTTAACTTTGAGATACCAGTGTGAAAATCTCAAACGTCACTTTTTAGACCTATTTAGATATACCAATTCTTGATAGATACCCTGTCTTGTTTGACATATAGTAACGTTTATTATATCACATGCTGCTTCATTATAACATGGTGAGGCATGAAGATTAAAGTGGGGGTAACAGCATTCTGAATATCTTCAGAAAACAAAGAGATTAGGTACTAAACTGTAAATTTCCACTGTTGTTGTTAATAATTAAGACTACACAATAGGTCACAACTGACCTTAACTGAGAATTTGTTGGTAACACAATTTTTATTAAATCCTTTGTAGTTCAAAGTGCTAGTATGTGTATTGGTCCGGGAAAAAAAGAAGATTAATTGTACAGTAAGTTATGGGACCAGAATGCAAGTTCTTCATTGATGAAGTATAGTGAACAGAGCTTTCAGATGCCGGTACACTGGAAGAAGAAATGTGTGAGATTTTGAAAGCTCTGTAAACTATAAGTTAATCAATGAATAATTCTTGATCACAACCTATAACAAATCTACAATCAATTGTCTCAAAACGGTAGAAGTCTACATGTTTTAAAGAGACAATCTAACCGGCACTAAAAAAAAACAAACAAAATACGTTTTTTTGTTTTAATATATGCAGCCTTTGATTGCCTTTATAGACAACGCATTACCTAACCTGCCGATTGTTTCGTTCTCCAGTGACTGATCAGCAAAATCCTGTTTCCCAGGGTTCACAAAATGGCTGCCTTTCAGTTTCAATCAATCCTTCAGTCAGTGTAACTCAGCAGCTACAATGTATTCTTATATTACTAAGGTAATGTGGCGAAATAAACAGGTAGGGGAGGAAATGGAAAAGAAGAGGCAGGCATTTAGATTCTTAAAAGTCAGAAGGGACGGAAGCAACATATCTGAAATATAAGGAATGGAACAAAAGTTGCAAAAGGGCAATCAAATTAGCAAACATTGAAAATGAAAAAAGGTTTTCTATAGAAAGTAAGATCAACCCTAAAAAGTTCTTTAAGAACCTTAATAACAAAAAAATGTGAAAATAAAGTAAAGGACCCTTTCAGTGTGAGAGGGGCAGGCAAATTATTGGAGATAAGGAAAAAGCAGAGGTATTAAACCAATTCTTTGCTGCAGTAGTGCCGCAGGAGGAAGCCACAAGCTCTATATTAACAAACAATTGGTTAACTGAGGAAAAAGTTCATAGGTGGCTTGATAAAATTAAAGTAAATAAGGCACCTGGCCCTGATGGCACGCACCCAAGCGTTCTTAAGGAGCCAATTTCAGTAATAGCCAAACCATTAAATTTAATATTCAAGGACTCAATTTCCACAGGCTCAGTACCACAAGATTGGCATAAAGTGGACGTGGTGCCTATACAGTTTTTTAAAGGGGAGCTAAATCACGAAGTCAGCTAAGTTTAGTAATAGACAAACCATTACAGTTAATATTCAAGGACTCCATTTTCGGAGGCTCAGTACCCCAAGATTGGCGTAAAGCAAACGTGGTGCCTATATTTAAAAAGGTAGCTAGATCACAACCAGCGAATTTCAGAACTGCAAGCCTGACATCAATAGCAGGAAAGCTACTTGAAGGTTTAGTACATGATAATATTCAGGAATACTTAATGGAAAACAAAATTATTAGTAATAGTCAGCATGGATTTATGAAGGATAGATCATGCCAAACCAACCTTATTTGTTTAGTTGAGGAGGTAAGTAGGAATTTAGACCAGGGTAATGCAGTTGATGTGGTCTACTTAGATTTTGCAAAGGCTTTTGACCTTGAGGTTTGCATAGAGAACAAAGTCTCCATCTTTGTTGATGACAATAAATTATCTAGAATCAGAGCAGGATGTAATTTTTCTCGAGAAGGACTTGGAGAGACTGGAAACTTGGGCAGGTAAATGGCAGATGAGGTTTAATACAGATAAATGTAAGGTTATTCATGTGGGGAACAAGAATAAACAGGCAACTTAGAAATGGGGATAGATTAGGGGAATTTTTGATGGAGCAGGATTTAGGAGTGCTTGTAGATAGCAGGTTTAGCAATAGTGCCCAAATCAAGCAATAGCTACAAAGGCAACACAATCTTATCTTGCATTAAACAGGGAAGGGATGGAAGGGAAGTAAACACAATTATGCCCCTTTATAAAGCATTAGTAAGACCACACCTTGAATATGGAGTGCCGTTTTGGCCACCACTAAATAGAAAATACATTATGGAACTAGAAAAAGGGCAGAGAAGTGCTGTCAAATTAAAGGGAATGGAAAATCTGATTTATGAGGAGAGACTAGCTCAATTATATTTGTTTACATTAGAAAAGAGGCGTCTAAGAGGGGATATGATAATAGATACAAATATATTCAGGGACAGTACAAGGAGCTTTCAAAATAACTATTTATCCCAAGGGCAGTACAAAGGACACAGGGTCGTCCCTTAAGGTTGGAGGAAAGGAGATTTCACCAGCAATAAAGGAAAGGGTTCTTTACAGTAAGGGCAGTTAAAATGTGGAATTCATTACCCATGGAGACTGTGATGTCAGATACAATAGATATCTTCAAAGAAGGTTTGATTGGATAAGTAAACATGGGAAGGATGTTGATCCAGGGAGTAATCTGATTGCCAATATTTGGAGTTGGAAAGGAATTTATTTTTCCCTTTATGAGATATCATTGGATGATATTTTATTGTTTTTTTTTGTTTGTCTTCCTCTGGATCAGTATACTATAAGAAACCAAACTGGACTCACATTCAAAAATAATAATGAAGAACTTATGTTTTGCTTTTGGTCTCACCAAGTTTCTTCTTTAATGTATAAAAAATAGCAGCAATACAGAAAATTCAGCACACACAGGGAGAGGATATGTCAGCAGACTCACACCGTTATGTGTGCACAATAGAGGACTGTTTCAAGGCCCATTTCCTCTCCCTGTGTGTGCTGATTTTTTTCTGTATTGCTGCTTTTTTGATAAATTAAAGAAAAAACTTGGTGAGACCAAAAGCAAAACTTAAGTCTGTCATTATTATTTCTGAGTGCTGATCCTGTTTGGTTTTTGTATAGTTATATGCATCTTGTGGTGTGGATGCAGGATCATAGCACCTCAAGGGGAATTGTGTTAAACAGGGCGAGTGCTAGTTCATTCTATTTTTTAATAAATATACTGTAAGTACAACTATAGGATAAAGTATCTCGTCTAAATTTAGCATGGGTTGAACTCGATGGACGTTTGTCTTTTTTCAACCTCATCTACTATGTAACTATGTATGGTATCATTAGCGATTGTTACAGTTTGCAGCTCAAACTGCTAGGAATATTGGCAACAAATTAATAAAAACAAAGAATGACCACTATATTAAAACTCGTTAAAAATGGCATGTGTTGACTGATAATAATTTTTTTTTTAAATGCAGGCTTATCTAATACTACAGAACTGATTTATTTATCAAAACACACATGTAGGATATTGTTTGGATTGCCTCATTATTTGTTACATGTATTTCACATTTTAAAAAGTAGGCTATAAGTCTTTCCCCAATTCAGGTAGTCACTTTTTTTTTTTTTTACCAACCATAACCTAATTGTGTTTTACTTGAGCTTGCGTGTACTGACTGATATGTGTGGTTGATTTCAAGTGCTGGTTGTTTAAAGTGTGTGCAGTTAGAACCAGAAGCAGTTTGAACAAGAAAGCGGTTAAACAAGGTATAGTTATTGAAGTACAGTTTACTGTTAGTACTTCTAAACTTCATAGTTGCTAGCATGAGCAGGATTGAAAATGCCACTCAATGCTCATCTTGCCACATGTATGTGCACTTGGAGCAGCTGTTCCAAGGAGCATACCGCTGTGAAAAGTGTGAGCGGGTGGTCTCTTTAGAGTCAGAGATTGCTGATTTTAAGAGGCAACTTGCAATATTGAGGGACATTGGCAATCTTGAAAGGGAATTAGAGCTCACTGAGCAGGCCCTTGCTTCGACTAGTGGTGCAGATGGTGGCGCTGTTAGTGAGGAGCAGGTAGGTAGCTTGGTTGCTGTTAGTGAGGAGCAGGTAGGTAGCTGGGTGACAGTTAGAAGGGGAAGCAGGGGCAATAGGGAGAGGCAGGTCGTTTCTGAGCTGACACATCCCAATAGATTTGCCATGTTGAGTGAAGATATTGGGAATGTTGGGGCAGAAATGGCAAGACTGGGGGAGACTAATTCCTCTAGCAGCCAGGGGAATAGTTCCTCCAGCACAGTGGGGACTCAGGATGCTCAGATACAAAGAAAGATTGTGGTGGTAGGGGACTCCATTATTAGGAAGGTAGATAGAGCAATCTGTTGCCAGGACCGCATGAACCGAACAGTTTGTCTCCCAGGTTCGGCACATTGCGGATCGGGTAGACTGTTGGGGGGGGGCTGGGATTGACCCGGTGGTCTTGGTACACGTTGGCACCAATGACAAAGTAAGAGAAAGATGGAGGGTCCTAAAAAATGATTACAGGGATGTAGGCCAAAAGCGTAAGGCAAGGACCTCCAAGGTAGTATTTTCTGAAATACTACCAGTGCCATGCGCTACTGCAGGGAGACAGTCAGAGATCAGGGAGGTTAATGCATGGCTAAGAAAGTGGTGCAGGAAGGAGGGGTTTGGGTTTTTAGAGCACTGGGACTCCTTTTCTGAGAGGTGCCATCTATATTCTAGAGACGGATTGCACCTCAATGAAGAGGGATCTTCTGTGCTAGGGGGGAGAATGCTAAAAAGGTTGGAGGAGATTTTAAACTAGGATGGAGGGGGGAGGGGAATGAAACAGATAATGAACTAAATGGAATAGATGAGGATACAAGGTGGTATGGAGGTAGAATGGGGGCAAATGCAAGTTTGACAAGCAGTGAGACACCCATAGTAAATACAGATAATACTAGAAAACTTCTAGAGACTAAACAAAGTGTGCGCAGAAAGGAAGGAGCAGATAAGATAATAGTACAGGCTGAAAAAAAACTGAAATGCATGCTTGCTAATGCAAGAAGCCTGACAGATAAAATGAGGGAGCTTGAATTAATAGCTGCAAGGGAGCAGTATGATATCATAGGCATTACTGAAACATGGTGGGATGAAACTCATGACTGGACAGTTAATCTAGAGGGTTATTCTCTTTTTCGGAAGGATCGGCCAAATAGAAGGGGAGGTGGAGTATGTTTATATGTTAAACCGGATCTAAAACCTATTATAAGGGATGATGTCTATGAAGGGAATGATGAATATGTAGAGACTTTGTGGATAGAAATTAGCAGTGGAGGTAAAAGTATAAAGAAAATGTTTGTGGGAATATGCTATAAACCACCAAATATCTGTGAGATTGAGGAAGCTAAAATACTTTTGCAAATGGAGAAGGCATCAAAACTGGGTCATGTTTGCATAATGGGGGATTTTAATTATCCAGACATAGACTGGGGCAATGAGATTAGCGTTACAACAAAAGTGAACAGGTTTTTGGGGGTGCTTAAAGACCCAAATTATTGAGGAACCAACCAGGAGAGGGGCAGTTCTGGATTTGGTCATACAGTATCAAACAATGTAGAAGTAATAACAAATATTCAAGTCCTGGAACATTTGGGTAACAGTGATCATAACATGGTCTCATTTGAAATAAATGATCAAAAAACAGATTACTTGGGTTCAACAAAGACCTTCAACTTTGGAAAGGCAGATTTTAATAAACTGAGGTCTAATCTAGTAGTAATACAATGGGATGATGTTTTTGCAGGGAAAAATGTAGAAGATAAATGGGCAGTCTTTAAAACATTGTTAGAAAAGCACACTTATCAGTGTATACCCTTGGGTAATAAGTATAAAAGAAATAAGTCAAAACCAATGTGGCTAAATAAACAGGTAGGGGAGGAAATGGACAAGAAGAGGAAGGCGTTTAGATTCTTTAAGTCAGAAGGGACAGAGACATTGTATCTGAATTATAAGGAATGTAACAAAAATTGCAAAAGGGCAATCAAATTAGCAAAAATGGATAATGAAAAAAGGATTGCAATAGAAAGTAAGGTCAACCCTAAAAAATTCTTTTAAGTACCTTTATAACAAAAAAATGAGAAAAGAAAATATAGGACCCTTTCAGTGTGAGATGGGTAGGCAGATTATTGGAGATAAGGAAAAAGCTGAGGTACTGCACCGACACACTTTATTCGAGCAAATACCCAGTATGTACCTGGCAGATACCTGGAATGCGCCGCTCCTCACCTCTGACAAGCCCCGTTGCGTTTGCCTTCCCAGCCTGGGTTCATGCCTGGCTGACGGGCGGCTGATCTGTTAAATGATAATGATTAGGATTTAATAGGCTGCAATGCTTCGCATGTCTACCAGATGGCATAAATTCATGAATTGTAATGCAGTATATATATATACTGTGCAGTATTGCAGCCAGCGGGAATAAAATGCTTCAATCCCTGCCTGGAAAATACCTCAATGCACTCGGGCAGAAAACAGTCACAAACCTCAATACATCCGGGTATACCCGAATTCGTGGGACTAGCCGAGCTCGAATAAAGTGTGTCGCCAGTGTATTAAACAAATTCTTTGCCTCTGTGTTTACCAGGGAAGAATCAAGTTCAATAGTAGTGCCGCAGGAGGAAGCCACAACCTCCATATTAATGAACAATTGGTTAACTGAGGAAGAAGTTCATAAGCGACTTGAAAAAATTAAAGTTAATAAGGCACCTGGCCCCGATGGCATACATCCAAGAGTTCTCAAGGAGTTAAGCTTAGTAATAGCAAAACCATTATATTTAATATTCAAGGACTCCATTTCTACAGGCTCAGTACCACAAGATTGGCGTAAAGCAGATGTGGTGCCTATATTTAAAAAGGGAGCTAGATCACAACCGTGAAATTACAGACCTGTAAGCCTGACTTCAATAGTAGGGAAACTACTTGAAGGTTTAATACGGGATAATATTCAGGAATACCTAATGGAAAATAAAATTATTAGTAATAGTCAGCATGGATTTATGAAGGATAGTTCTTGCCAAACTAACCTTATTTGTTTTTTTGAGGAGGTAAGTAGGAATCTAGACCAGGGTAATGCTGTTGATGTGGTCTACTTAGATTTCACACAAGAGGTTGGTGTACAAAATAAAGAAAGTTGGACTCAGTAATAATATATGCACCTGGATTGAAAACTGATTAAAGGACAGACAGAAGAGGGTTGTCATAAATGGAACTTTTTCAGGTTGGGCTAAAGTCGTGAGTGGAGTACCTCAGGGATCGGTACTGGGTCGCCTGCTTTTTAACGTGTTTATTAATGACCTTGAGGTTGGGATCGAGAGCAAAGTCTCCATCTTTGCTGACGATACTAAATTGTGTAAGGTAATAGAATCAGAGCAGGATGTAATTTCTCTTCAGAAGGACTTGGAGAGACTGGAAACGTGGGCAGGTAAATGGCAGATGAGGTTTAATACAGATAAATGTAAGGTTATGCATTTGGGATACAAGAATAAAAAGGCGACTTACAAATTAAATGGAGATGTATTGAATCCTTGATGGAGAAGGATTTAGGAGTGCTTGTAGACAGCAGGCTTAGCAATAGTGCCCAATGTCATGCAGTAGCTGCAAAGGCAAACAAGATCTTATCTTGCATCAAACAGGCAATGGATGGAAGGGAAAAAAAACATTATAATTATGCCCCTTTACAAAGCATTAGTAAGACCACACCTTGAATATGGAGTACAATTTTGGGCACCAATCCTAAGAAAAGACAGTATGGAACTAGAGAGAGTGCAGAGAAGAGCCACCAAATTAATAAAGGGGATGGACATTCTAACTTATGAGGAGAGGCTAGCTAAATTAGATTTATTTACATTAGAAAAGAGGCGTCTAAGAGGGGATATGATAACTATATACAAATATATTCAGGGACAATAGAAGGAGCTTTCAAAAGAACTATTCATCCCACGGGCAGTACAAAGGACTCGGGGCCATCCCTTAAGGTTGGAGGAAAGGAAATTTCACCAGCAACAAGGGAAAGGGTTCTTTACAGTAAGGGCAGTTAAAATGTGGAATTCATTACCCATGGAGACTGTGATGGCAGATACAATAGATTTGTTCAAAAAAATGTTGGACATCTTTTTAGATGGGAAAGGTATACAGGGATATACCAAATAAGTATACATGGGAAGGATGTTGATCCAGGGATTAATCCGATTGCCAATTCTTGGAGTCAGGAAGGAATTAATTTTTCCCCTTAATGGGGTTTTTTGTTTGCCTTCCTCTGGATCAATAAGTATAGATATAGCATAAAGTATCTGTTGTCTAAATTTAGCATAGGTTGAACTTGATGGACGGAAGTCTTTTTTCAACCTCTTCAACTATGTAACTATGTAACTTTGCAACCACAAGCAGTCTCGCAATGTAGAATCAACCAAACTAGAGGGGTGAGACAGATGTTTGAGTGGGTTCCGCTGATTCAGCACCTTGTTGTCCTAAGCTTTGCTGTACAAGCCATGTGATGCAGCAGTCAAATGTTCTAGGGCAGGGGTGAGCAAACTTTTTATGCCGAGCCCCCCTTTTCATCTATGATATTTGTCGGGCCCTCCCCTGCCTGATGTAAAAACAGTATACAATACAAATGTGAATACAAATACATATAAATACTTAAATATTTCAACATTATATCATATGTGACAATCTCAAGTAGATTCTCATCATATCCTCTCCGTAACCCCCTTTGGCTTGCGGCCCCGCTGGCGCTGAGCGCGCGGTGATTGCCGCTTTTACTTACATAAATCTAAATGTGTAAATCCTCGCTCGCACGATGCGTGCTCGTGCGCGGGCACGCACGCTCACTCAAGCTTGGCACTTGAGTAAACAAAAAATTTCACTTTCTCTCAAGCATGAGCGCGGTCAGCGTCAGCGGGGCCGCAGTCTTTCTATTGACGTCAATAGACGCCTGCTGCAAATGCATTCTTTAATATTGTTTCAATTCTCTATGCTTAGTTAGGGACATTCATTATTATCCCCCATAGATTGTAAAGTGTCTGTAGAACTGCAGGGATATAGCGACCAGAAGACAGTAGGACTGGGATGAGAAAACCATGAATGCACTAAAATCTTATTCTCAAATTCCTTGCTGAAGGGCATTGCACTTATCATAACATTTGGAGCTGTAACATGTTTATGAGATGGATTACTATCTGTTTATTTGGCTGGTATCTGGTAATATTTGTTTCTTTTGGTGGACTGTCAATATCACACAGGCAATTCTTTTTGGGGGGCATTCATTCCACCCCATATCTACCTCCATTCCCCCCCCCCCTTTTTTTTCTTGTCCTATTTGCCTCTTTTTGTCATCCACCCTCCTACTTAGCAGTATTTTTTATACTTTTTTTTATGTTATGGGGTGTTTTTCCTTGTGTTTTAGTAATACATTGAGTAAAATTCAGATAGCCTACCCTTTCTTGCAATGTCAGCTGTGCCTGCTGTCCTGTGTGACTGAAGAGAATTGCAAAGCAGGGTGCCAGGTCAGGAGCAGAGTGCTGCTGCAGGGCAGACACCAGAAGAAGGGACATTCTCCTCCCCTGCAGTCCTCCTGCATTCTTGCCCTCTTCTTCCAAACCACCAGCTACTCTGACAGGGTTCTTTTGCGGCTGTCCTGCCCTCATAACCAGACTACTATATCCCCCCTTATAGAGCAGGACTATAAAAAATAGTGAGCCAGAACATACAGCTGTGTAGAGAGGGTACATTCCCTGATATATGAAAATTTAGTAGATGTCTCTTTAATCCTGAAACAATCTGTGCATGTTGAATGGCTGAGTGATTTCACTTTATTGTAATGCCAGAGTGGGTCTCTGGACTGTGAGTGCACCTTTAACTGGAGCCTTTAAGCAGGGGGGGGGGGGGGGTGAAGGAGTTTGAGTTTATTTATTAGCAGTCTCTGCTCTGTCACTGATTAACAAACAACTCTTCCAATTCCACACACTGTACACCAAATGCTGACCTATCACATGCAGCAAGCTCAGTACACCCAGCCCTGCTACACACCTGACCAGCCCCTGATCTCTCCTCTTCCTGCTCTGTCTGCAGAGCGCTGCCAGACACAGGAAGCAGGGACATTCCACGTCAGACCGCAGGGGCATGCTCCTCCCCTGCAGTCCTCCTGCGTTTTGGCCCTCTTCTTCCGATCCACAAGCTACTCTGACAGGGTTCTTTTGAAGCCGACGTACCTCCGCCACCCGCCCCATCATGTTCTGTCGCCGCCTGCGCACAGCATGTTTCGCCGCCCCCCCCAGGCTGCAGCGGCCCTGCGCCCCCCTTAAAAAAATCTTGCGCCCCCCCAGTTTGCGCACCACTGTTCTAGGGAATGTATGTAAAACACGGGTTGGAAGTTAAGCATTACGTGGCCGGCTTCTTTTACAATTCAGAAACCTGCAGCTTAAACACTGTATGCCATGTTACAAGGGGATGAATGAGGTAGGTTTGTGGAAAACATGCATATACAGATGTAGCTAATAGAGATAGGCAACATGTTTAAAGGAATTCTGGAGTCCTTTTCATCTGCGGATTTCTGCGGATCAGTCTCAAAAAGACAGATTCTGGTTTTTTTTTGTGATCAGCACAGTTTAATGAATATCCACCTTAATATCTTGTGCCGTACTCCGTATTCACAGGCAAAGTGTCACCTCTAGTTATTCCCTTGACAAATTATCATGATGCCATCACTAGTCATTCAGCTAAAGGAAAGTAGGGAGACTGATCAGATAGAGAAGTTTGATCTCATTGAAAAGAAGGGATGTTTTTACATTAAAGCCAGTATTCGATGTGTTGTGAAGGTGCTTCCAAGTTCTGGAGAGGAGTTCACATCTACCGTATTCAATTAAATGGGAGTAAAATACTTTCCCGCACGGGTAAGGCAGCTTCACAATTATTGAACAGCCATTGTGGTTATATGTTTTGTGGTAGCCAATTACATTGGCAAATTGTTTAATTGTACTGTATTTGCTAAGCAATATCGCTCATTTGAAAAACTATGGGGGGAAAAAAAACAGGTTTGAAGCAGGAGGGCTATGGAGCTTCGGGGACCCTATTCTTCCTGTTATTCTTACCTTGGAAGGGTTGTCGGAATCTCTACGCAGTTTAAATGTCCTGTGGGCCAACAGGAAGCCGCAAGGGATGATGTCATAGCTTCCTATTGGCCTGCGGAACATATAATGCCGCCATATTGATGGCCCCGACTTGCCCTTTCTGGGCTGCTACCGGCACCCCCTTCCAAGTTAAGTATCTTGGGAAGCCATGGGTCCCTGGAGCTGAAATCAATGCGGTTCAGCTCTGGGGACCCCCTCCTTTATACCTATTTTATTTATTTTTTGAAATACAAAGTGTCGCCAGAACTGCCTTTTTAAGTACTCGTATTTAGAATTGCATTGTATCATATTCATGGTAGAATATAAAATAGAACAGTTCTCAGCACTCAAAAGCACAATATAGTCTAGGACTAAGCCAAATCAAGTTTTAATATGATAATGTTTAAAGAGCATACGCACACTACAATCAGTGAATGATAAAGTATCTCAAATCAGTAAAGAATAAATGGTGAAATCTATCAATTAAAGAACATAGAATTGTAACGGAATGCAACATGAGGAAAGGGAGAAAACAGGGTAAGGGAAGGGGAGGGGAGAAAAAGGACAACAAGGACAACGGAAAAAAAGGGAAATAAGGGGGGCAATGTTTTGGGGGGTGAGCCTCTCCTTCAGGCCCGTTCCCAATGAACTGAAGGATCAATGGTACGTCCCTTAACCCTGGGATAAAAACTCCTGAAAAACAATGATGAAACCCTGCACAATGTGATAAACAGGCACCAAAAGACAGCCAATTACACAGCAGGAGCAATCCTACTGATAGTAGGGCAAAAGATGCCAGCACATATGGTGTATAAAATAAGTCATGCAACAACACTAATTAGCAGCAGTCTGTAGCAGCTGAATGTGCAACCAATCTCCCTCCTAAGTCCATGTTAATCAGCAGTATATAACAATGACAGGGAGAGTAGAAGAACACCAAGTTCCAAAAGATCAAAACCGCAGTAACGTTACGTAAATAAAACTAGGTCTCCTCTCTACAGCTTCCCAGACTAGCGTCTCAGATACCGCTTGTGCAGCAGGCGCTTCAGATTCCCGCTCTTGACTCCACTTTAAACTCTTACCCTGCATGTCCACGGCATCGGGGGCAGGATTTAGTGACGTGTTAGCTTCCTAACTGCGGCTGCGGATACTGTAGACGTCACTGAGGAGCATGGTTGGCCATACTTACTGCTCGTCATCAATTGGTTAGACCCGCGGCCATCATGATGACGTCATAGGTCACCTGATACAGTGCGCTCTTGTTGGCTGCCAGGCAATGTTGATAAGAAGGGTGATTCGTCGCTATGTTAGCCACGAAGTGTGTATTGAGTCCTCTGTTCGCCGCCTGCATCAATCGCTGGTTGAACATCAATGTTGCACCTAACACAAGCCATCTCGGTGATCTTGGTGCTCATTCTCCCAGCAAGGGTAGTAGGAACATGTTGGAAAATATTAAGCACAGAACAACACATATTAATAAAGAACAACTCCACTATAACACATTGTTGTGGAGTTTTTCTTTATTAATATGTGTTGTTCTGTGCTTAATATTTTCCAACATGTTCCTTCTACCCCTTCAGGGGGAATATACTTGTTGGCGTATTCATGTTAGGGATCTACAATCAAGAAATTATGTTTCAAATAATGTCATATACATTAAAACAAATAGTATTCCACATGCTGTCAGGGTCTTCCTGGACGTCATGCTTCCAGCCACAGTATCCTTGTCTGTCCACCGGGTGTGCTGCTGTTTCTGTCTGCTCTGGGTTTTCCGCTGTCTGTCTCCTCTTGGGTTCTCCTGTCTTCTGTCCCTGCCTGCCTTAATAGTTTCCTATTCCTCTTTTCCTTGGTTTTGTGTTCCCTGACCTCTGCCTGAATCTATGCCTGTGTTTGTCCTGACCCTTTCAATTAAGGCCCTTGCCTAGAACTAGGCTTGTCTCCGTCTGTTCCTTGCCCTGCCCCTGCTATAGCCTCAGTCCATGTGGATTCCCTGCTGCTGACCTTTGTCTGTGACCCCGACTACGATTCTTGCCACCCGCCCTGGACATCTGAAATTCAAATTACGATATGTCACCTATTTATGTACACTATGTATGTATAACTTTATTTGTATTGTCTCATCCATGTACATAGCACTTCACAGCAGTATTGAAATAGGCTTAACAAAAGAGTATGAGACATAAGGGAAATAGAAGCTTCGAAGCTTCGAAGATGAAATTAAACATTAGTCAACTTGCCCCAAAGTGCTTACAATCTAAGTAGACAAAAACACAGTTATAGTTATTGGCAAACAGGTGGTCCATGATAGATTATAGGCAGTGATTGTTAAAATGCAAAGTTACAAATAAAATAAAAAATCTCTAGTATTTAGTTTTAATCCATTGGGATTAAAATTGATAACTAAATTAATAACATTTTCATATGTTTGTGAACATCTTTGAGTGCATTGATATGATATAAATATGTATGCTAACATGCCCATAGTTCTTCCAGTAAAACTCAGCCCTAATTGCTCGCTATACACCTGTCTGACTCTTGCGTTCTACTTAAGGATATCTTCTATCTACGCCTTTTGTAGCAAAAGACCTCTGTCATCGAAAACTCCTCTCACTCACTGCCCCACACCTCTGGAATGCCCTTCCCTCAATATCTGACTGGCAGCCTCTCTCCCCACCTTGAGGACCTTTCGTAAAACACACCTCTTTAACGAAGCATATGAGAAGCTCTGTCAGCTGATACTATACATCTCATATGCACTGACCTTGGCTCCTTGCCGACGCACTTACCATAACACCCTCCTCCTGTCTCTGTAGGTTCTCCCTACTTACCACTTGTAAGCTCTTCGGGGCAGGGACTCCCTTTGCTATTGTTACTTAGGGGAGCCTGGTTCAATTCCCGGTGTCGGCTCCTTGTGACCTTGGGCAAGTCACTTGTGCCTTAGGCGTCAAAAAATAGATTGTAAGCTCCACAGGGCAGGAACCTCAGCCTGCAAAATGTCTCTGTAAAGCGCTGCGTACAACTAGCAGCGCTAGACAAGTACATGCTATTATTATTATTATTATTACTTTCATGTCTGAAGCGCTTATTCCCACTGTGTGTTATATTATTACATGACATGTATTACTGCTGTGAAGCGCTGTGTACCTGGATGGTGCTATACAAATAAAGATATACACATACCGTACATACATACAAAGAGGTAATCTGCACACCCACAATGTTACAGAAATAATGTACTGGATGTGCCTAATTAAGGCTTGATATTGAAAGGCTATTTTCCAAGAATTCTCATGTTGTAAATAACCGGTGTCTACAGTGTCTCCTAAATGAAGAGTAGGTTATGGGATAAAGTGTGACTTGATGAAAAAGACACTGGTTTTGGATAACCCAATTAATCCTATCCCCATCTGACCTTGAACAAGTTTTCTTTATCTAGTATGCTTCCCACACCAGAGATCTCAATTCAACATGCACCATACATACATTCTACGTCAGGGTTTCCCAAACTTTTTTTTTCCGTGACCCGGTTATTTTTGAACTTCTCCTTCGTGACCCACTAAAATTTTTATCGCCTATACTGGCCTATAGGGCCTGCACAGACACACACACAGCCACTGATACACACACACACACAGCCACTGATACACACGCAGCCACTGACACACGCAGCCACTGACACACGCAGCCACTGACACACACACACTGATACACACACAGCCACTGATAAACACACACACGCAGCCAATGACACACACACACGCAGCCACACAGAGACACTGCTACACACACACACACTGCTACACACACAGAGACACTGCTACACACACACACACAGACACTGCTACACACACACAGACACTGATACACACACACACACAGACACTGATACACACACACACACTGATACACACACACTGATACACACAGACACTGATACACAGACACTGATACACACAGACACTGATACACACAGACACTGATACACAGACACTGATACACAGACACTGATACACAGACACTGATACACAGACACTGATACACAGACACTGATACACAGATTCTGATACACACACACACACACACTGATACTGATACACACAAACACACACACTGATATATACACACACACACACAGCCACTGATACACACACACTCTGATACACACACACAGACACTGATACAGATACACACGCACACAGCCCCTGATACACACACACACACACACTCGCTCTCCCCTATACGTACACAGACATAAACAGTGAATTACAGGCAATGACGGATGTGAGTGACTGGAGGGGGGGGGGCAGGGACTGGGTGTGTGGGAGGGGGGGACTGGGTGGGTGGGAGCTCTTGGACTGGGTGGGTGGGAGGGGGGACTGGGACTGGGTGGGAGGGGGGACTGGGTGACTGGGACCTTGTACTGGGTGGGAGGGGAGAGGGGGGACTGGGGGGGAGAGGGGACTGGGACGGTGGGAGGGGGGACTGGGTGGGTGGGAGAGGGGACTGGGACTGGGTGGGTGGGAGAGGGGACTGGGTGGGTGGGAGAGGGGACTGGATGGGTGGGTGGGAGAGGGGACTTGCGGGGGGTGGGTGGGATGGAGAGGGGACTGGGTGGGTGGGTGGTAGAGGGGACTGGGTGGGTGGGAGGGGGGACTGGGTGGGTGGGAGGGAGGGACTGGGACTGGGTGGGTGGGAGGGGGGGACTGGGAGGGGGGGGACTGGGACTTTGGACTGGGACTGGGTGGGTGGGAGGGGGGACTGGGTGGGTGGGAGGGGGGACTGGGACTGGGTGGGACTGGGGACTGGGTGGGGGAGACTAGCACTGGGTGGGTGGGAGGGGGGACTGGGACTGGGTGGGTGGGAGGGGGGACTGGGACTGGGTGGGTGGGAGGGGGGACTGGGACTGGGTGGGTGGGAGGGGGGACTGGGTGGGAGGGGGGACTGGGACACTTGGGTGGGAGGCAGTGACTGGGTGGGTGTGTGGGAGACGGTGGGTGAGTGACTGGGTGGGTGGGAGACGGTGGGTGGGTGACAGTGACTGGGTGGGTGACAGTGACAGTTACTGGGTGGGTGACAGTGACTTTGACAGTGACTGGGTGGGTGACAGTGACTGGGTGGGTGACAGTGACTTGACAGTGACTGGGTGGGTGGGTGACAGTGGGTGGGTGGGTGACAGTGACTGGGTGGGTGACAGTGACTGGGTGGGTGACAGTGACTGGGTGGGTGACAGTGACTGAGTGGGTGACAGTGACTGGGTGGGTGACAGTGACTGGGTGGGTGACAGTGACTGGGTGGGTGGGTGACAGTGACTGGGTGGGTGACAGTGACTGGGTGGGTGACAGTGACTGGGTGGGTGACAGTGACTTGACAGTGACTGGGTGGGTGGGTGAGAGTGGGTGGGTGGGTGGGTGACAGTGACTGGGTGGGTGACAGTGACTGGGTGGGTGACAGTGACTGGGTGGGTGACAGTGACAGTTACTGGGTGGGTGACAGTGACTTTGACAGTGACTGGGTGGGTGACAGTGACTGGGTGGGTGACAGTGACTTGACAGTGACTGGGTGGGTGGGTGACAGTGGGTGGGTGGGTGACAGTGACTGGGTGGGTGACAGTGACTGGGTGGGTGACAGTGACTGGGTGGGTGACAGTGACTGAGTGGGTGACAGTGACTGGGTGGGTGACAGTGACTGGGTGGGTGACAGTGACTGGGTGGGTGGGTGACAGTGACTGGGTGGGTGACAGTGACTGGGTGGGTGACAGTGACTGGGTGGGTGACAGTGACTTGACAGTGACTGGGTGGGTGGGTGACAGTGACTGTGTGGGTGGGTGACAGTGACTGGGTGGGTGGGTGATAGTGGGTGGGTGGGTGACAGTTGACAGTGACTGGGTGGGTGACAGTGACTGGGTGGGTGACAGTGACTGGGTGGGTGACAGTGACTGGGTGGGTGACAGTGACTGGGTGGGTGGGTGACAGTGACTGGGTGGGTGGGTGACAGTGACTGGGTGGGTGGGTGACAGTGACTGGGTGGGTGACAGTGACTGGGTGGGTGACAGTGACTGGGTGGGTGACAGTGACTGGGTGGGTGACAGTGACTGGGTGGGGTGACTTACCTTGAGGCCGGACGCTTTCCCCTGCTGCCCCCGATATCCCCTGCTGCCCGGGACGGGAGGTGGGCTTGGTGCCCCGGGAGGTGGGCTCGGGAGGGGGTGCCACGGGAGGTGGGCTCAGGAGGGGGTGCCACGGGAGGTGAGCTCTGGAAGCGGGCCACGGGAGGTAGTGGGCCGCAGAGGAGATAGTATTTCCGCCTCCGTCCCACGTTGGGAGCGGGGGGGAGGAAGGGAGCTGTCACTGCTTGCCCTGCGCATACGCGCGGGACCGCAGGGGGAATCGCTGCTATTTTTTTTAACTCAAGCGGCGGGAGGGGGGGCTGGGAGGAGACACCGCGCGGCCAGCCTCGCTGCGACCCGGCAATTTTGGTGCCGTGGCCCGGTGCCGGGTCGCGACCCACCATTTGGGAAACGCTGTTCTACGTGCAGCATACATACACTCTGCATGCACCATACATACATTCTACGTGCACCATACATACATTCTACGTGCACCATACATACACTCTGCGTGCACCATACATACATTCTACATGCACCATACATACATTCTACGTGCACCATACATACACTCTGCGTGCACCATACATACATTCTACGTGCACCATACATACATTCTACGTGCACCATACATACATTCTACGTGCACCATACATACATTCTACGTGCACCATACATACATTCTACGTGCACCATACATACATTCTATGTGCACCATACATACACTCTGCATGCACCATACATACATTCTACGTGCACCATACATACACTCTGCGTGCACCATACAGTACATACACTCTACATGCACCATACATACACTCTGCGTATACCATACATACATTCTACGTGCACCATACATACACTCTGCATGCACCATAAATACATTCTACGTGCACCGTACTTACACTCTACGTGCACCGTACATACATTATACGGGCACCGCACACAAATTATTAATATTAATTCCTGTCTATATACATAATATAGATTCTGATCACTACATTTAAAGGCAACATTAAAAAATGGAAGCTTAAAGAAATTGGAAGCCCACAAGCATAATGAAGGTCAGTTTTACCCTTGTAATGCCCAGATAGAACCATTAATAATTACTACATTAATCATGACTAAACAAGCAGCATCTACAAGAATTTGTTATGGCTACATATGGTCTCCCATCTTATTTTAAAAAAAGTATTGTAAAGACTATGGTGAAGTGAGCAAATAATTGTAAAAGCAACCCTATTACAGTATGCAAATGTGAGGATTACAGCAAACATACAATAAACAAAAAGCTTTTCACTTGCATAGTTATTATGAGAATTAAACAAAATGGAACAGTAACTGCACTGGATTTCTTCAGTGTACTATGATCAAAAAGACCATATAATAAAAGAGAAAGTATTGTAAATGGATTAATGGTACAATCATAAAAACAAAACAAAAAAAACCCACTGTGAAGCAAAGTACAGGCATACCCCGGTTTAAGGACACTCACTTTAAGTACACTCACGAGTAAGGACATAATGCCCAATAGGCAAACAGCAGCTCGCGCATGCTCCTGTCAGCACGTCCTGAACAGCAATACCGGCTCCCTACCTGTACCGAAGCTGTGCGCAAGCAGGGAGACTATAGAGCCTGTTACACATGAGTTATTTACATCAGTTATGCACGTATATGATGATTGCAGTACAGTACATGCATCGATAAGTGGGAAAAAAGGTAGTGCTTCACTTTAAGTACATTTTCGCTTTACATACATGCTCCGGTCCCATTGCGTACGTTAATGCGGGGTATGCCTGTATCATTTGCATGCTACTTCAACTCCGAAAGGGTCATGTATGATATGATGCTGTTTCCACATAAACACCTTGGTTATGATACATTTCTTTATGTTGCATACTACGGTAAGGGAGAAGAATTGTCATGGAAACTTTACAAAGAAAAGGTATAGCACGTAACCATAGAAAACATGTACCATGCAGCCGTCTGAATGTTCTGGGAGATGGGTTTTCCATGACAATTACTGGGAGATGGGTTTTCCATGACAATTACTCCCTTCTTTTGCCTGCAATGTTTCCACAGTTGACACTCGCATGCCAAATGAAACTAAAAGGAATGTACTGTATTTCTGCTGAAATATATTTTTAGCTTCTGCTGCTAAAAAGAAAATGGATATGACTCCCAACAGTGATAATGTTCTTCTCAAAATATGGTGGGATAAGCAGTAAAACGTCTAAATTACAAAGTAGACCGTGTGCATGTGGCAATAAGTGGACCACAATTGGTCATTGAAAGCCCAACAATTGTTATGCTCTTACCAGGTTACTACAGTAATCCCCTCACCTTTATTGGGAGGTCACCATTTACTGTAGAGCTATTAGGAAAGTGTTGTTGCTAAAGAATGCAGAATTTAAAGGATATGTCTCATCAGTCAAAACTAATTGAGAAATCACTCTTCTTTTCAAAATGCAGTGCCACATGGGACAAAGAAACCACTGGCAATGATTTTAATAGATTCAATCTTGGTGATTACGATAGTTAAAAAAAATAGGTTTAAATACATTTTTGCAAGTTGAAACACTTCCTTTATTTCCAGTTGCACATAAGTAATTTTTCAACTTGCTTCACACCAATTATAGGTGAGTCAAATTTGCCCATGCTCATCCTTCTCTTAACCCTTTGGTTGTACCAAGAATTTTTAATGCACTATGTTATGCCTGCAAAGGGCAGACGGCGTCCTACTGATTGGAGCGCAGAGCAAAAATCTAGACTGTAGGGAAAAGGAGGACAACGACTCCTTCGTTTCCAGGTTAATTGATGCTGCGGCCACATAACTGCGCTGGGGCCCCTCCGGCACCCAAAGGGTTAAAGGACCAGTGAGTAAAGAGGCCCGGGTATGTGAGAGATATAATACAGAAAAGGGATGTGACATTCCCTCCCGATGACAATATTTAGAAAACTTTTTAAAAAATGATTTAAACTTACCACCAGTATCAATATATTAATTGTAATTGTTAAAAAAAAGTTCCAATCGTAAGAAACTCTTTAAAAACAAAACATTAAAAAAAGAATGTGGTAATAGAGCATTTAGGGTACATGAATGTCTTTAACTGGACGCACCAACGTTCATACAATGGCAGTAAACAAACAAGTGGCCTGTCAGTCACTTCCCTGAAAACCCTCCTTCTATGGTCTAATTGTATTGGGGAGGTTAGAAATAAGGTTGTATGAGCCTTAGGCTGCGCTTATAGTGCCTGGCGACGTCGACACTACGTCGCTCCAAAACAAATCCATTGACTCCATTGCAAGCGCTTATAGTAACGGTGACGGAGCGATGGAGCGACATCGCGCCCCAAATTTTTTAAGCCGTGTAAATTTGATTTTTTAGAGACAGTCGCCACATGTGACTGTCTCTAAACCAATCAGAGAGCGCTGCCCGCCCCCTTCGTGACGCCACTGGCCTTGTTGCCAGCGATGTCGCTTAAAACAAAAATATTATTTTCGCTAGTGGCGACGGGTGACGTCATCGGTCGCGTCGCCGGTACTATAAGTACGGCCTTAGTTATGTTGTTACAATGTGTGCATGTATGTATCTTTTTCTTTATGAATCTCTTTGTGTCTATGTATTAATTTATTTTAATTTATAAAAATGTTTTACCAGGAAGTAATACATTGAGAGTTACCTCTCGTTTTCAAGTATGTCCTGGGCACAGAATTATAAAAATACATGGTTACTGTATGTTTTTAAGGCTCAATAAATAAGCCTTATCAAGAGAACCCGCGTGTGTGGTTGTATGTACCCTGCAACAGTTACATTAAAAGAACAGGGTTATACAGTCAGTTCATAGACATTTCATGGACAGATAGAGTTGGAAAGTTGGGTACAGGGGATAAAGGGCTTGTGAGTTTCAGATTGAAATAGAGCAGCTTTAACAAAACTTTAACATCACTAAACATCAGCGAACGGCAGCAAACGGCTCACACCCTTTGGCTGCCCTACGGCTGCGCCAAAGGCTATCCGCCTTTGGGGCAAAGCAGATGTACACTGGGGTGGTTGAGATTCAATCCAGCTATGAACACTAAAGTTTTTTGTGTCCTCTTGGCTCATTAACATTTTAGTGGGTAGGGTTGACGTTCCACCAAGTACGAGCAAATGTTAACCCTAAGCACACTGGTTCTGTGCAGAGGGGAGCAGCTCTTGAGGAGCCCCATCAGGCTGTCCGCCTTTGGGGCAAAGCAGATGTACACTGGGGTGGTTGAGATTCAATCCAGCTATGAACACTAAAGTTTTTTGTGTCCTCTTGGCTCATTAACATTTTAGTGGGTAGGGTTGACATTCCACAAAGTATAAGCAAATGTTAACCCTTAGCACACTGGTTCTGTGCAGAGGGGAGCAGCTCTTGGGGAGCCCCATCAGGTTATCCGCCTTTGGGGCAACGCAGATGTGCACTGGGGTGGTTGAGATTCAATGCAGCTGTGTGTGTGTGTGTGTGTGTGTGTGTGTGTGTGTGTGTGTGTGTGTGTGTGTGTGTGTGTGTGTGTGTGTGTGTGTGTGTGTGTGTGTGTGTGTGTGTGTATTTATAGTTGTCTTTGTATGTAAATTTCTCTTTTTGTGTATGTATGTCAGAGTCTGGAACATTTTCACAAGGGTGAAGAAATTAAAATGTTATTGAGCTGGACATATCCCAAGAAGAAATTACCATTGTTGGACAAAGATAGTATTCGTCTGGATTCCAAGAGAAATTAAAAGGCCAAGATAACGACCAAAAGTAAGGTGGGAGGATGGAATTAGGACATTTGTTGCAGCAATGTGGAGAAGAGAGGCTTGCAACCACAGTACCTAGAAGATCATTGGGTAGGCCTTCATCCAGCAGTGGGGCGACAAAGCCTAAAGATGACAACCAAGAGGAACATTGGCGGATGAAATTAGTAATGTGAAGAAGAGAGACTTGCAACTGCAGTTCCTTGGGAGACCTTTATCCAGCAGTGGACGAGGGCCAAAGATGATGATACATATTTATGTGCATGTATGTCTAAGTATATATTTATGGCTGTGGGTTGTGACCTTGTGTGTATACAGTGGAGAGAAAAAGTTTGTGAACCCCAATAGTAATTACGGAAATTCTATAGTTTTCCATGATAACCTTCTTAAATCAAAACCAGTCTTTTCTTAAATATCCAATAGTGTTTATATTAACTAATTCTATGTCTTTTTAAACAAAATGATGTATGAATTAGAAAAACAACGAGTAATTAAGAGTCAGGGTATGTGCAAAAGTAAGTGAAACCTTGTTTTATCAGCTAAACTAAAGGGGGATAATTAGAATCAGGTGTTTAAATAAGTAGGTAAATATTCAGGGGTGAGTTTAGGAGGCCCCACCCTATATAAAGATCATACAATTTCTGCATTTGGTCTTTACCATACAGGTGTGTGGAAACACATGATGCCACGATCAAAAGAAATCTCTGAGGACCTCAGAAAGCAATTATTGATGCTCTTAAGTCTAGAAAGGGTTACCAATCCACTGTCAGTCTACAAATGGAGAAAGTTCAAGACCACAGTCAATTCTACCCAGGAGCGGTCATCCTATCAAAATCCAAGAACAACCCTGCAAATCATCCAGAAAATCAAAAAGAACCCCAGAGTAAAAGCCAAAGATCTTCACGCCACTCTCGCCTTGGCTTATGTGAGTGTTCATGACTCAACTCGCAGAAAAAGACTGAACATGAATGGTGTTATTGGAAGGATAGCAAGGAGGAAACCACTGCACTCTAAAAAGAACATAGCTGCCTTTCTGAAGTTCGCTAAAGAGCACATTGATGATTCATAAGACTTCTGGAAAAATGTTCTATGGACAGACAAATCAAAGGTAGGACTTTTGGCCTCAATGAGAAACATTACGGTTGGCGAAAACCCAACACTGCGTTGGAACAAAAGAACCTCATTACAACCGTCAAGCATAGTGGTGGGAGTTTGATGGTGTTGGGGCTGCTTTACTGCCTGAGGACCTGGATCGCTTGCCATCATTGAAACAACCATGAATTCTCCATTGTATCAGGAGAATTTCACGCCATCCTCCATGAGCTGATGCTGAAGCGAAAGTAGGTCATGCAGCAAGACAATGATCTTAAACATGCAAGCAGATCTACGAAAGAATGGCTGTAGAAGAAGAAATGTTGTGGTAGGACCTGAAGCGAACAGTCCATACAAGGAAGCCCTTGAATGTCACTCAGTTGAAGCAGTTCTGTATGGAGGACTGGGCGAAAATTCCTCAAAACTGATGTGACTGACCAGCAGTTACAGGAAATGCTTAGTTAAAGTCATTGCTGCTCCAGGGGGGCGCCACCAGGTACCGAATCTAAAGGTTCACATACTTTTTCACACATGGATATTAAATGTTCAATCATTTGTGGATAAATAAATGTTCAAAAAGTATCATGTGTTTGTATCATTTGTTTGATCAGATTATCTTTATCTACTATTAGGACTTAGATCAAGACTTAATAATATTTTAGGTTTGAAATATATGTGAAAATCCCAAGGGGTTCACAAACTTTTTTTTGGCACTGTGTATGTATGTGTGTGGTTTGTAGATCTTTATATGTATGTATGGCAGTGTTTTCCAAACCTCTTCTCGTGACCCGTGGCCACACAAAGTTTCTAAGACAACCACCTAATACTCTATTAGTATAGAAAAAAGTAAATTCACTAGAATGCAAGTGTATTGCTTATTCCCAAAACCTGGTGTGGCCATAAGGTTTACAGGTGTCCAGTATTGAACCTGACTGTCCTGTATTTGGACACTCTGTCCAGTAAAAAATTAGAGTTATTACTGGACATGTATGTGTCCGTTATTACCTTTCTGCACATAGTGACCTGACCGGCTTGGGGGGGCTTCCAAGTGAAGAGCGAGGGCAGGGCTGTGGCTAGGGGACTGGGCAGCTTCCTCCATTCTGATTGGCTATTGCTGGGTAATGCAGCCAATCAGGAGGAGGTGTCAGGAGCCTGGGGAAACAGCGTGGAGTGTTGAGAGGTGTGTGTGTGTTTGTGTCTTGAGCGCGTTGCACTTTTCACAATTGTGTCCAGTATTTTTGGAGAAGCTACCTGGCATCCCTATGTGGCCACGGGTCACGAGAGAGAGGTTTGAAAAACATTGTATGGCAATGTGTGTACTGTATCTGTGTTTGTACTGTATGTATAGTTGTATATTTGTGTCTTTATGTGTCTGTGAATATACTGTATGCATAGTTGTATATATGTATGTGTCTTTGTGAGTGTGTATGTATTGTATATAAGTCTGTGTGTTTGTTTGTATGTGTTTTATTTTTGTCTTCCAACGGATTTTTAGATTGCTAAAATTATTTGTGGGTCTAAAACCGTATCAACTGATTCCTGCTAAACTAAACTGGTGTATTAAGCATCAGAATCATTAAAGGAAAAAGACACTCGAAGCTCGATGATAATTCTGGTGTTAATTACAACAATAAAGAAGAACTCCCGCTGATTTCAATGAGAGTTTTCGTGTGATAGTGCCTCGATCAGCACGATCGCTGTTTAATTAATAACCCATAGAGCCCCCAATAATGAGAACATGTTTGGGAGACAAAAAACCTACTGGAAAATGAAAATAACAACTGACACGGCATAAATTGTAGGCGATTTAATTATATATTTCACACCATAATTTGTTTTGTCTCTTCAGGTCATTTTTTCTTTATTTTATTTGTTAAAAAAAAAATCTCCATGTCTAAGCTGACGAAATCCTCGTCACACTGAAACATGCATGAAACGTGATAAATGAGTTTCTGATACTTTCTGTCAAGAATAAACTGGTTCACTGCATGGCATTAAAATGTTTAAATCACTTTGCGTCATCTCTCATAAAAGAGCTAAATCTGGTGAAACAAACGGTATTTTAAACTCCTCTCTGCACATGGATTGTGCCACGTGGCATGTCAAGGAGTGCGTTGCTTATTAATGTCAGACTGGTGCATCTTTCAGATGGAAATTCTGTGGTCTGTGAGACATGGCATTCAGATCCAATGAATATTCCAGTAACAATGCCCCATGTTAAGAAAAACTTGGAGGAGACCTTTCATCTTGTAATGGTTTTCCACAACTCGCACATTCTTTAGTTCTTGCAACCTTTTCCCACAGCAAATACAACATCTGCTTATAATTTATTTTAGTACATGGTAAGGAATATATTAATAGTCTGAATAATCCCTCTAAAATTAAAGCATTAAATTAGATTACTTGAGGCAGAATTTCATCGTTAAGGTCCCTCTGTAAATTGCTATGTAAACTAATTTTGATGAGTTCTAACGATCTAACGTTATTATTGCTGATCTATTACTTGATCAGTGTGGTAACGAGCAGTAAATGCTGTATTATTTAGATCTCATCATTAACAAGTTTCACTTGTCCCCTCTTAAAATCAAGTAATCTAGCTAGTAAATAGGAGAGGTGCATGTGCACTATAATACACTGTATATATTATATCGTATGTGTTTTGTATATTAGAAGTTCCTTATGGAAATGGTCTTCTTCATTCTATTCACATACTTTGAAGTCAAATCCTTCAGCGTTTTCCATCTCAAAGAAGCATTGATGTAAATAATTTCAGTGAACCTCTAAATAAGGTCCTGATTCAAGATTTTTTTCCCCCTGGGGATACCAGCTTTTAAATAAGAGAAGTAATGACAATCAACTATTGATTCTGAGTAACACAAAAGTGATTCAAATAATCACCCAAGACGAAAATAACAATACTTCAATATAAACAGAATAAGTAACCCTAAAGTGATATACTGTAGACAAGTAAGCGACAATAAAGAAGAGCAAAGTGCGCACTGTCCCAAATGAGTTCCCTTGATTTCCAAGATAAACGATTATCTCTCTGCTGCTCCTATTCTCCCGTGATCGGCGGGGTTAGACCGGAACATATAGAACAAAAAGAGGGTGCAAAAAGAGAAAAACACAAGTCATAAATCATTAAAATATTTATAAAAATGACTAAATAACACTTACATAATAAAATGGGATCATGTAGATCCAATCATCCGCGTATGAAAAAACGAGTCACAAAAATGGGGTCCCACAAGTCCACAACACACGGATCTAAGTTGAAATATAGTCCGGTTCCCACTGCTGTGGATATGGCTGCAATCCACGTCCTCGTGCAAACAGGGGGATGGTAGTAGCTTCTGAGCGTCTGTCGTCACGCCTCCTCGTAGCTAAGCATGACTTCAGCTCTACGCGTTTCGCATCATATGACGCTTCTTCAGGGGTAATGTGTGTTTTGGACTTGTGGGACCCCATTTTCGTGCCCCATTT
This sequence comes from Ascaphus truei, assembly GCF_040206685.1. Classification (NCBI taxonomy): domain Eukaryota; kingdom Metazoa; phylum Chordata; class Amphibia; order Anura; family Ascaphidae; genus Ascaphus; species Ascaphus truei. The sequence continues at coordinate 475,171,475 of NC_134483.1, forward strand.
TTTCATGTGCGGATGATTGGATCTAGATGATCCCATTTTATTATGTAAGCGTTATTTAGTCATTTTTATAAATATTTGAATGATTTATGACTTATTGTGTTTTTTCTTTTTGCGCCTCTTTTTTTGTTAAGTATGCGCCAATATAAACATATAATGTGCAAACACACGTGCAAAGTGACTTAGGAAATTAACCTAACGTGAAAGTGCTACAAAATTACATATAAGATTGCACAAATATAATTAGGTGCAAAAAGGACAAAAAGAAATGCAAATAATGCATAGAAAGTGCAGTGGTAAAGATGCAGAGTGTTTATCTAGTGAAATAACCACAGAGATCAAAGCAAAATCACCAAAACATAAATCAATAACCATGAATACAATGTAACCATGAATAAAGTGGAGGCCACTGTGGGGGAGGACAGTACTAACCACGAAGTGGCAAGCGGGACGCGGAGGGAGCTGTGTGTCAACAGTCCGCACTGCAGCTTCTCCACAGCAGAGTAGAATCACAGATGGAACTTCCTGGTTGTGGTCCCCAGCCAGAGGGCAAGCGGGCTGAGACAACCTCACGTGACCACAACACATTTCTTAACAACGTACTTCGTCAGGTGGGATGATGCTTTTTAGCTGGTATTTTAAATCTGTTAGATCTATTGGGATCTTATTAAAAGTCTTAATTGCGCTAATCCCTGGTGCGCTGTGTGCATACTTTTTTGTTTTTATTTTGCGATATACCCGTCTGGGTTATCTCCTTTAGGAGACTGTGGGGAGGGACTCCATGCACCTAGCAGCAAAGGGACTGGTTTTCATGGGATTCAAGGCAGCACGCACGACTATTGATACCATTGACCAGAAAATAAGGTCTGTCAGGAGAGGATGCAGTAGTACAGGAGAATATGGCGCCGCACTTTTTTCTGCAATCGACTCTTTGTCCCTCTGGATTGGATTGACTGGGCAGCCTGCTTTTATTTCTCTCCATCTTCTCGCTATTTTCGATGTACATCACCCACGCACACCGTCCTGTTGCTAATCTTGGTGAAAAGCACAGGAAAACAAACTACAGGCAATCCTCGTTTATCCAACGGAATCCGTTCCGGAAGTAGCGTTGGATAGTGAAAACGTTGTAAAGTGAGTCCCGTGTTAATCAGTGGCGGTGAGCGTTGGATAACACATTCAGGCGTCAGATAACATATTCCGGCATTGAAAAACAGCCCATAGGGTTGCATTGTAAAGCGTTGGATATGCCATTCGTTGTAAAGTGAAACTTTGGATAGCGAGGACTACCTTTATGTCCAAAAGCACCTGTATTGTACAGATGTAGCCAGCTTCACTTTTGCTGACTTATAAGGGCAAAAAGCTATGACTCCAGTAAAAGAGGCAGCCGCATCTTGTATATCTAAGGGCTTCCCCCGACAGAAACAAAACTAAGTGGCTACATCTGTATATTGCAAGTATACGTTGTTACATTCTTTAGGGCTTTTAGGCTTAACTTTGAATAGCCATAAAGCATATCTTGTACCAGAGATCAAACATCAACATTTTTAGTACTTTCACTACATTGAAAATTTTATTTATGTTGTAAAGCAAAGCAAAGCAAAAGTGGGACTGCATGTATTCACACCTCACTCTTTTTGTGGCGTACGGCCCTTGTAATTTGGGATGACAACCCTGTGAGTTCCCAACCTATTGACATTTCACTTGTGTACAAAAGGGACATCACTGTTGCTATAAGATAGTGGATTTCTCGTCAACATATAATTAACCCTGCCAGTAATCTAATTGCTGTTCAGGACATATGACTCGTATAATAATGTTATTTCTGCCTTATTTTATTTTTTAATTAAAAGAATGTAGCAGCACTATTTTGGATAAGCTCTCAGACACATTTATTTTCTTCGATTTTTAGTGAAGATTTGTAAATATGGTTAATAGCTTTGCAGGTTTGTGCTTTAAAGAGTAATTTGGAGACAGAGGGGGAGGCTAAACTGAAATGTATATATTTTAGCCTCCTTGATTTCCTTTTTTATATAACCACCTTCTATACAGTACTTATGGCATTACCCATCTATTAGTGTCCATTGTACAAATCTGTTGCCAATCACCGTTCTTCTCGCTGTCTGAGGCAAATGTCCTATCTCTGAGATGAAATGTGTCCTAGTCAATTCAGCACTTCAAGTGACGTGAAGTAGGCCAAAGAATTATGATTTGAGGAGAATGATAAAAAGCAGCCGTTGTAATCAGTGGTTGACAAATCACCAAAAAATCTACTCGCCACCTAGTATCAAACATGTGCTGCTTGGGCCAATATTTACTCGCCCGGGGGTTAAATCCACTCGCCCGGGGCGAGCAAATGTATAGGTTTGTCGAACACTGGTTGTAATAATGGTCTGGAATGTGTTCATAATAAAAGTGCTACTATGTGTTGGAGAAGAAGTGTGCACTAGAAGAAGAAAGCACTAACTTTTTTCCACTTATCGGTACAGGTAGGGAGCCGGTATTGCTGTTCCTGACGTGCTGACAGGCGCATGCGCGAACTGCCGTTTGCCTATTGGGCGAGAGGAATCAGTGCGTCACTAATATGGCAGTCTGTATGGCAGACTTAATGTCCGTATTCGCGAAGCGAGCATACGGACACTGGTATGGTGCTATTGAAAATATGTCCTTACTCGCGAGTGTACTTAAAGTGCGTGTCCTTAAACCGGGGTCTGTCTGGAACTGGTTCCCGGGAGATGATAACATTGGATCAATGGATGACGAAAATACAAATACAGAAAGCTCCAAGGAGCAAAAGTACTTTTTTTTGTTTTTTTTTGTACTGTACTGATTTTTTTTTTTAGTTTTGTACTGTTTTTATAACACTATAGTTCAAGTAGCTTACCTATCTATCTAGGTAATCCAGTAAAAACATAAATCGTATTATAATGCTCATTGAACAAAAAGAGATTTGAGTATCCATGGAGCATTAGTTAGCTGATAATGATCTTTGCCCTCCCATTTTTGTACAGATGCAAATTTTCTCGAATTATGGTAACAAATTATACTACATTTAAAAGTGAGGTTTTACCACATTACATGGGACACCTTCAACTTCATTTTTAATTTTGTGAATTATTTATTGTCACTGATCCTAATTTGAGCCTCAATGGTAGCAGTACACTGGGCTGGGTGGAAGAATATAAATCAGGGACAGTTGCTCATGGAAATGAGTGAATGTTGTTGCAATGAGGGATGCTGTCACACTGCCATACCCAAGGTTGTTGACATTCCTTATCCATCAACACAGCATCGATCTACTCCCTGTGGGCAAAGAACTTGTGTTCTTTTGTTTTCTATGGCATGTTTTGCCTCGCCCTTTTAATGGTGCTAAATACCTCAGTCTTTAATTCTTTACAATGTACATATTTTGAAATTAAGATTAATTTGCTCTACAAATTATTCTATAGAGAAGAGTCGTTAAAGCTGCAATCCCCATACTGTACTTACATTTAGCGAAAAATACATTTTTACAGAATGGGACGCAGAGGATCCATGGAGCACGTGTAGGTGTGTGTGGTCCCTTTTGGGAAATCAATATCAATACCTTACTCCAGGGGTGCGCAAACTGGGGGGGATGAGATTTTCTGGGGGGGGGGAGGGCACGGTACTTACAGATCTCACGCGCTCTTCCCCAAAGCATTTAAATTAAATGCCAGGAGATTGCACGCAAGGCATCTGTAAGTTCCCTTACCTTGTTTCCGACGGCTTCGGGCGGCACATCGCCATGGCAACGTGGCGTCAAATACCGCCATGGGGTCACATGACCCCGCGGCGTCATTTGACGGTAGAGACAAGGTAAGGGGGGGGGGGCGCGAGCAGTGGGGGAGAGCAGGAAGGGATGGCACGGGGGAGAAAGTTTGTGCATTCCTGTCTCTCTCCATGCCCCACTCTCATGGGCCATCATGAATCCACAATGTCAGAGCATTGGATGACCCTGGTGGCTATCTTTGATTTTAATTACATTTTACTGGCACATAAAAAGGTAAAAATGCTGGGAACTCAACTGTAACTGCACCAGTTGCTGCTCTAAACATTCAATTTTATGCATCACTAATAAAAAGCTAATAAAAAAACTAATAAAAATAATAAAATATTCATGTTGTTTTAAGGCTTTCTTTTTTCTTTCTTTTTTTTTTTTTTACACCGGCTAGAAGCAGGGGGTCTCAGGAGCTGATCCCTATTAATTTTAGCTACGGGAACCCCCTGCTTCCGGAGGTACTTACCTCCATAGTGTGTGCCACTGCAGGGCTCACATAATGGTCGATTTTCAAAGCTCCTGTGACCTGCGGGCCAATAGGAAGCCGTGACGTCATCCGGTGCGGCTTACTATTGGCCCATGTGACGCGGGAGCTTTAAACTGTAGAAAACTGCAGAAGATACTGGCATCCACTTAGGAGTTACTGTAAGTATCTCTGGAAGCAGGGGGTCCCCGGAACTGAAATTAATGGGGTTCAGGGATCCCCTGCTTCACATTCTGTAAAAATGTATCCTTTTACATTTAAGTACAGTATGGGGATTGCAGCTTTAACGACTCTTCTGTATAGAACAATTTGTAGAGCAAATTGGTCTTAATTTCATAATATGTACATTGTAAAGAATTAAAGAGTTATTTAGCACCGTTAAAAGGGTGAGGCAAAACGTGCCATAGAAAACAAAAGAACACAAGTTCTTTGCCACAGGGAGTAGATAAATGCTGTTCTATCCTGTATTAAACATTTATTTTTTTATTATTAAACGCTAAGGATTGTTTTAAAGCTCAACTTTAATTCGCAAAAAAAATGAAAAGAACTACATATTATTTTTAAGTCTCTACAGTAACAATAATACATAATGATAGGCTTGAAAAAAATTATATGAATAAATATACAGTACAGTGTATATTGTTTCTGTTAGCGGTCTCATACACAACTGAGGAAGAGGATTCCAAAATTGCATTGATTAGGGTTGAGTTTTATTCCAATTCTTAGAATGTTTATAATAGTGATTATTTGTAATAGTCCCTGCAAATATTAATGCTCATCAACATTTCCCTGACACAGAAAACCACTAAATTTTCAGAATGTTAAAGGGTCCATGTTAAAATGGATATGAAGCAAAAGGTGACACTTTGTGCTCACTTTCATGTCATTTCCCAGAATCCCTGGCTGCAGTGGAAGCACTGTATGCTAAGAGATAATGGGGAAAGGCAGGGTTATAGACCTGTGTGAGATGTGAATGTTCTCACAAGTGATATTTGTATTTGCTATAAACTAGTAGTGTACCAAGTCCTCTGAATTGACGGTTACCGGGTACCCAGGGAAAAATAAATAGAAATATTTTGCCGGGCTGGGTAGCATTGAATTACCTGCAGCCAGCGGTGGAGGGTAAGGAAGACCGCTGTGGAGGGTGAGGAGGACCACGGCGACATCGTAGGAGCAGTGGCAGACATCCTGGTGGCGGTGGCAGCAGAGGACATCATTGTTGAGCCAGTGGGAGCAGCAGAACACAACCTATCACAGCTGATGCCGCTGGGAGCCGGGACTGGAGCAGGAGCATTATTATTGGACAGCCGGGGAGGAACAGGCTGTTCCCTTGGTCCCACCAGCATCAGCTGTGATGGGATGTGTTCCGCTGCTCAAACCGGCTCAACAATGACGTCTTCTGCTGCCACCGCCACCAGGATGTTTGCCGCTGCTCCCATGATGTTGCCGTGGTCCTCCTCACCCTCCGCAGCTGGCTGCAGGTAAGTGTTCTGCTGCTCTGTTCCTGCTGTTCTCCAAGAGGAGGACTGAGGGAGCAGAACGGAAATTAACCGGCCATGGGTCCCAGCCCCTGGTCCCAGGTCCAGGTAATTTCCGGGTATCGGTAAAAGTGTGTAACGTTGCTGATTGCAAGACAGGATACGGACCCGCAGGGCAGAGGTAGGGAGTAATACACCGACCTTGGCCTGATCAGAGGATCCCAGGCCAAGGTTGGTGTATTACTCCCTACCTCTGCCCTGCGGGTCCGTATCCTGTCTTGCAATCAGAAACGTTTCACACTTTTACCGATACCCGGAAATTACCCGGACCCGGCACCAGGGGCTGGGACCCAGTGCTGGGTAATTTCCGTTCTGGGATGCAGGGGTAGTCAGGTATGGTTCCGGGGTCGAGGCAGGCAGCAGGCAAAGGGTAGTCAGGTCCGGTTCTGAGGTCGAGACAGGCGGCAGGCAAAGAGTAGTCAGGTCCGTTTCCGAGGTCGAGGCAGGCGGCAGGCAAGGGGTAGTCAGGTTCAGTTCCAAGGTCAAGACAGGCAGCAGGCAAAACAAAGACAGAGCTTAGACAGGACAAGGTAACAAGTTCTTTGCAAGAGAAAAGACTAGTAGCAACTGCCTGCCTTGTAAAGACCAGGGGCAGCTGCTGACAATGAGAACCAAAGAGAGGCTGATTTCCTGTCAGGGGAGTAAGGGTAGGACTTGCCAGGAAGCAAGATGGCAGTGGTGGCTTTGGACCAGATTTGACTTCCTGCAGCATTCATCCTGAATGTTCAGACAGATCCCTTATTAAGTGCCAGGTAAGCCGGGTACCTGGTAATTTTCGGGTACTCGGTACATCACTACTATAAACTGTACGATGGAGGATTTTTGGTCCTTTTGTACTCATCATAACTTATTTTGTGTCAGAATAAAAAAACAAAATAAATGGTAGTTGGTAATATATACAGCATATGTATATTGGGATAAATAAATAGGACTGCAGCATTTAGATAAGCTCTTAATTACGACCAGTTTTCTACAATACATTTACACATGTAACCATTTTTCTTTGTCAGTTGTTAATCATTTTCTGAATCATCACATATATTCAAATTACTGCATAATAGGAATTTATCCAACAGTTTTCTTGGTTGTGGTGATTGTATAAACAATTTCACCAAACAGAGTTGCAACTTCTGTAAAATAAATTTTTGCTGTAAAAATGATCTTACTTGAGTTGTTTTCTTCACGCTGTGGCCTGTTCTTTGATCTAGTTCTTTGATGTTTATCTACTGCTAATGGATGCAGCACTTTGCATTTAAATGAGAAGTTCCTCCTAGTACAAAAATAAACCAGGGACCTCTGAATGATTATCAAATAATTTGATAACCTTTAACTTTTTCATGGTAACCAAAAGCTTTGGGGGCTTTTTACAATATTTTGGTAATACGACTATTCGTCAGTCTTCAAACTAGAAGTGAATTGTTATTTTTGTTTAGTCAATTGTTTGTACTGTACAGTAATTATAAAGCCATCATCAATCACATAGATAAACATACAAATCTGATATGCTTGAATTCAGCTGACCCGCAGTAAAGGGAAGCACATTGATTTTAACAAAATCAAATAAGTACATTTGTTACTTTAGGGCCGATTGCATCTTTCTAAGGAAGCCGATTACACTGATTTTTTCCCCCTTGATCTTATACTGTATGTTGGACTGAACCTTTGACTGATTTTGGCCTGCTCCTGAATCACAAACTGCAAAACAACTGAAGGAATTTCTACGATCGCTTAAGATTTCTCTCTGCCTTATTCATTTCACTGACTCTTTGATGCTCATCCTGTGAATCTATAGCGTCTGCATATGAAAGACTTACAACCTAGAGACGGTCTCCTCCTGTGCTTTGGAAGATATATTGCATAATAAATGCAGCCCTTTTAAATACTGAATGAATGGTCTTTCTGCTGATAACGTAGAGAAACCACAGCCCCTGTTACAAATACCTGGTTCTGATTCCATTGAATGTAGTGATCATATTAGTGGGCCTCTATAGGAACTCTATATAGATGTAGTTATTAAAGAACCTTCCAGGTTTCGCTTTCATACATTCTATGGAGATTATATCAGAGAGGTCAAGCAAGAGACTATGTAGAGTTATAGTAGCTACGCTTGTAGCTGTGTAGAATTATAGTAGCTACCTTTTTAGGCTTAGCTGCTTAGTTGTAGTAGCTGTGTTGGTAGCTGTATAGAGTTATAGTAACTGTGTTGATAGCTGTGTACATTTATAGTAGTTGTGTTGGTAGCAGTGTAGAGTTATAGTAGCTGTGTAGGTAGCCGTGTAGAGTTATATTAGATGTGTAGGTAGCTGTGTAGCGTTAGGCTGCCCTTATAGTAATGGCGGCGGCGATGTGCTCGCGACCGTTGATGTCACATGCCGCCGTCGCTAGTTGCACTCGAGTAGTGCGATTTTGCTGGCGGCAAGGGGCGGTGACGTCAGCAAGGGGGAAAGCACAAAAGGCAAGATGGAATGTGATTGGCTTGGCGTGATGCGGCCGTGGCTGTGTATCACAAAATCCATTGACTACAGTGATTGTGGTCTCCCTGTCGCTACATGTACGGACTACATGTACTTGTTTTGGCGCTGCGTGCTGTCGCCATTACTATAAACGCAGCCTTATAGTTGCTGTGTAGCGTTATAGTATTTCTTTTTTATTTATTTATTTATGAAATGTTTTACCAGGAAAACCTCTCGTTTTCAAGTATGTCCTGGGCATAGAGTTAAAATGACAAATAGTACATGGTTACAAATACTGTACAGTTACATAAGTGAACAGGGTATACATTATATACAAGACATTGCATGCATAGTTAAAAATAATATATATTATGGGCGTATGTAACAGTTACAGACCAGATTAAAATGTGAGACAGCTTTGGTTTTGAAAGAACTTAAACTGGTGGTGGATGTGAGAGTCTCCGGTAGGTTGTTCCAGTTTTGGGGTGCCGGTATATCCTATGCATTTAAAAGTCCCAGTCACGTGACGCGGAACATTCAAATGCACAGGAGATCCCGGCACCCTGTAACGGGCCCTGTATCTCGAGAAGCAGGGGATCCCCGGACCTGAAATCAACGCGGTTTTGCTCCGGAGACCCCCTGCTCATACAGATACACTAGTAAGAAAAATTAGATTAAAATATGTAGTAAAAACCAATACACAACACACCCCGTGTGCCCCCACATAAAATCATTATTTATTTTTTTAGACAGGATTAATACCACAGGCCGGCAGGGGTCCCCGGGTGGTCCCCACGGGTGTCCGCAGGCCCCACAGGGCACCCCAGGCGGTTCCCACTGGTGTCTGGGGCCCTCGGGTGGTCCCCACTAGGCTCCGGGGCGCCTCCTGGTGGTCCCCGCGGGTGTCCGTGGGCCCCAATGGGGTCCCCGGGTGGTCCCTGTGGGTGTCTGGGGGTCCCTGGGTCGTGCCCACGGGTGTCTGTGGACCCTCGGGTGGTCACTGCGGGTGTCTGGGGGCCCCACAGGGATCCCCGGGTGGTCCTCGCAGGTGTCTGGGGGTCCTCAGGTGGTCCCCTTGTTCATCCGGGGGTCCTCGGGTGGTCCTCAATGGCCTGCTGTACCATTCCAGTATTAAAAAAACAAAAACATGGCCTACATTTCAATCAATAGACACATAAGCACAGTAAAGTGCAAAATAACTATTATCCAGATATGGATAATAGATTATTTGCCCATTATTAAACACAACATTACCCAGGCAGCATAAATAAAGTAAATAAAAACCATTCTACTTACCCCTGTCAACATGAAGGGCGTCCTCATCAGCATACTGCAGGGCCATGTCATCCGATGCCACCAACAATACATAAAAAAATATAATCTAGTGGCTATAGTAATTAATAGGTTAACCCACCCTCCCTCACTACCCACCCAGGAGGCCTATTCACCCACCCTGGACCCACTATACCCGCCCTGTACCCATTGAGTGGCATAGTAGTACATCATACCCATATAATATGGGCATGATAGGCTATTATAGCAGTAAATGGTCACACTAATGCAAAAGCATGAATGTGAAAAATAAACAATATTATAACAGATACAACAAGCACCTAAACACCCAGAAACAGAAATTAAAAGCACTAGCCAACCAAGCAATTAACTAAATAAAACCACTAGCCAATCAATTAAAGAAATTAAACTACTAGCCAATCAATAAAATAAATAAAACCACTATGCAATCTATAACATAAATCATACCACTAGCCAAAAAATACATTTAATACCTAAAAGCAGTAACTAACACAACAATTAATTCATACAACCACTAGGCAACACATTAATTAAAACCAGTAGCCACCAAAATACATCATTAAATAAAATCGCTAACCAATCTGTAAAAAGAATAAAACAAGCCATCACAATTCAAATGAATTTAATCTAAACAATAAAAAGACATAGAAAATCAAACAGTCAATAGAAGAAATGCATTTGCCAAAAAATGCATTGGCTCCCACTGTATTCATCTGTACCCGTAAACAGGCACAGATTAATACATGGCAGTCAAAGGGCAATGAAAAAAATAAAAACATAAAAAAAGAAAAATCCTATTAAAAAACTTGTAAAAATAAAAGTACACATTCTTTGTCTGTCATCTCTCAGTAACGCATGGTCTGAGGGAGGGCCCAAGGACTTACTCCTTTTATTTTAACATTTTGCTCACAATAATTATTAATCTGTGAATACTGACTTGGTGCATTGTCCATTCCACTACCATTAGTTTTAGTAGCATTGAGTGACTGACTCTGAAGGAGTTTAGTAATTCAGTAACAACAACAACAACAATAACAAATAATTAACACAACTGGTCAGAGAGGCAGACTGTCTGAGATAATTAATATTAGCTAAGCTTTAGTCAACTGGCAGTAATTAGTCAGTCTCAGACTGACTTGCCTGCCAGTGCCACTGAGTCCGTCAGTGTCACTGCGTGCCTGCTGTCTTCGGCTTGTTGTGTGTTATTGTTTATCTGCTACCGCCAATGTCACCATCAGACCACATCATCAGACCACCAATGTCACTGTCTGCCCACCACCATCATAGTCTGATTCCCAAGACGTGCAAATATGGCATGAAATGAAAGAGATTAGTTGGGGATTTTTTTTAACAATCATCTAGTGGGGGCCCAAACAAGCCAGCACCCAAACAGCTATGCCAGACATTTCCACAACATAACATCTAGGGTGGAATTGACACCTGGCACTGTCTGCAGGTCGGCCAGCAGTCACCATTAAGTAACATCTAGGTTGGCAGTTGTCACAGTGCTTGGATTGTTTAACATTTGTATGTCCTAAACCACGGTTACTGTTCCATCTCTCAGTAATGCACAGGTGGGAGGGAGGGCCCAAGTACAAATTGCTCCCAATAATTATTAACCTGTGGATACTTAGTCAACACTCTTTTGAGTGTTATATCTGTGTGAATCAATGCATTGCCCAGTACCACTAGTCTTAATAGCAATGAGTGCCTGACTGAGTATATTATTGAGTAGTAAATTAAATTAAATAACATCAATAAGTCGATTACACAACTGGTCAGAGAGGCTCTAAGGCTGACTGTGTGACGTGAACTACACTAAGGTAAGCTTTGCAGCTACATAATTTGCCACTGTCACTGCTGTCAGTGACTTGTGTTTTCAATCACCATAACCAATGCATCATCATCATCATTAATATTTACAGTATCTCATTGCCACTGAAAAACCAAAATGGTCAAATATGGCATCATGAATGTGATTAGTTGTATTTTTGTTGGACCGACCATCTAGTGGGGGCCCAAACAAAGCCAGCACCCAAACTGCAGTGCTATACCAGACAGGTGGCACACCATAACATCTAGTTTGGAATTGGCATTTGGCAACTGGGAATGTAGGCCGGCCAACAGCACCAGCCACCAATTACGTAACACCAAGTTGGCATTGGCACAGTGCTTGGATTGTTGTGTTTATGTCCTAAACTACAGTTACAGTCCCATCTCTCAGTAATGCACGGCTGGGAGGGAGGTCCCCAGAACATACACCTTTTATTTTTTTTCCCCTTATTATGAAAAATACTCAATCATTTCATAACTTTTCCCATTAGCTTTGACAATCATATTGACAACTACAATACTATATTAGCCCTGGCAATTCCATGATTAGGTCTACAGACTGCAGGCATGAAGAGCTACCTCTCTAAAATACCCATATGTCATTTAACTCTAACATGGTAACTGTGATGCGAATGGTCTACAAACACCATTCTCACAATGAGCTATGGCATATGCATACTATGGGTTCAGCTTGATGTAATGAGAACAATATTGCATTTTACAACCGTGATTTAGCTGCCATTTCGGATCTGCCAATATGCTCCACCGGCTCAAATGAAAGCTGCATAGGGTGCAACACTTGTTGCTATACTGTTGCTACATACGAGCACTCTGTTTGCAACATTGTTCATCAAATACACTGAACGAGCTCACTCCTCCAGCTTGTTTCTTTACTGCTGGCGATATGCTGCTGATCTACTCTATATCTACTTTATAGATTTTTTTAATTACTTACCGTTTACTCCAAAGGGAGTCTCTGCTTGAGCATATGAGGTGTATCAACTATTCAGTAAACATGTACTTAGATCTGCAGGATATATATAACTACACAGACATATATATATCTCTGCTGTACCATCTCTATGGATACAACAGTCCAGACTCTCTGAGGGATTTAACCCTTGATACTGAATGACCGCTAACTACTGTGTCATTGTGCAGACCCTGGCACGCTTTTGTATCTGTAACAACGTGATTGGTGAAGAAACTGGCGCTAATTAAGTGCTAGTGATCACTTAAAATACAGTGAATATATATAACACATATATAGTGATATAAAATAAAATCGTGACTCAAAATAGTGCAGTAGTGAAAATAAATAAACGTTGTAACCCCCTGCTCAAACCCTCTGGAAGGGACTGTCTTGGCTGGTCCCAGAAGATCAAATGATATTTTCTCAACCCAGGGGGAGCATGTACTGTAGGAGAAAACACAACAGACAAAACACACTAAGTGCAGACTATATGGTTCAGGTGTGAGGTAATAATGATGCTTGGCCTCTATGTGCTGCCTACTCACAGGATGTAGGTAGGATAAGTACAGTGACGTGATCAGTAGAAAGTGGTGGGTCCCTCTAACCATACACAGGAAGCAGCTGGGACTGAGGTATCAGTAACAGGTGTACATGTAAAGATAAAGACAGACCTCCATGGTGCAGATCAATGGTAAACAGATAAACTTTATGAAATATTATAAAATGTGCACTCACAATGTATAAAATCAATATAAGCGTTTTTTCACTATATAAGTGATAGGAGGGTAAGGGTGGTTGCCGCAGCTCACCGCACCGCCAATAACCCGGACTGTTCACCTCTGCAGGTTCCCTGTGTTTCTCTCACAACACCATGACAGTGTGGGGATCTCCTGCTACAGTGCCTCCGGCGCGTCGCGTCACTTCCGGTGGGTACGATCAGCTCCGTCGCGTCACTTCCGGTTCAGCGGTTGATTGACAGTTCACGGGCACCAATCCTTTCACCTCCTGGGCGGGTCCACTCTACGCGTTTCGCCAATAGAATGGCTGGCTTCGTCAGGAGTATGGACCCTCCCCTTCTAGTGTTACCTTATATACCTTGTTCAATTATTGGTTTTATTAACCCCTGCAGTGCTGGTATGAGGTCTATGAGCATGGTTGGATGTGTTCACAAATTCATTATAAAAAATTCATTATAAAAAATCAGGGTTAAAGTTGGGAGATATGGAATGCTTGTCCAATCAAATGTCTTGTTTATTTAATTTATTAATTTATTTAATTAGGCTGTTTGAAGTTTGGGGAAAAGGTAGGAGGTATACAAAAAATAGCAGCAATGTGAAGACTAAAAAATAAATAAATAAATATACTTAATCAAAAATGTAAGATTACTTAAAAATACATATAGGAGTGATTTAGTAAAGTTCAGTAATGTAGATGGATCTAAGTCCATCTATTTAGTAATGAGGATGTGAATGCATCCCTAAGACAATGCTCCAGCACACTAAACCCTCAACATCGCTGTAACTCTTATTAAAGGGACAGTGTAGTAGCAGCATAGAGGTTATAATACTTATTACATAGATTTATACAATATTCTCAAAAAGACTTTAATCCTTTCTGAATCGGACCTCATAAACAGACTCCTCCTAAATGACCTTTAAACTAAAAATGAAATATATATACCATGTAAACAGTGTATGAACATATAAACGACGCATATGTAAACGGAGCTTTCTTGTTAACCTATGGAGGGAGGGGATGAATGGAAAGGAGAGAATTCCATATTAGAACACATATGACAATGCAGAATGATAACAATATTTGATTCATATGAAATTATGACAGTATAAGAAGAGAGAGGGGTCTAATAAAATAGATAAAAAATAAATATAAAAAACATATAAAACTAAATAAAATTTGTGCAAGGATTTTATTTCAGAAAGGGGGCTACGTCTATTTCCATATTTAGTCCTCTGGGATGGAGGGATCTTAGTTTATGGATCCAAAAGGACTCCCTTTTGATGAGCTCTAAGTTCCTATCTCCTCCACGCCAGTGTTGCTTGACCGATTCTATGGGCATGTACGTTAGTCCTTTGGGATCCCCCTGATGTTTTTCTAAGAAGTGATTCGGAACACTATGAGTGACTAGTTGCCTATTAATGCTGCTAAGGTGTTCTAGTATCCTGGTTCTAATTGGCCTCTCTGTTTTACCCACGTACTGCAACTTGCACGGGCACTCCAGGACATAGATTACGTGATCTGTCCTACATGTCAAACATGATTCTATCTGGAAAACTTCTTTCGTCACATTTGAACAGAACTCAGTTTTTTTTATCTGATTTGAATTCACATGCCCTGCATTTGTTGCAGCCGAAAAAACCTTTTCCCGTTTGGAGCCAGCTATCAGGATTTGTGTCACTCTTTTTCAATGCACTTGGGGCCAATCTGTTTTTAAGGTTGTTTGCTTTTCTGAAAATAACATTCGGCTTCTCAGGAATGGCCTCACCCAAAATCGGGTCATTTCTGAGAATGTCCCAGTGTTTATGAATAATGTTCCTTATAGCCTTAGCTTCCCCACTATAGTTTGTGAGGAAAGCAAAGTCAAATTTCTCATTTCTCCCTTTCTTCTTATCCTTTGTTCTAAGTAAATCCTCACGATTAATACCCTCCACTCTCCTTATATCATTGTCCAGCTTCTCTTCCCTATATTCTTTCTCTATAAATCTGTTTTTGAGATACTCTGCCTGTTCGCGATACATGGTGTTATCACTACAGTTCCTTTTTAGCCTAGTAAACTGTCCAGGAGGTACACCATCCATCCACCTGGGCAGGTGACAGCTTGATCTTAATATATAGTTGTACCTCAGAACGCCTCTGGAGGAAATTTCACAGTCTCGCAGACTTACAAATGTATCCTATCCTGTTTCAACTCTGCCCTCTGTCAGGCTAAACAATACTTTTTTTCTTCACCAATCAACACGCACAAGTCTAACCCACGCCGACTCTTCTCTGTTTTTGACCCTCTACTCAGCCCACTGTCTGCTACCTGTTTTTCTTCCTCCATTTCAAAACAGGACTTTGCTGACTATTTAAAAAAAAAAAGGTGGAATCCATATGTAAAGACATCCCTTCTGTATCATCCTCACATTCTAAACCTCTTCCTCTCTCCTCCTGCCTTCACACACTCTTTTTCAGCTGTCATAGAGGAGGATATATCGCTTCTGATCTCCTCTTCTATTGCTAGCACTTGCCCTCTTGACCCCATTCCCTCCCATCTCTTAAAACGTCTTGCTCCTACTCTATTCCCTATGCTCAGACTAAGTTTTAACTACTCCCTCTACTCTGGTATCTTACCTTCCTCCTTCAAACATGCAACAGCTATACAATTACTCAAAAACTGCAATCTTGAACCTACCTGTCTCTCTAACTATCTTCCTGTCGCCCTCCTGCCTTTTGCCTCTAAACTCATTGATCGCCTTGCATTCTCTCTCTTTCTCCATTTTCTCACCATCTATGCTCTTCTAGATCCTCTACAATCTGGCTTCCGCACTGCTCATGCCACTGAAACAGCCCTCACTTAAATAATTAATGATGTCTATGCTGCCAAAGACAAAGGTCACTACACTCTACTTATACTGCTCGACTTCTCTGCAGCCATTGATACTATGGACCACCCTCTTCTCCTTCACATTCTCCATACTTTTAGTATCTGTAAGAAAGCTCTATCCTGGATTTTCTCTTACCTCTCCAATTGTACTTTCAGTGTCTCGTTTGCTAACACCTCCTCCTCCTCATTTATCGATCTCTCTGTGGCTGTATCCCACGGGACTGTCTTGGGTCCTCTTCTCTTTTCTCTCTAGGTGACCTTATAACATCTCTTGGGTTCAAATATAACCTTTATGCTGATGACACACAAATGTACTTTTCAACCCCTGACTTTATACTTGCTGTACAGACCAAAGTTTCTGAATGTCCTTCCACTATATCATCATGGATGGGCCTCCACCGACTCAAACTTAACATGTCAAAACAGAGCTCCTCATATTTCCTCCCGAACCTGGCCCTACTACCCCCTTCAACATTACTGTTGGAAGTACTATCATACAACCAATATCGCAAGCACGCTGCCTAGGGTCACATTTGACTCCTCCCTCACATTCTCCTCTCACATTCAAAATGTTGTTTTTTCTCCACAATATTGCAAAGATATGCCCTTTCCTCTGTTGCTCTACTGCTAAAACTCTGATACAGACCCTCATTCTCTCCCGTCTCAACTACTGTAACCTCCTGCTGTCTGGCCTTCCTGCCTCTAACCTGTCTCCCCTACAATCAATACTAAACACTGCTGCCAGAATCACTTTACTCTCTCTCTCCTAAATCTGTCTTGGCGTCTCCCCTGCTTAAATTTCTCTCCTGGTTTCCTATCAAATCCCGTATCACACACTCAATTCTCCTCCTCACTTTTAAGGCTTTACATTCTTCTGCCCCGCCTTAAATCTCAGCCCTAATTTGTTTCTATACACCATCCCGACTCTTGCATTCTGCTCAAGGAAGTCTTCTCTCTACCCCTTTTGTATCTATAGCCCGGTCCTGCCTTAAACGTTTCTTACTCACTGCCCCACACCTCTGGAATGCCCTTCCCCTCAATATTTGACTAGTGCCATCTCTATCCACCTTTAAGACCCATCTTAAAACCCACCTCTTTAATGAAGCATATGGGTAGCTCCGTGGCTGATACTATACACTTCATACATCGACCTTGGCCCCTTGCAGACGCACTTCCCAGAACACCTTCCTACTGACTGCACGTTCTTCTTTTCCTAATGTTACTTTTATGTCTGAAGCGCTTATTCCCATTAAGTGTTATTTATATATTTTTATTATACCATTAAATGCAAATAGGCTGAGATTATACTGCGCGCTTGGCGTCGCACGCACCCATTGCTCTAGCGATTTCTGCACTTACTATTTACGTACTGCAAGTTAGAAACGTATTATTTGTATTACCCCCATGCCACTTGGCTCCCGAGACACATATTAGTAAAGTTGCAGAGTTTATTTCTTCCTCCAGGGAAAACAAAATGGTTGTCAAAAGCCGCAACATCATCAACTGCAACTTCATATTGGGCAGCCGTTTATTTCCCACTTGAAGGCGGGAGTTTCCAATCCTGCAAACAGAAATGGGAGTTGGTTAGGGAGGATAACAGCTTTAAAAGGAGCAAGCCAAACCATTTTTATTTTGTTTTCATTTTTAAATACAGGTGAGAAGCAGATGGTCTCCCGAGTTGAACCCCACTAATTTTAGCTCCGGGAACCCTTGCTTCTGGAGAGACTAACATAGGGGGTGCCGGTATCTCTGCTGTTTTCTGCAGTTTAAAGCTTGCGCATCACATGGACCAATAGGAATCCACACTGGGTGCCATCACGGCTTCCTATTGGACCATAGGGCCCAGGAACTTTGAAAGCAGTCTTAATGTAAACCCCTGAGTGGCTACTGGCTCCCCCAACACCCCTATGTATGAGGTTTAGGCGCCGTCAGCGTCCAAACTGAAGCCATCACATCCATCTTGTTCCCTGGCAGTCCTTTACTCCTGCCCACACTTAGGCTGCAGGGGCCATCTTGGTCACTGGCGTCCTGCCTATAAAACGGCAAGACTTCCTCCAGGATATTGCCAGAGAATAGTTCCTGTCTGGTTCCTGTGTTCCTTTTTATCGGCACCCTGCCTTGTTTCCAGCCTGTGACCCCGACCTTGCTCCTCTGCCACCTGCCTCAATCCCAGCCTTTGACCCAACTATTCTATTCTCGATTCAGGACTTTATCTCTCGGTTCAGGTCAGTGATCTATATCCTACCTCAACTTTGCGGGTCGCTTCTTGTTTAGAGACGAGCATCGTTACACTACGAAAGCAAGTACCTCCGGAAGCAAGGGTTCCCCAGAGCTGAAATTAACGGGCCCTGCTTCAATCTTATGTTAAAAAAAAAAAAAAGAACAAAAACCAGCTTGGATTGCCTTTTAAGGGCTTTGCAAAGAAGCGTGAGTTTAGCGACTGACCTTTTTTAATCTGAATTTCTGCTGTTATGCTGGCCGCTGCTAATAGATCTGCCTTGCGTAAGGCTTTCACTTGACAGCAAATCTATATATGAAAGCTGCTATGGGCACAAGTGTGAGGCAAACTTACCAATCATCCATTTTAGCCCTTAAAAAGGCAGGTAAGAAGAGAATTTGTGCTTAAAACATGTTTGCGTTACATTGTCAAAAAGACACTACTAAACCTTTACAGCAAAATAATCAAAAGCAGTGGATCAATATGTGATTTTGTTAGGGCAAAAAAAAAAACCTTTTATATTTTTTATGGTCAACACTTTAGGTCTTTTGCAATAGTTTGTATATGAGCAGAGTGCAAATATAATCAGCTAAATCTCCTACAATGTAGTCCAACACTCGAGGGTGTGATGTGTATAAGAAATGCACCGTATGTTACACTTCATTATTTTAAGACCTACATTGCCAGTACTGTAAGTCACTGAACAGTAATAGCAAATCGACCGACAGCGTACCATGAGTTATGTGACTGGTGCTTTTATTGTCATGTACTCAGAAAATTGTTTCTGGGAAATATTATTACTGTTATCTGCAGATGTGTATACAATTCAATAAGTCCTCACAGCAGATAATAACTTTGTGATGATGCAGTGCTGTGCAAAGAAGCGTTAACCTGTTCGATGCTTGAGGTGCAGCGGCACGGACTTCTGGAATCCAACCGTGTGATCGCTTACATGGTCGCGGCCAGCCCCCTGATGGTGAAACCGGTAGTGGAGTGCCCTTCCCTTGAAAGCAAGTAAAAAGGGCGCTGTAAAGGTTAATTAAGATATTCTGCTTAAATGTTTTTTTAATCAAAAACTAGAGCATATGTTATGGGGGGAAGAGTATATATATATATAGCTATAGGTATATATAATAAGGAAAAGGGAGAACGCACACCTTAAAACAAAATAACACAGCTCACATTGACAAGTGCATGCGTCATAAAAAATGTACATGAATACTTCACCAGAATCTGGAGACCGGGGAAAGAGACACGGCCTAGCAGGTAAGTGCATTTTTTAAAATGTACAGCAGGGCCCCGGGTATACGGCGGGTTCCCTTCCAGAGGCCCGCCGTATAGTGAAAATCGCCGGAAAGCGGATCCGGCGATTTTCAGTGCTGCACATGCGCAAACCGGCATTTTCGACATTCTGCGCATGTGCGACCTGCGGTCTGCGCGCGTAACCTGCGGTCTGCGCATGCGCGCCGGGCGCACCCGCCCATTCTGCGCATGCGCGATTTCAAATTCAACATGGAGGCCCCCTTCTCGGTGCCGCCGTATCAGCGGATCGCCGAAAAGCGGAGCACCGAGAAGCGGGGCCCTGCTGTACTACATATCCAAAAGTTTCAACGCCGCAGAGCCAGTTCAGGGCCCCTTCATCAGTGTGCACATGGACAAACACTAACATACATACCTTTATATGGTGTCTGAAACCGGCAGTACTACCGGCTCAAAAAGTGCGCAGAAGGAGGAGCCGCATAGCAACCATCAACAACCCGTGAAATAAAGAAAATCAAAGCACCAAATACATATATATCAGAGGATACGGTCAGCGAGCAGCAGCTACGCCGACACCTTGATCCTGCATCGGAGCGAGGGCTTGAGTAAATGGAAGTTTAGCAACAGAAAAAAACAAAAAGCAGAGATATCACAAACCTGCCTGCATGAGCCTTAACCGCAACTACATTGGAAAAAGGTCCGTCACATAGAGCAGTCAGACTACGGATATACTACAAAAAAGGATATATATATATATATATGTATATGTGTATATATATATATATATATATATATATATATATATATATATATATATATATATATATATATATATATATATATAAAAAGTCAAAGTAGAATATCCTTATTAGAATCCAGGACGAGATATGATCTAGAAAAGAGAAAAATGCCAATATAGTGAAGTACGTTTTATCATATAAATAAAGCGCAAGAAAAGTGGCTACTTACAAGGAATTGTAAGATCCTTTATGTGATTGCAGCAGAGTAGATAGTGATGTCAGGAACTCCTCTCAGGTTACACACTGTGTTCACAATCACTGAAGTTCCCTTGGTTGAAAGTGAACTACACAATCCCAATAGCCTTTGCAGCACAAGCAGGAGAATAAAATGTCCTTACTTCAGACAGACAGGGAGATCTATTCAGAGACCCTCACCCTACCGGTTTCGTCTGTGAAAGACATCATCTGGGGTATATATTTATATAAAATAGTGCTCATTTACTCATGAACAGTAACTCTGCTGCCTAGGACAAACAGATCAAAGCAGTACCATAACGCCCAAGGCCTTGCCCCCGCTGCCTGCTACAGCGTCCGCTGTGGCGGACGCTGCGCTCACGAGAGCCCTCCCCGCAATGGCGCCGGGCCCGCTGCGAGGGGGGGCCGCAGCGCTCGCGCGAGAGCTACTCCTGCTCTCAATAGAATTGAGAGCAGGAACTCGCGTCGAGCGGCTAGGCACGCCCCCGGCAGTTCAGCCAATGAGGGCGAACCTGCCGGGTGACGTCATGGCCGCGCCCCCATCACTCCTCCGCCACGCCCCCCCCCGGTCTCTGCTCCTGCAGTGAGCTGCAGACCGGGGAATCGGCTGAACACGCCGCCAAAAGCGCGGGCGCGCATTACAGCGCCGTGACCGGGGCCTTAGCCTAAGGGTTTAAGCAGGCAGCTAACAAACAAGCAGCAAAGAAATGTAACTGATACAGGTAACACAAGTAGACTAAATGAATTAACTACTGTATAATCAAAAAGTCTCACAGCATGAATATATCCGTGCAAGAAGGTAAATGCTTCACCGGCAAAAGAAAGTGCCGATTTTGAATAAAAATTATTTCAGATTCGAAGATACATTTTATTTACAGTTTACTGGTAAGTCAACTGTAAATAAAACGTATGTTCGGATCTGAATGAATTTTTATTCAAAAACACATCAACAAAGAAATATAATCAAACGGCGGTCCCGTATTGGTGTTATCCAACAAAAGATAGGATCTAATGGCGACCAGATCTAGGTCATGAAGAATATTGGTATCAAAATTAGACACATGTAGTGGCACCAATATGGTGTGTACGGTGATATTAATAATGTCATTAGTGCTGATAATAACCTGTGTAATATCCTGCATGTAACTGCTCATATGTGCTAACAAGGGCGGTAGATAAGTCAAAGTATGGTGCCAGTGGCTAACTCCGGGATCCTTTGGCCGATTATTGTAGGTCTGCTTGGGGGCATTGTCAGTGACTTATGGACTTTTGGTAAAGTATAGAGGATGGAAATGAGCGGATGAGACTGTATAAGGAAACCCCTGATCTCTTCACTGACCCAACCATTGGCAAAACCTAGCCCAATGATGGCATCAATTTCAGCCTTGTACTACGATATAGGATCCCCCCGAGAGAATCTTATAGCAGGTGGGGACACAGAGTTGCCCCAATGCTTCCTGTCTATAATAAGTATAGTCCATCACCACTTTCCCACCCCCTTTATCTTCTGCATGTATGATGCTGTCTTTGTTATCCTTCAGTTGTTTTAAAGCAAGTTGTTCATGCCAAGTGAAGTTATAGCAACTGGTTTTATGAGACCGAAGGTTAGATTTTGTCTCCCTCTCCATCAGATTCATAAACGTAGCGACGCTGGGATTATGACTGACAGGATCGAACGTACTAGGCCTTTTTAAAGGAAGTTGCAGCTGAGGCAGAGGCAACAGATTGTTTAGCAAAAAAGTCCTTCATTTTAAGCTGTCTATGCAGTTTAAACATATCGATCTTCCACTGAAACAAATCTGGTTTACAAGTGGGAACAAATGCCCTTACTGAGGACACACATCTCATTATCAGAAGAGAGCATACCTACCAGTAGAAAGCTTGTAAATGACCTCTGTTGTGTCTTGGATCTTGTTACCCACATATGGCGGCCCTATCTCTTCTCCCACACCTAGCTCCCATAGCTAAACCTGACAAGCTAAGGGGTAATGAAGGTGTATGTGAGCCAGCGCTTAATACGACCAGTTCAGCCGGGTGAGTGTCCAGGTACTCAATACACCGGAGCTCCTAACACAGGATAAGTGTCAGAATAAGAGAGCAAGCCTACTCGTTCTGAAGAACCTTTGATAGTACACAACAACAATGAAAACATTTAAAGGGACCAAGTAATGGTCATAAACATAGGGCAAAAGTAATAATATGGTAAACAACGTACACGGTGCTAATTCTCAAATTAAGTTTATGAAACAGGAAAAGGGAGCAAGCACTCCTATAAAACAAAATAACATAGCTCACATTGGCAAGTGCACGCGCCATAAAAAATGTACACAAATATTTTACCATACTGCTATGAATAGTATAAAATAGAAAACATCTTCTGTAAATCAAAGTCCCGAACTATACGTGTATATATGTCAAATACTCCAGCATCTGCATCCAGTGTAGAATACAGCACGTTGTATAAAGATCATATAGACCAGAGAGTTACAAGAGCAGATAAACACACACGCACGATTTACTTAGACCTAGCTCACCATGTTTAATAACTAACTTCAAAAAATTATTTCAGTAACTTGACTTAATGTGGAGAAAATTCAATCCAAATGGCAATGCTAGTCTGTTAATCTTACAATATACCTGTTTATTATCCATTAAAAAAAAGCCTACTGTACATGTATTAACATCTGAGGTGGAACCCTGCTGTTCTGGTCTCCATGGCAGCGAATTGAACAATGATATAACCCAGTTGCAAGTGGTCAGCTAAAAAATTAGCATTAGCATTTTTTGCCCAGATATGAGAGGCTGAAAATGAATATAGGTTGTGTATTCCATTCCAATTCCTTGATCAATTCGCACTTCTTTTCATGAAGATTTTTTTTTTTTAACATCTATTTTTTTACCGGATACAATAATAGAGAAAAAAATATCAATATATACTGCACTCAACCTAGGAAAGTATGAGATCAATAAAATATTAATAATACAAGTCCATACATCGTAGTGCACCTACTGACCGCAGAAGATGGGGTTTTCTAGTTCTCATAGACTCTTAGGCCCGGATCCACAAAATGGTGCTAAACTTCAGCACATTTTTACTCCCCCTTTCATGAATTGCAGTAAAAGCCGGGCTAAAGGTTTGCACCCTTCTGTGGATCTGGGCCTTATATGGTTAAATAATGCAAACAAAATTAATAAAATTAAGTAGAGCAAGCGCATACAGGGATCTTATAAAAGTAAAATATAAAAAGGCAATAATTCCCATTGCTCACTTACACATCAAAAAGGATAAAACGGCTCCTGGTCATAATAGCGCAATCACAAATCTACGACGGAGCAGGGTTAGATGTACCCCAAATGGGATATGGGACAGAACCAAAATAGCTGGCCTACCTCGGCCGAGTGATTCAGGGTATCCTTCCGTATACGTTGCCTACTTCCGCACTGTTCCATCTCAGCGCACTTCCATGTTTGCATTCTTCCAAGCATGCTCAGTGATGACGTGGAGTAGAGGCCACCTCCCTACGTGTTTCGACATACATTGCTTCGTCAGGGGAAGTGCGCTGAGATGGAACAGTATGGAAGCAGGCAACGTATATGGAGGGATACCCCAAATCACTGCCGAGATGGGACCCAGAACATCAGACAATGCTGCCCTAAGTCACTTATGGGTTATATTTGACCCTGCTTCGTTATAGATTTGTGATTGTGGTGAGATGACCAGGAGCGGCTTCATCCTTTTTCACGTGTAAGTGAACAGTGTTTTTTGTTTATGTTTTAAAATATTACCTTTATACTAGCCCTGTATGTGCTTCTTTTTCAATTTAATTTTTTATAATATACAAATGGCTTATTCAATAAAATGTGTTGTCCACTTTCAAACACTTATGTCCACGACAGCTCAGTAATGGCTATCATGCTTCAGTATATAATTTTCCCTCTAATTCTAACCACATGCCTGACTTCTTGCTTACAGTAGATACCTTCACTATGCCAGATGTCTACGTGTCATACTTGACTGCTCCCTTTCTTTTATATCACACATCCAGTACCGCACCCAACTGGAGCCGCTTCCATCTCCGAAACATTACACACTACACACTTTCCTCATCAAGCAATCCACCAACATTCTCAATCATGCACTTTTAATATCCTGACTGGACTACTCTAACCTGCTCCTAGTCGGTCTCCCCTTTCTTCCAAGTGTCCTCACTCCAGTCCGTCTTAAATGTTGCTGCCAGGCTTATCTACTTCCCCAACCACTCTATGTCTGCTGCTTCCCTGTGCAAGTCCTTGCACTGGCTACCCACACCCAGCAGAATCAAATTCAAGGTTCTGGTTCTCACCTACATTACAAAACTCTGCATGACCCAGCCCATCTCTACTTATCCAATCTAGTCCCCAAGTACTCTCCCATACACGGTCTCCGCTCAGCTCCCGACCCACGGCTCTCCTGCTCTCTTTTATTTAGATTGTAAGCTTCTCAATGTAAAAATGTCATTTCCTATTATTTCATAATGTTTTAAAGTGTATGTAATTTGTGTTTTTCTCTTCTCCCCATCCCCATAAAGTACTGTGCTGTGAAATATGTTGGCGCTACATAAATAACATTATATAACAATACTAAATAGACTAAAAGCAGTACTTTTCCATACCCTTTTTTTTGCAAAAGAAATATGAAATGGAATTTCACTTGTTTTGCATATTTGAGATGATGGTCCAGTAGAAATACTAATATAATTGCTTGTAGTTGACCTCTGGAAATTCCAGCGTTCCTCAGACATCCAACTCCCATGCATTTTTTCATTGATGGTGCTACTCCCTTTTGTTTTGTGTTTGTGTTCTACGTACTGTACAGTGCCTCTGGCTTTGTGAGGCATTCTAGTTGGCGTCTGCTACATAATCTATAGGTTATCAAGCAGTTCCTTGCTGCCCCAGACATGTTTCATAAAGGAACATGGAGGCATAGTGCAAACATAGTCCCCCTCTTCTCATCACCTTTACCGCCTTGGGGGCTGTAGCAATGCATTCCAGTGCAAAGGGTTGCATGCCTGTCTGCCACCTCAGGGCATAGAGAGAAGGAGTGGCTCAGTGAGTGGCTCAGTGAGTAAAGACACTGACTCTGGTTCAATTCCTGGTGCCAGCTCCTTGTGCCCTTGGGCAAGTCACCTTATCTCCCTGTGCCTCAGGCACCAAAAAACATAGATTGTAAGCTCTATGGGGCAGTGCTATACAAGAACAAAATTTTATTATTATAAACAAATATGTATAATCAATACATGATTTATTTTTCACTCCAGCAATAACACATGATACATTGCTCAGCGGAGTCAAAGACCCTGGTTCAAAACATATGACCAGTGCCTTATATCCTTGGTTAAACAACTTTATATTCACATTCTTCAGATACTACAAGTTAGACTGTAAGCTCCCTAGGTTACTGCTGCGTATGTCACCCGATCTATTGAAGAATTATTATTAGACCACAATTGTGAGGATCCCTCTTCTGTTGGTGGCCCTTGAGGCTGGAACTGGCCACCCCTGATACAGGCCTTGATTGCACACAGACTTGGGGCCAGATCCACAGAGCTCTGTTAACTCAGAGCTCATATCATACTGTTACCAAAATCATTAGCGGGAGAGACCTTTTTTCTGAGTCCCAAGTTATATATATATATATATATTCCCCAAAACACACCTTTAGACAAAACATCAAAAGACACCTGGGCAAAAAGAACCACACCTGAAAGATATGCCAATATGGAAATGTAAAGTATATTTAAATGACTGAAATTAGCATGCCTCTCAGGCGTGTTCCTCTTTGTGCACAGGTGTCACCGCCCGTCTCTCCCTGTATCCCTCTCACCCCCAATTTTTCCCTAAGCCCTCTTCTCTACCCCTCTCCTAAAATATGATGATTAGTTTTTCTCCAATGTATAAAGGGTCCATGTCAAAATGGATTTTAAGCAAAAACTGACAGTGTGCTCATTTGCATGTCATCTCCCAGAATCCTTCGCTGCAGTGGAAGCACTGTATGCTAGGAGATAATGGTGAGAAGCAGGGTTGCAGACCTGTCTGAGATGTGAATGCGCCCACAAGTGATATTTTTATTTGCTCCAATGTATGAAACATTTATATTTGTTTGTCAGGCACAGTACCACTACTTCTGTAAAACCCCCGAGCACGGCTTAAATCCAGTGCAGTAAAGAAGAAATCTTCCACATTTCTCTACCTAATCTCCCTGAAGAGAATATGGGCACATATGAAACTTCAGTGTAAAGATGTGCAAGATTTGACCAAAGTGTGCAAAAGGTGCCCTTTTTTCCATGAAAATATTTGAGTTGCCAAATTAATCAATTGGGCTTTTTATACTGGCACTTGTTGCCATTTTTGTGAAATATCGCATTGCTGAAATTCAGGCAAAATAGATGCCAGAAATGGTGAAATAATGTTAAATTTCCTGAAAATGTGCAAATCTCGCTCATTTTGCAAAGCACTGTTGACGACTTTGGCACATCTTTACTGTTCTTTGAGCCTAAATACACCTCCTAATGCAGAACTTGAATGATCACTGATTTTCTATGAGTCTCATTGATTTGACATAACATAACGGTAACATAGCTATCTCATTGACTTCAATTAAGTCAGTACTCTCTTATTCCTCATTTGGGTCCTTGAATATTGACATCACTGCTAATGCTAGGAGTGTATGTACATATCATATATATATATATATATATGTAGCCCGGCTATACCTATCTTCCCTCTACTGTGGTAAGTTCTGTTAAGATCAGGCGCCAGTAATCATTATGGGTTTTCCCCCTTCATAGCCCTAACCTGAATGGTAGATGCCGGCCTGGACTCTGCTGCAGGCGTGAGCAAGAGGGAAGTTCTGCTGACACCAGGAGGGGAGGGGCTAGCTCTATATTTAGCAGCCCACTCCGGCGAGTGGTGGTTGTTCTTCGTGCTTGCTGTGGGCCATGGACCTTTCTGATTGATGGTTCTTCAATGGAGAGAGAGTGGCTTAAGAAGAGTTCGAGTAAGCAGTGAGGCCAAGAGTCTACAGCTGCTGAGTATTAGGCCATACGCCACGAATCCTGCGGAACGGTCCGAGGAGTATCGGGAGGCTACGGGCTCCCCGGCGTAGCATGAGGGTTGAGAGCGAGAGGAACAAAACTGATCAGCGTCTGTAAGTAGAGCTGATAGAATCATAGACTGGTGGACCAATGCCCTCACCCCGCTGCCAGGGGTGATGGGAATAGAATGCAAGACCCACCCCGAGGCTAACCTCGGGGGTGGGCCACGGGGTATTGCCGCCCTAGCTCAGACCATCCTATCGGCCGAGTGTCTTGGAGGGAAGGAGAGGAGGAGGTCGGGGGGAGTTGAGCGGGTTGTACTTGACACTGACTATTGTTCTGTGGCTGCTGGAAGCCTTATCGTTGAGGATATCGTTGCCCTGTCAAATAAAGAGACTGTTCTGCACCCGTAAAGACTGTGTGTGTTTTGGAGAGTATAACCCTGGGACCCGAGGGGTTCTTCTATACCGGTCCTATCCCATTACCCTGGGAGTATAGAAGATGGAGGCGCTGCACCACTGAGATAATATGGAGGCTACCACCCCAGAAGCCCGGTCCTGGATCCCCCACAACATCGCGGGAAGCTCAGGCCCTCCTGTTCCTCACAGGTACGCACCACAACACCTGTAACCGGCCCCCATGCACCCCTCACACTCCCATAGAGACTGGGGGGGGAGGGGAACAGGGTTACATTTGGAGGCGCTGCTGAGATCGATATCTATCAGAACAGGACCGGCTTATAGCGAGGCGAAACCAGACAGACTAGATGCACTCTCCCGGCAAGTGATTTAAGCAGGTAACGTGAGGCAACTGGGGGGGTCATAGCGGTAACCAATCCGGGGACCATGGCCCAGGGCCGCGTTACGGAGGGGGTGGATAGTTAGAGCTGACCAAGTCCTTTGAGGCGGGTAGCGGGAGGCACTGGGGGGGACAGCCTGGTAACCAGACCAGGGACCATAGCCCGGGGTCCGCTATAGCGGCCAAAAGCAGGAGACGCCCGTACCTAGGAGAGGTATCTTAACTATCACCCACACCACCGAGCACTTGCAAGTAGATATGGGGAGTACAGTGCATAGGAGAGGAGGAGAGAAGTTCCGTTGAGCCTGGGGTACCAGCCACCTCATTTTAGTGGGCCACAGACAGTATGAAGATGCAGAGTTCACATTTGGAGGGAAAACATGGTCTAGGTACGAGATACCAGTTAGACATGGAGAGTAGGGCACAGGTACATTTGGAGGGAGTATCCAAGATGGCGGCCATCCCTACATGTGCTCCGCAGAGAGGCGAGCTAAAATGGCAGTTCCCGCCGAACCTGGAGAAAGCACGTGAGATTTGCAAAAGGACTGTGAGACAGTTGTGGCGGGAAATGTGCAGGAGTCTGGCGCCAAACCCAGATTCCTTGCAGGAGGAGCTGAGTGGCGTGAAAGCTGAACGGCCACGTCATGCTGACAAGGAAAAGACCCCGCCTCTGGATTCCACCAGAGGGAGGGGGTCCACCCAGAGCCAATCAGGAAGGTCCTCCCCCGCGAAGGGAGGGACCGGAGACCTGAGCGAGGAGCGTGACTTGTGTCTGGCACTCGAGGAGCAAGGAGCTAGAAACTTGTGTTGTCTTCCCTCGGAACGAACTATGTCAGAAATAAACACCTCTATTCACAAAGTACCTGGAGGCCTACTGGTCGTGGCCGTAGCAGAGCAGGAATATGTTCGGTGCTTGTGTGTGCACTGCGGACTGCCCGGCGCAGTACCGAGTACTAAGGCCCGATGTGCCAAGTGTGGCACGTTTTACTTGTGACCAACCGAGCCGCGGGATTTGTTCAGCACGCCACGGGGTGCCTCTCCAGGAACTTTGACGGAGTTGGCGGACGACAAAGAAAAGACTGCCCTGGGTCCTCGTTATACCATATCGGGAGGAACTAAGGCTCAGCTAGTTATTGAACTAAGCAAGCTGGCCACCCCGACAAGCGCGACCACGGTGGAGGTACCCAAACGAGGACATTTTGTACCTATACCCACGGCTTGTATCATTGAAGGACCGGGTGACTCCCCAGCGGAGGAACCGATCGTGATTTCTTCGGAGGAGGAAGAGATGGGTGTAACTTCGGTGGCGATGCGCCTACCGGCGAACCACCACAAAGGCATCACAAGAGAACAGACAAGTCCGGGCACCATCCGACGGCGAACACTGGTGCGGCCGGAGGCCCGTTCGAGTCCCACCGCCGTGGTGACTCCCAGTGCAACGGAGACCGAGACGATCCTAGCGGAACCAGATGTCGTCAAAAAGCAGCGGAGTGGTAAGGAGACCCCACCACCCCCTTACTCCCACCAGGCACAGACCGCACTCACGGTGAACGAGAAAGAAAGGCTTGAGGCCTACTTGTTCGATCGTGTACCGGAGGTGTCACCGCCGCCCCCGCCGGTCCTCGACGCACGGCCGGTGCGTGACCCCGGGGCGGATGGGAGCTCTGCAGGCGATTCGGATAACCGCTGTTCCCGTTTCACTGGGGGAAAGAAAAGCCTCCTCTCAGAGCATAGACGGCGCCATTGCCCTGGCTATTCTACAGAGTCGAGGTCCTTCCCGAGAGACCCAAAGCCTGAGGGGGAGTGCCGCTAAGAAAAAGTTCATTGGGCGGGATTGGGAGTTGAGTGAGGAGGGCTCTGAAGGAGAGATACCGTATTCAAGCGTAATACCTATGCCTAACCCTGTACCATTTTGTCCTACAGCTAGCGGGAAAGCCCGTGGGTCACCTACTCCAGCAGAGGCTGGGTCTCCTAGTCCAGTGTTGTCCAAGATGAACCCCACAAGGTATTATAATGCCAAGGGACGGAGAGACTGCTCGCGATCTACTGATGCGGGTACATCCGGGGTATCATCACAGGTAGATTCTGATGCAGAGCGCACTGGTCCGGTCGCTAAGTACGAGCACCGCGATAAATGGTAGGCGCCTTTGTACACCGGTTACCACGAAGGGATGGATCGTATGCGATTCTTATTGATTAAGAACGACGTAATAGACCACTGGTGGGCGGCTGGTTCTTTCACTCCGCAGGAGATGGGGGATGAGTTGGATCACCGGTTGAGGGAGATAGAACAGAAACGTATTGTACCTCAAGGTCCTAGTATATTGTATGATGAAATAGCCCCCGAGGAACCATTGTTTTGGGTACTGCCAAGCAGGGCAGGGCAGCGTACGCTTACCAAGCTAAGTCGAGCTGACCGGGCCATAGTCGCTAGATACCGGCAGTCACACGGTTATGAATATCCCTATGTGCCGGAGCCCATCATGAGAGAGGTTGAGGATAACCGAGACAGTTGGCTTAGGGAGGCCGTTCAGGAGTACCTGCGGACCAAGTACGGTCGAGCGGGGTATCACAATGAAGATAAGATTAGTGAGCTAGTGCGTATATGGAGCATTGGGAGGTGTATTTATATGCATGGTGTCACCTACAGGCCTGAGCATGGGGCGGTTCAGTCGTTCGCAGTGACTGTCACTGACCACAATGGACGACGGATAAGGAAGCCTGATCCAAGGCACTATCTGTAGGGTTCTCCATGTTGGGAGTACCCGGATTTTATGTACAATTTCTACCTCATTATGCATGTATTATATTGTTATGTGTGCTGTTTCCTGGGTGGTTCGCCGCAGGATGGTACTGCTAAAAGATAGGTACAAGTGGGGACCAAACAAAAAACAAAAGAACAAGGCGCACAACGCACATAGTGTATTAAAGTATAAAATGTGACTTTATGGTTAAAAGTAAATAGTTCTGCGTACATCAAGTGAGAATAAACAAGCAGTTGGTATATAGGTTTACCACACCAGGAGATGACACTGTGCGACACCCTCGGATGGATCTCAGCATGCAATGGGTCTGGAATCGTCTCATCTGTCCCTTACAGCGTCCTCCATTTAGGGATGGTGGGTGGATGAGTCCCTTGTGTGTCAAGAGAGGTGTCTATGCTCTTCTCCCCCATTCCTATGTGATTTTGGACACTATCTGTAAGCCGCTTCCTTAGCGCTATATTCCTCCCCGCTGCTGAACAGTACTGGACTGACACGCACGCTGTGCGTTCCACGAGAGGCATTACGGAAGTGGAGGAGCGACTCGTGACGTCATCGCCGAGCGCAGAACGAGGAGTGGCGGCAAACGGTGCAGTGATCCACGAACGCTGATTCTTTACCACCCTGTGAGCTGTGTGCTGTGGGGCTTTCCACACAAGGGACTCATCCACCCACCATCCCTAAATGGAGGACGCTGTAAGGGACAGATGAGACGATTCCAGACCCATTGCATGCTGAGATCCATCCGAGGGTGTCGCACAGTGTCATCTCCTGGTGTGGTAAACCTATATACCAACTGCTTGTTTATTCTCACTTGATGTACGCAGAACTATTTACTTTTAACCATAAAGTCACATTTTATACTTTAATACACTATGTGCGTTGTGCGCCTTGTTCTTTTGTTTTTTGTTTAGTTCCTGGGGTGTCGAGCCACCTCCAAGAAAGGCTGCAGACCCACGATTAGTGCCAGATCCACATTTAAGGTCCACAACATTGTTTGTTTAATCACGGTGCACTGTTCACTTGATATTTGTTGTCACTAGTTATTAGCTGCGCACTATCACTCTTTTCTACAAGTGGGGACCATTGGATTTCACCATAGGGAGAGTGTAGCCCCCTGTAAACAGCTCAGGCTATACCTATCTTCCTTCTACTGTGGTAAGTCCTGTTAAGATCAGGTGCCAGTAATCATTATGGGTTTTCCCCCTTCATAGCCCTAACCTGAATGGTAGATGCCGGCCTGGACTCTGCTGCAGGCGTGAGCAAGAGGGAGGTTCTGCTGACACCAGGAGGGGAGGGGCTAGCTCTATATTTAGCAGCCCACTCTGGCGAGTGGTGGTTGTTCTTCGTGCTTGCTGTGGGCCATGGACCTTTCTGATTGATGGTTCTTCAATGGAGAGAGAGTGGCTTAAGAAGAGTTCGAGTAAGCAGTGAGGCCAAGAGTCTACAGCTGCTGAGTATTAGGCCGCACACCACGAATCCTGCGGAACGGTCCGAGGAGTATCGGGAGGCTACGGGCTCCCTGGCGTAGCATGCCGGTTGAGAGCGAGAGGAACAAAACCGATCAGCGTCTGTAAGTAGAGCTGATAGAATCATAGACTGGTGGACCAATGCCCTCACCCCGCTTTATATATATAAAAGCAGAAAAAGAAGCCCACTATGTTGCAATCAGGTTTACCAAATGTCAATATCAAAATGTATTAGATGGCATAGGTCCCCTGCACATAAGCCACAAACAACAAACTGTAGCTACTCCAACCAAATAAATCACAGTGGAACACTGGGTAGTAACAAAGACACAAGAAATATGCACATGCAGCTGATATACAGCCAATGAACTGCTAAATAGTGGCAAATAACACAAACTCTTATATCAAGAGGATATGTATTGTGCTCTAAGTCTCAATGCAATCAAAAGATGTACAAATACTCAAAGGGACAGCACACTGGGATAAAAAATCCTAAACCTCATAGAGATGCAGATTGTAACCTGGAAAAGTGAACTGTACTGCAATAGCCTAATATAACTGATGTAGATGTATATATATCTCACCAACAGTGTATGCAGCGCTTGCACAATAGATAATAGATACAAACATCCCAGTGTGTAATTACTAAAAGCCAGGGAAATCATTGACAGCTAAAGTGGACATCAGGGCAAAAGTATTTAGGAGTATTGACTTTGAAAAGATGGAGACATGGCAGAGTGTGGTGAATGTAGGTGAGGATAACAAGATCCTATAGTCAAAGCAACAGACCTCTGGAGGTAGGGTTAAACATCAGGGATTATAAACAGACTATTGTTTTTATATGATACTGTATGTGTATTTATTTGAATGTAGAAGATTACTGCTGCGGCCGAGTTTATTCGAGCATTTGCCCGTTCTCGGCCGTAGCAGTAACCTGGCGCGCGCCGGAGGGTGCCGGGCGCGCGCCGAAGCAGCGGAGGAGTGCCCTCCGATCGGGGCGCTCTCCCTACCGCTGCCGGGTCCGCTGGGTCCCCCGGAACCCCCTGCCGCCGTCCCCCACATCGCGGGACACCAGGGCTCTTTCGGGGAGCCCTGGACGCGCGTGCAGGGGGCGCAGGCACCCGATGACGCGTGACCGCGCATCGGTGACGCGCGGCACGCCGAGGGGATGCCACTAGCAAGCCGGGAAATCTCCCGGCTTGCGGAACTGGCCGCACTGCAATAAAACGTGTCGCCAGTGTATAATGAATTGAGTCATAGAAGAAAGCCTCCACCACTGGTATATGCCAGCTCAGACTTGAAGGATTAATCGATGCAGAAGTGGAAAAAATTACGAAGACACGGTGTAACAGGGACTTATCTCTGTTTAAATAAAGCAGGTTCAGAGATCTGAGAATCCAGCAGAGAGTTAATTGCAGTCATTCAATTAACTAGTCTGCAGCTGGCCTAATGAGAGCTCTCTGAAAAGCATGATGTGAGAAACAAGAGAGAGATTCCTTAGCTCACATTTGGGCTGACAGAAGGAGAGCAGAGAAGCCTGCACACAGACAGTGTCTTGAGCACAAAGGCTGTGCTGAGATCTAGACACCCAGACACCCAGAGACCTATATTTCCTGGACACAGAGGACCCAGGAACCTGCCAGAGACTGACATGGAGGGCCACCTGCTTAAGGTACCTCTTGAGACTTTGGGGTGATAGGCTGTTAATGGGAATATCCCTCCAGTCCTGCAGATAGGGTCTGGGAAAGTAAGCTAGCCCTTACAAAGGGATAGGGGTTTGTTATTTTGTTGTTTGTGTATGTTTTGCCTGGATAAAGGAACAGGCTCCATAAAGCCAAGATATAATTGCACCCAAATCGGCCTCCATTATATGTACCTCTGCACACATCTCTTACACACGGTAACATTGATAGACACCATAATGTGTGAAGCATATACATTATACATCGTATACATGACTGAAGGAAGCAGTGCAAGACCAATGCAGGGTTCCTAGACAACCTGATGTTTGGGGACATCTGGAAACATACCCCCCTTTGATTTGTTTTTTACTGAATTCATGAACTCGTGGGAGCAGCACACACAGTGCCCAGTAGACCGAAGGCATAACTATATATTTTTGACATTGGACACAATTACACTAGCTTTGTATTTTGCACGGCCTTTCCAGGCATTTCCATAGGATAGCTCTCAGCCCAGACATCTCTTAGCTCACTAAGCATCGTATTTTCCTGTGGGCCAAGAAACCGTCTTCTCTTAATAGACGCATAATGAGACTGAAATTTTCTTCCCTTAGGACAAGAGATAGCATTTATTTTTATTTTTTCCGCTGTATTGTTTGGATATGTATGATCTATTCAGGCCAAGTTTCATAGCTGGTGACTGGAGGTGATGCTCATTTCTTTGTGCCTACAAGCCAAATTCTGCACATAGTTGGCATTCCTTGTGCAGCTGGGTGTGTTGCTTGTTGCTTGGTAACAAGGTATGCAGGAAAAAAAGCGACTTATTGACTAGAAAGAAACGATTAGAAGCAGTAAAAAGAGAGAGAAAAATAGTTTCATGATACTTTTCTTGTTTAACTCTTTCATGGCAAGGGAGGCAGAAATCGCAGATTTATATGAAAATAAGGGTGCATGGCAGCATCAGCTATTATGGGGATTTCATAAAATGTTACAATATTTAATGGAACGCTTGCACTGAAATTCTTTTCTGACCCATTCTGCTTTTTCACGCTATATATACACATTTTTTTTAAACAAGGAGTGCCAAACGTCCAGTATTTAGGGTGACGGTTCCAAATTTGTAGGGAATTTTCTGACTTCCAGTTGTCAAGACAGCTAAATGTTCTTCATTTGGTGGAAGCTTTCTTTGTGTACTTTTTATTAGCTGGAATACATTGGGGATTGTAAAACAGGAGGGGGAGAGTGATGGAAGAGGCAGGAAAAGCACTGCGGATCACAGGGCACAGCCATCAGTAATCACATGTAAGTGCGCCTACTTTCTGTATTTAAATATCAGCATTCTATGTAAGCGTTCATCATTATTTTATCTTTACGGATGCATCATAAGCATGAAGTCCTAGATGTATTCTCTGTTAAGTTCATTGGGTTAATAGACCGTACAGTTTCTTAAAGCTTAGCTAAGTATATACAGCCCTACATTTGTGTAAATGTAAGGGATGCCCGTGCAGTATTGGGATAAGAAAATATCGCCTGTAAGAGAAAATCTACAGGAGAAGCCATTGTCGTTCCCCAAAGAGATTTCCACCTAAGTGGCGAGGTGGAGTACAGAACAGCACAGTACAGTATAATTATATTCGAAATAACAGTACACTTGTTCTTTTTTGTTGTAAATTACTGAAACAGCTTAGCACTAAAGATTAGTCATTTTTAGAAATGCTTAAAAGGAAGTGGATAGAAAATCTTGCCAAGTTCGTTGAGATATTGAGTCATTCATGAATGTCTTAGCAAGGATTCAATGTAATATCATAGTGGGCAGACACTGCAATGCAGGCAATGAATGAAGCAGTTAATAGGAAGCAGATTTAGATCCATATTTACTCACTGACTCTTGGGGTCAGGTGCTCAAGGATCTGTTCAATTGTGCTCATAACGTGATGTTGCCTAAAACAGGACCCGACGTTATGTTCCCTGAGTTAACCTGGTATCCTCAAAGCTTATTACATTCAAAATCAAAGGCCAAAATACAGCTCATTAGTATAGGCTTCACTTCACGTTATTTTAGCATAACGTAGCGTTACCTTTCAATAGCGTGACGTTAATGCCATCTTGGTCTTGGATTATACAATAGGTTTTTTGCTGGATAGTAAAGAGAGAGAGAGGAGATAGATATTATTATGTTGCTAAAGGCTGCCAACCGAAATTACTGGGCCCAGAACAAATGTAAGGAGCAGGGTCCCTCCCACTCCTGTGCTCCGTGGGCCTGGGGAGGAGGCGGGGAGAGAGGTATGGGCCTGGGGGCAGGGAGGGAGGTAGATATGGGGCAGGGAAGGGGAAACAGATATATACTGGCGAGGTTATATAGGGCTGGGGAGAGCAGATCAATAGATAGTTTGGGAAGATAGATGGGCTTGGTGGCAGGGAGGACAGCAGCAGAGGTGGTCTACCTGCAGCTTTGTAGGGCCTGCCTGTGGGTGCTCTTGGATGTGCTTGCTAGAGGCTTGTGAAGGGGCCTCCCTACGGGTGCCTTAAGTGGCCCATGGGTTGGTCTGGCGGAAGGGAGGGTCTTACACATTTGAGTCGCTAGCAGGGGGGCCCAGGCCCCTTGAGTTATCAGGCCTGGGACAACAGTCCCGACTTTCCCCGCCGGTCGGCCGCCCTGATACTGCTATTTATTTCATGCCCAACTGTGTGGCATTATAGCCATCCAGACATTGGAAAAGCTGTATTTCAGGGACTGGATGGAAATAATGCCCAGTTTAGGTATGATTTAAGTAGCATAACGATAAGTCTCCGCGTTAATCTTAACACTTTAGTGGATTGGCGATGCGATGGTAACTCCTCATTTCCATATCATTTACATCTAATTGTCGCTAACATCTGTTATAGTTAATGCTTTGTTCTTTATGGGAGAAAACATGGCTTAATGTTATATTATTGTCTTTTGAGGATACATCATTACTATTAACATGATATTAACAAAGGTTAATATCCCGGTAAGTGGCTCAATGGAGCTTTGAGCATCTGTCCCTAAGGGGGCTACTCATTAGACTGCAATATTGGAGGGTACTATGATAGACAAGACATAAGTTTCACTATCAATATCGCAGTTTAATGAATAACTCCCTAAATGTATCTTAACATACCTATAGGACACATTTAGGGAGTCATTCTGCATTCACCACAGTTGCCATTCTGCTGTTTTCGGCAGAAAATCCCCTTTCGGCCGATTGGCCCCTTTGCTTTATATAGAATAATGTCCTTGGAGTCAGTGAGGAATGTGGTTATATGTTTGGATGGTGTAAGGAGCAGCTGTCAGACTGTGCGGACAGGGGAGGAAGTTCTGAGTAGTGGCCTTTGACCTGAAATGCCTGAGTTAAAGACCTACTGTGGGGCAAGTAATTTTATCTCTATGTGCCTCAGGTTTACTAATAGTGTCTACAGAATTTAATGAAGGCATCAATTATAGATGTGTCTGAATCTGAGTTTAATGTGTCTGCCAAGTAGAACATATCCCTCTTTTCCGCTCTCTTTTTTTTTTTAAATCACAGTTCAAATCAGTAAATAAAATATTTAGCAGATGTTTTATTGATGCTAAAAATGTTGGTATAAAAATATACTTCATATAGTCAGATGTTTTCTGTTAACATATTTGTTTGTTAGCATAGTTCTAAGCCCAAAAGCAATGCTATTGCAAGTGTTAAACCCAGTTTAAGTTCCAGAGGGGTGAAAATAGGAGGGGGATCTCTGTCTTCATCTCTCATATGCAAATCAGACCTGCCCCACTTCTTTCAAAATGACTCCATTTGCTTGATGATGGTTACAACTGCACAGGTAGTACTGTATCTTGCCCAAGCAGTGGTATAACTAGAATTCAGATACAGTAGGCACCCAGGTTAGCGTGTGCAACATGATTTATCATTGGGAATGACTGGAGATCTATATAAATATCAAAATATCACGTGAGCACATGTTGAAATGGAAAGAGGGTTGTGCACGCACTCAGACAATCAGGTGATAGTGGGGTACTAAGCTGTCGGTGCGCTGGTTCTGGGGAGCTCCTGAAGTCCCCAAAATGATCCAATAGAGAAGAAGGCACACGGTCTTAATCAGTAGTGAAAGGGTTTAATGTGCCAAGAAATCCAGCGTTTCAGCAGTAATACTGCCTTTCTCAAGGTTTAGGCCTACACCTTGAGAAAGGCAGTATTACTGCCGAAACTTTGGATTTCTTGGCACATTAAACCCTTTCACTGCTGATTAAGACCGTGTGCCTGCTTCTTCTTCTCCACATGTTGAAATGGACATGAAGTAAAAGGTGCTGTGTACTCATTTGCATGTAATTTCCCAGAATCCCTCTCTGCAGTGGAAGCACTGTATGCTAAGGCTACTATTAGTTTTATTTAATAAAGAAGATCTGATGGGTTGTCCAATTTCACCTGTGAAACCCTAATATACGAAGATCATCATTTTGTATTAATATCCAACATTGCACGTTTCCATGCTTACTGTCTACAAAGACCCAGTTAATTGATTACCTCCGGTTTTAGCCACCTTACAGAATAGGCCTTTGTGCTCCAAGATGCATCTCAGAACTAGTCTAGTCAGTGGCAGCGACCATGTTGTATTGGGACCTGTCACTGGGCCAGATCCACGAGGTCTGTTAACTCAGGGCTCATAACTTCATGTTCCCAAAATCAGTAATGGATGTTAATTTCCCTGAGGTTAATGCATATCCATAAAGCTAATTGTATGCAAAACCAACGGCCATTGTAGAACTCATTACTATAAGCCTAATATACGGTAATGTTAAGTTAGCACAATCTTGAGTTAATTTCCAATAAAGTAATGTTTAGCTTTATAAGCACGAGACTGTAAGATGCTTTTGCTTCCAGTAGAGCTGGGTTGATGGCTTGCTGTTTTTCTTTGTGTTGCAGTTTCAAGCAGTGCAGTAGCAGATATGAGCTTGCTCTCCATTTGAATACAACAAGCAACATAACTGAAAGGTAAGATTCCATTCTATATGTTGTGTGGGGTTATTTCAAATCATTCACATTTGCTAACATTCCTCAATTTTGCTTTCCTAGCTTAACACGGCTCCTCTGTCTTCTTCTAGATGAAGAAGGGGGCAGAAACGTTGACCAAGAGAATGACAGGGACAATGCTAAACAATACAATATTGCAGTTCTTTTCAACCCACTCTTTAGGGGAACCCAAACAGGTCATGTTTTGAAGATAACCAACCAAAACCCTATTAGGTTTCACTGCACTTAGTGTATAAACTATATTAATACATTAGTTTGTTCTAAAATCTGCAATGGAAACCACTGAAAATGTCTTTGGTTAACACCTATCATGCCTACAGTATGTCCTCTAATGCATTGCTGTTAATGCTTACACTGCATTCAGATAACCCCTTCAGTGCCTGAATGAATTTCATATCTGGCACTCTGGTTCAGAAAGGGTCAGTATACTGTACTCTGTAGTAAAGTGTCTGGTGGATTGAACACCAAGTTTTCAATTGTGAATGCACTAAGCTCATATTTAGTAAGAGGTGCTATATAAAAAAAAACATCTTCCAGCACCTGAAGAAACCTTACATCCCAAGACAACTTGGTTGAACATCCCATTAATAATGTAGCACTTTTCAAATGCAGCTGATATATCCAGGCATATATATGAACTGTTTCCAGTTTGTTTTGTGTTTTTAATACAGATTTTCTAGAAGCAGATTTGAAAATAAATCCAATGGGTTATGTCCCCTGAGCACTTGCCTTTATTTGTTTTGTGAAGTTCGGTATCACACTAAGATCGGAGATAGGAAGTTTTCTAAACTGAATTATCGAGGCGTACAAGAGTTTTTGTTAAGTGAAATCTGCTGAGCTTGCACATTTCAAATCTGCAGTATTTGACAGCAGATGAATTTCACACCTCTAGTTTTCCCACCCTGAAATGTTTTGCACAGTGTTGATGTGGCATGTATGGTTTATAACCTGACTGGCAGAGAGCGTCTGTTGAAGCGAGAAAGAGGAAGAAGCTAACAGCAGTTCCGCTTGCTTCTATGATAAATGGGGATTTGGAAATGCAGATTCCTGAACATATTGTTAGGAAGACAGTAGATTTTGATCAAAACTAAACATTGCTGAGAGACATTTACAAACACAATTTATCATGTGGGATAGAAATTGAGAGCTGTTTTTTTAAGTCTATAAAACGAGAGCGTGACGATACAATTGCTGCATTTATTTTGCTTACTGTTGAACTGCATTTATTTTGTGTACAATTTGTAACAGATGGCTAATCTATTTTTTGTTTTGGTTTGGTTACTTGTGCTTGTTTTGAAAAATGTGTTTTGTATTCGTCATTTTTAGTATACGTTTTACTGAGCGGAGTATATGGCATTTCTCCATTACCGCAGCATAAATGTGCATTTGACTCACAGCCCATTTTGCTATGGCCCTTCTCCTGTTGCATATCAACGTGAAGAAAACAGATTTACAATGAAAGCAAACAGCCTGTAACAATGATTTTGATCCTTGTCGTGAAAATCACACTGCTCATATAACATTACGTTTGCCGCGGAGAGGGTTATGCCGCCGCACATCTCGGGCCTGGAGGAGGTCTGACAAACAAAAACATAACAAAATAATAGAGAAGCAGAATATGTTCATCACATTGTAATATGCGCAGTCGTGAACTTCTGCATGAACTCATCCTATTAATCATCCTTATAACTCAAGCTGATGCACGCAGAAGCCAAGAGTACTAGCATACATTGATGCTACGGGAGTCAGGATTAAAATACCTCTGTTAGAGGCAACTTAATACCAATTTTATGACTTAATATATAGTCTGGGATTTGCAGACGGGATACTTTGCTAAATAGCCCCTCTGATCTCAGCAAAATGAGTCTGGTATGTTGCTCACATTACCTCTACATTATGCCGCTTGTTCATTGTACTTCAGGGGAGGTTTCTAGGGTCTTCTCTTAAATGGGCTGTAAGGTGACGTAGCGCAGCGGTGCGCAAAGTGGGAGGCGCTAGAATTTCTGGGGGGGGCGCGGCTGTTAGAGAGGCCTCCGCACTTCCCCGGAGGCATCTAAAATAAATGCCGGGGATCGCGTGAGGCCTCTGTAACTTCTTAACTTAC
Source organism: Ascaphus truei (assembly GCF_040206685.1). Lineage (NCBI taxonomy): Eukaryota > Metazoa > Chordata > Amphibia > Anura > Ascaphidae > Ascaphus > Ascaphus truei. The sequence continues at coordinate 475,212,867 of NC_134483.1, forward strand.
CTTGGTTTCAACGACGTGTCTCCATGGCAACCGGCATCAAATTACGTCACACGACCCCGCATCGTCATTTGACGCTGGAGCCATGCAGGGGGGGGGGGCATGAGCCGGAGGGGAGAGGAGAAAGGGGGGTGCATGATGGTAAGTTTGCGCACCCCTGCCTTAGAGCTTAGCCCTGGTGAGTAAGTGGGCACCTAGAGCACTTTAACGTAGTATCTCCGGAATTTCAGTTTACCCAATCTTTATGCAGCCTCAACCGTTCTTTAGTCCAACTCCAGTCCTCAAGACCCCCCAACGGGTCAGGTTTTCAGGATATCTCTGCTACAGCACAGGGGGCTCAATCAGTGGCTCAGTCGAAGACTGACTATGCCACCTGTGGTGAAGCAGGGATATCATTAAAACCTGACCTGTTTGGGGGGTTTTGAGATGAGAACCCCTGCCTTAGGTGGTTTGCATTGGATCACAGATATAGCATGTGTTATGGTCCCTGCCCCTTTTATGCGTCTACTGCTATTAAATGGATGCTGCTCCCGCTGGTGCATTGTTTGTGTCCTGCGGCAACGCGCCAGCAGGAACAACAATGGCTGCTACAGCGGTATATCAATCTAATTTTATTTTATCCAGATATCAGTTCTAGTTTCAGGTATTACAAACCAACTGGCATTTCATTCAATTGTCAATGAAACTAGAAAAAAAAGTTTTCCTTTTCCTTTAAAAATCATCAGTTCACCCTAATTGTGTTTTTATTTCTCTACATCAGTGCACTGTGCACAGATACACATAGAGGGCCAAACACAAAACTACTTACAGCATCAGTGTCATTTGTTTCCTTGCAATGCTGTCTGCGGCCTGTCATACTCCTACCTGTTAGGCACAGACTTTCCTCAGATCTTCATCTTGGAATACCACGGAGGACCACAAGTCCACCATTGCTAACTACAGGCGGCCCTCGGTTATCCAACGGAATCCATTCTGGAGAGTAGCGTTGGATAGTGAAAGTGTTGTAAAGTGAGCCCCATGTTAATCAGCTGTGGTAGGCGTCGGATAAGGCATTCTGACATCGGAAAACATCCCCATAGGATTACATTGGGTGCACGTCGGAAATGCTGTCCGCCGTAAAGTGAAGCGACGGATAACGAGAGATATTGTCTCATAAATTCGATATGCTTAATGCCCGCTGGGGATCTTTTTTTAAATAAAACAACTAAAAGAAAAACTGCAGACAAAAGTGCACCATGACATTTGTGGGAGTGGACATTCCCCAAGTCATCTTTTAACTGTCTCTCTTTACAGTGATGCCTCAAATAAACCAGTCTTAAAATGTATTAAGCCACTGCAATGGAATGCATGATCTTCTCCCTATAGTAGGCTTCTCTGGAGCTGGGTATTTTTAACAGGAATGTCTCAGTGTGTCATGGTTATAATCTCCAAGGCACTGTGGGTGTTAAGGGTATCTACATGGTCAGAGCACAATGAAGCTCCAGAGTGGAGAATTAAGCAGTGGTCACACCCCTGCATGGGTCCTGTGTGGCACTCACCAGCCGATTTTTGTTCCTTTGTGTCCCTTGCAACCCTGTAAGTTGACAAGAGAAAGTGGAAAGGAACCTTTGGCTGTATCTCTTTTCGCACATTGTAAATCAAACCTGTCCACAGTGTTACTAGAAAATAAACAGTTACCAACAGCAAATAGGATAAGACATAAACAAGTAAGGACGCACATGCTGTCAGGGAGATTTGTGAGCGGTATGTAGATTTGCAGGGTAATCGCCACATTTGTGTATTATGCATCATTTTATGTTAATTATTTTGTTCAATAATTCTTTGCATGGTTAAACTGGCCCAATGCCTTTTAGTGATTGTCACGGTAGACCAGGACTTTTAACACATTTATATTTTTCTGGGATCATTCACTAGGCAAAACAAGATGGTGGAATAAAATGGTTTATTCGGGTAAACCCGCGTACACACAATGAAATACAAAATACAGACAGAATACACACATACTGGGGTCTAGGGTTGAAAACTAGCCTCAACTAGGTGCAGGGCGCCTGCTTCAGCAAAGGCTTACCCAGTCCGCTCTACGTCATTGTAATAAACCTGTAACAAATAACATTATTCCTCAGAACTTGTCCTCAGTTAGGCTAGACTTCCCTTTGGGGGCGGGTTGCCCAGAGTAGTACAGTCCTACACCAGTAATTCACCTGTACCCATGGATACATAATCCAATACACTGGCGACACACTTTATTCGAGCTCGGCTAGTCCCACGAATTCGGGTATACCCGGGTGTATTGAGGTTTGTGACTGTTTTCTGCCCGAGTGCATTGAGGTATTTTCCAGGCAGGGATTGAAGCATTTTATTCCCGCTGGCTGCAATACTGCACAGTATATATATATATGCTGCATTACAATTCATGAATTTATGCCATCTGGTAGACACGCGAAGCATTGCAGCCTATTAAATCCTAATCATTATCATTTAACAGATCAGCCGCCCATCAGCCAGGCATGAACCCAGGCTGGGAAGGCAAACACAACGGGGCTTGTCAGAGGTGAGGAACGGCGCATTCCAGGTATCTGCCAGGTACATACTGGGTATTTGCTCGAATAAAGTGTGTCGCAGCAGTACTTTGTGATCCAACCCCAACATACCTTCATGCAGATGGATACAGAAACTGGGTACGAAATCATCATTGGGGCTGAATGAGGGATTCATTTATACCTCATTTATCTGATATATCTCTCTGTACCACTCTTTACCTTTATTTAATCATGGGTAGTGGGATCCAGGTAGATATTACGGTAACTATAGAAACCCGTTTTGACCCCCTTTGGGGGCGGGTTGCTCAGAGTAGCACAGTTATACACCAGTAATTCACCTGTACCCATGGATACATAATCCTACTTTGCGATCCAACCTCAACATTATGCATACACTTACCCTCCACAAAATCATCAGTGACATCTCAACATATGTTTGCTTAGAGCCGGTTCTACCACTTATTATCATCCACAATGTGGCTGTTTCTGATAACATCTTTGTTTGCTACATTAATACTTCCTATAATTTTGGGTAGTGGGATTCAGGCACCACCTTGAGAAAGGTCCCACTGGGGGACCGAAACGTCGGTTTTTGTGTCTTCTATCAAATATAGAACATTTACTTATCTGCGTGCTGTCCCTTGATGTCGTGTTGCAACCGGTATCGTATGCTATATATATATACCTCTTTACCATCAGAAACCCGTTTTGACCCCTAGTGGGTGGACTGTACACTATATCGCATTTCCACAATCCTGGTGCGCTCTACTATAGTGGTTATATTACCTTATACATTTATTCCCTACATCATGTTCATCTGGACCTTAAGCCTATGCACACATGCTACTACTAGTGTCATGTATATCTTGATGTTTCTTCTGTATCAAGACTACTATCATGCTCAATATGCCAGTTTGTGTGTAACTTTAAAATAACTGATTTGTTTGGTTATTTATGCATTCACTCACACTGTATTGCTATATCTACCTAATTACATGATGCACTGTCTCTCTTAAATAACCCCCTTATCTGTGTGGGAATAACACCCCCTCCTCCCCATTTGTGGGTTGATACAGCACAGAGCAACAAGCCGTGTCTGTTAATTACAGACAGGCAATACCAGAGATCAGCCCTTACTGTTTGCTCCTCCCTCTCACTAGAGGGTATATTAGGCGCACGGACACTTGAGTGTGTAGCCTCTCCCCCCTGAAGAAGTGTCTCACGACACAAAACGATCGTCAGGTGCTGTGACGTCACGTCGGTGGCGTCCGCATGAGGTCTGGTGCTAGTCAGTGGTTGTAGCGTCCACATCCTCACACAGCAAAGGCAGCAGATACGTTTGTATTATTCACGGCTACTTATAGCCTGTCTCTGGTACTCACTTTCTGTGATCCCTTGGTACTATTTGCAACATAGTTATATTATTGTGTACTCAGCCTGCTACTTTAATGTGTTACGTGTTACACTGAGCTGCTGTCTGTGGTTGATGGTGTGATTTATATGGATGTTATACATACAGTGCTTACTATTGCCTATTTGTCCTATCATTACTGAGCCAATTATGGCGTGATACATTTTGCAACTTTATTGTATGACACCATTTACCATCCAGCTACTTTATAGTGATTTATGGAGGGCTACATTAGAGTGTGACAAGAGCGTCTGGTTCGCTGTGCATTTAACCCTGTCATTACTAGCCAGCACTATCACTAACCGCACTAGCACCTCCCAGCTCGGGGAATATTTTATTCTAAGTTTTAATTCACTTTTACATACTTTTCACTTGTTTCGGCGTATTGATATCCTAATAAACATTTATTATTTTCATTTTAACAGGTTAGACGTCCTGTCGCCATATTGCCCGGCCTTTTGTGGGTGACTAGCATCAGTTAGGCTCATCTAAGGATTACTATATCCTCCCTACTATTCATTATTGTTGCACCATGAGTGCGTGCTAAAAAGGGACTTATGTGACCTCGGTCAACATCTTTTTGCATTCTATGTTTTAGTATAAAGCCAGAGGATGAGTCATACCACATAACAACTAAGGTTTTGAATTTTCAGAGGGCAGACATTGCACAGATGGGAAAATATTTTAGTGATTATTTGTAATTGTGGAAATATTTGAGTGGAACGCTGGAACAGTGGGAAACAAGAAAAGAGGCCAAACCAAAAGCAACAGACCTTTGTGTCAGCCAGGTTAGCAAAAGCACACGGAATAGAAAGCCGATATGGTTCTCAAAGGAGGTGGCAAGGATTTCAAATGCAAAAACACAGCTTTTGGGCTGTGTAGGGAGATTCAGAAAAGGGAAAATAGAAAACCCTGGACCTTTTTAACGTGAGTGGCGGCATGATTTAAGGCTGATGGGCCCCTCCCCTAAGAAGCCGCGAGGTCAGGCCGGTGAGGGTTAAGAAGGGGTATATAAGGTATTGGGGAGGGATCGTATCTCTCTCTTCCTTCAAGGATCTACGCAAGCAAATATCCCACCCAACCGCCCTGTCTATAGGCCTGAAGGCGTGGCGGATACTGCTCGGTATACATCGCAGCTTGGGAATGTTATGGCGGGGTAATGTTCACTCTGAAGGGGGGCTCAGTCAGTATTGGCTCAGGGAGGGAGGTCTCAGACCTCGTAAATGGATACTCGGGGAAAGCGGGACCATTCCAGGCTGAGATGGCCGGATTGGTGGTGTTCTTCCATTTTAGTAATTTGGGGGAGGCGGTACTATTGTCGGCTTGGGCGGCCGGAATGGTGGTGACCTTCTGTATGGGGGCTTTGTGCCATTTGGTCTAAGGTGCTGAATGGCTTAATGAGCTTGAGTTGAGGGTATCCCTCGAGCGCTGGAGAGATGTTAGTGGAACAATCTGGCTGGGTCCCTTGTTGGGATAAATGTTATATTTATCATGTTATTGTTTATAAATAAAGCTGTGACCGTTTTTTTTCTCCTAAGAAGTTGTATGGTGTGTTTATTGGGAATGGGAGAGGGGTACAGCTCGAGGCATGGGTAAGTCAAGATAACTTTATTGGACTAGGCAGGAGAACAAGCAAGTAATCAGATGAGCTAGGGGTGGAAAGGGAAGGGGCACTCCTGTCTGTGAGATCAACTTTTACAGCTGCCTAATGTAGACTCCTCTCATGGAGCTGCCAGACACGCTCCCTGTCCTCCCTCCATAACTCACTCCCAGCCCCACTGTAGTATAGACAGAAACACTGCTGGAAGGAAAGAACAGGAAGAGTGTATATACTGACTTGCTGTCAATTTGTATTACTGCGGTATTACTAGGATACCGATATGTTGCCCAACTCTAGCGGGCACAATGTTGTCCACCAAGTGGAGCTGCAGAAAGGGCCCACACAGGACAAGGGCTGTAACGGGAAGTGGAGGATGTAAATGTGGGTCCAGCGGTACCTTATCACTTTTTATGTGATAGAATAAAGTGTGAAGGCACCAGAAAACTATAGGTAATTCTATAACCGAAATGATTAGTAAATTAAATTAGGAGTTAGTATAAGTAAGTAACAGGTGTAAGTGCATGGTGAGTAAAATCGACATGATTGGCCCCCAAACATAGTGATAAAACAAATAAAACCCACCAAATATCAAATCTACTCTGTTGACAAAAAGACCCTTCAACCCTGATCACTGAAATCGCCCTACAAGATCTATAATTATACAAGAATAACAGATAGAATTCTAAGGCAAACGGGAGATAAAAGGCAACCATATAAAAGAGGGCGAGAAAAAAACCCTATATACCAGTAGTAAGTTAATAAAAGTTAATACTGTATGTAAAAAAAAATAAAAAAAATTGAGATATGCACTCACAGTATATGCACTCACAGTATCCTTTACATGGTATCCCTGTGCTCAGCTCCCAAGTGTTATGCAATTACAGATGTAATAAATGGGTCTTGGTAAAAAAACAAAAAAACAACATAATAGAAAAGAGAATCTCCCTTCTTTATAGTAAGGGCAATTACAATGTGGAATTCGTTACCCATGGAGACTGTGATGGCAGATACAATAGATTTGTTCAAAAAAAGGGTGGACATCTTTTAGAAAGGAAAGATATACAGGGATATAAGTATACATGGGAAGGATGTTGATCCAGGGAGTCATCTGATTGCCACTATGTCAGGAAGGAATTTATTTTTCCCCTTAAGAGATATCATTAGATGATATTCCACTGGGGTTTTTTGTTTGCCTTCCTCTGGATCAATTCATTGTAAATACAAATATAGGATAAGTATCTGTCGTCTAAATTTAGCATAGGTTGAACTCGATGGACGCATGTCTTTTTTCAACCATTATTATTATTATTATAACCTCATTTACTGTGTGACTACTCACAAATTACACATCGAATTTGTGAATGTGATTCTCTTTTTTACTGTTTCCTAAATAGATCAAGTTGCATTTTTTGGGTGTTCTCTATCTACATATTGGGACCCATCCAAAACATCTGACATTGCAGACCTCCAGCATGTATGTTTCTTGGCTGGCTACATGGGATTGCTCCTTTACGTAGTACTCTACTTCAGGGGTGCTCAACTCCAGCCCTCAGGACCCCCCAACAGGTCAGGTTTTCAGGATATCCCTGCTTCAGCACAGGTGGCCCAATCAGTCCCTGCTTCAGCACAGCTGGCTCAATCATTCCCTGCTTCAGCACAGCGGGCACAATCAGTCCCTGCATCAGCACAGGAGGCTCAATCAGTGGCTTAGTCTTTCTGAGCCACCTGTACTGAAGCAGGGACATGCTTAAAACCTGACCTGTTGGGGTGCCTTGGGGACTGGAGTTGAGCACCCCTGTACTACTTTATCATCCGTTTAGCTCAAAATGACTTTGCAATGAAGAAAATAAGCGGGATTTGAAAATGAACCTGCAGATACAGGCTTTTATAAAACCGTTAGATGAGTTAAGAGAGATGATACAGATTGTAAAACCCCCTCCTAATCATTTGGTTGCCATGGGAACATTAAAAGTTCACCTGTCTGATATGTTTGCGTTGTCAGTTACCTACATTTATTTAACCCATGAAACATGCCACTTTGGTGCCAGCTGAAACCGCTCCTCAAACAAGCTTTCCTTTTGACCTCAGCATTTATGGGGGCTGGAACTACGGGTGCCTGGGGGGGGGGGGGGGGGGAGCCTAGAACTTGGGTGCTAGGGGAGGAGGGGAGAGGTGTACCACCCCCCTGGTTTTGTACACTTTTACATTATGGTAATGTATGTTACAGCACCCCCACCTAAAAAAAAAATTGTTCCTGCAAGCCTGTCACATCATTGCACTGCTAACCACAGCGGCAATGCAGCATCTTGCCTCTCCAGTGCAATTCTCCCGCGTCACGGCCCACATGACTGGGACATTTACACATGGCGGAGATACCGGCACCCCATACCGGGGCCTGAAACTCGGCAAGCAGGGGGTACGTGGGGCTGAAATGAATGCGGTTCAGCTCCGGAGACCGCCTGCCTCAATAATACGTCGTTAAAATAAAAGCCACGCGACCGCCTGATAGAGGTGCGCAGGTAGAGTGACTGATTCTGTCTACTCTCACTGCGCGTCTCTTACAGACTGATGCGCGTCTCTTACAGACTGATGCGCCTCTCTTACAGACTGATGCGCCTCTCTTACAGACTGATGCGCGTCTCTTACAGACTGATGCGCGTCTCTTACAGACTGATGCGCGTCTCTTACAGACTGATGCGCCTCTCTTACAGACTGATGCGCGTCTCTTACAGACTGATGCGCGTCTCTTACAGACTGATGCGCGTCTCTTACAGACTGATGCGCCTCTCTTACAGACTGATGCGCCTCTCTTACAGACTGATGCGCGTCTCTTACAGACTGATGCGCGTCTCTTACAGACTGATGCGCGTCTCTTACAGACTGATGCGCGTCTCTTACAGACTGATGCGCGTCTCTTACAGACTGATGCGCCTCTCTTACAGACTGATGCGCGTCTCTTACAGACTGATGCGCGTCTCTTACAGACTGATGCGCCTCTCTTACAGACTGATGCGCGTCTCTTACAGACTGATGCGCCTCTCTTACAGACTGATGCGCGTCTCTTACAGACTGATGCGCCTCTCTTACAGACTGATGCGCCTCTCTTACAGACTGATGCGCGTCTCTTACAGACTGATGCGCGTCTCTTACAGACTGATGCGCGTCTCTTACAGACTGATGCGCGTCTCTTACAGACTGATGCGCGTCTCTTACAGACTGATGCGCGTCTCTTACAGACTGATGCGCCTCTCTTACAGACTGATGCGCCTCTCTTACAGACTGATGCGCGTCTCTTACAGACTGATGCGCGTCTCTTACAGACTGATGCGCGTCTCTTACAGACTGATGCGCGTCTCTTACAGACTGATGCGCGTCTCTTACAGACTGATGTGCCTCTCTTACAGACTGATGCGCGTCTCTTACAGACTGATGCGCGTCTCTTACAGACTGATGCGCGTCTCTTACAGACTGATGCGCGTCTCTTACAGACTGATGCGCCTCTCTTACAGACTGATGCGCGTCTCTTACAGACTGATGCGCCTCTCTTACAGACTGATGCGCGTCTCTTACAGACTGATGCGCCTCTCTTACAGACTGATGCGCGTCTCTTACAGACTGATGCGCGTCTCTTACAGACTGATGCGCCTCTCTTACAGACTGATGCGCCTCTCTTACAGACTGATGCGCGTCTCTTACAGACTGATGCGCGTCTCTTACAGACTGATGCGCGTCTCTTACAGACTGATGCGCGTCTCTTACAGACTGATGCGCCTCTCTTACAGACTGATGCGCGTCTCTTACAGACTGATGCGCGTCTCTTACATACTGATGCGCGTCTCTTACAGACTGATGCGCGTCTCTTACAGACTGATGCGCGTCTCTTACAGACTGATGCGCGTCTCTTACAGACTGATGCGCCTCTCTTACAGACTGATGCGCCTCTCTTACAGACTGATGCGCGTCTCTTACAGACTGATGCGCGTCTCTTACAGACTGATGCGCGTCTCTTACATACTGATGCGCGTCTCTTACAGACTGATGCGCCTCTCTTACAGACTGATGCGCCTCTCTTACATACTGATGCGCGTCTCTTACAGACTGATGCGCGTCTCTTACAGACTGATGCGCGTCTCTTACAGACTGATGCGCGTCTCTTACATACTGATGCGCCTCTCTTACAGACTGATGCGCGTCTCTTACAGACTGATGCGCGTCTCTTACAGACTGATGCGCCTCTCTTACAGACTGATGCGCCTCTCTTACATACTGATGCGCGTCTCTTACAGACTGATGCGCGTCTCTTACAGACTGATGCGCGTCTCTTACAGACTGATGCGCGTCTCTTACAGACTGATGCGCGTCTCTTACAGACTGATGCGCGTCTCTTACAGACTGATGCGCGTCTCTTACAGACTGATGTGGCCCAGTAGGATTAACACAGCGGGAGTCCCATTCAGACGCGGGCCCCCCCGCTGTGTTAATCCTGATAGGCTATTAGTCTGGTCACACGGATTACGCGAGCAGGCGGGTGCCAGGACCGTGCCATTGGCGGTTTCCGTGCTGACTACGCGACAAACCATCTGCCTGCTTCTGTAGGTACCTGCGATGCTATATCATGCAGTACATATAAATAGTAATGAGAGCCTGCAATGCTAGTAAATATACAGTAAGGTGTCAACTTGCAAAGAATAAAACAATAAATGTCAGTGTTTGTTTTATGAGCTCACAGGCTGACTTCAAAGCAAACTGCTTCCAGGAAATGGCGCTGCCATCTGAAAGGTGACTTATTTTTATTTGTTTTTAATCATTCTCCAGCATGTTCCAGGAATATTTATGAATTTACTTGGGCCGTAATGAGTTCTTAGCCTGCAACAAGCTACCGGGCAAACCAGAAATACAGAGAAAATAAAAATGATTATATACAAATATGTTGCGGATAAAGAGCGGTCTTCTGCATACGTCTTGAGGCAAGCACAGTGCGGAGACAAATAAACTATATAGTGAGCTGCTTTCAAGCTGTACGCGCGCTGTGAAAGGATTTCTTTACTGCCCTAGGGGAAAACACGAAGGATATTTAATTAACCTGGTTTCACTTTTTGGAGCTGATATGGCAGGGTTCAGGCTTCAGGTGTTTCCAGTCCAACTTTTCTTTACCGTTTCCATTTGTTTGGATTTTTCTTTTAGTTATTTATAAAGATAATTCCAAGACATTTACGGCCATATCTATTATGTGGTGCGTTGCCATAAAATACCTTCTGGTGCCTGGGGCCACCAACAGGTCAGGTTTTCTGACTATCCCTGCTACTGCACAGGTGGCTCAACTGATTGAGCCACCTGTGCTGAAGCATGGATATCATATCCTGTAAACCCGACCTGTTGGTGTTCCTGGAGGACTAGAGTTGCCCACCACTGTGTTACGGTGTCGATTAGCACTAAAATGCGTCTTATGATATAGCACCTCTTAGTAAATATGATCCCCAGCCCCTTCAAATTCAGAGGGGCCTGGAAAACATTTTGCAGCAATACTGATTATACCCATTATTTAAGTGAGCGCCATCTGACGCAGCTAGGGTTGCCAGACGGCTTCTCCAAAAATACTGGACACAATGGTGAAAGGTGCGACATGCTTGAGAGAGGCACACACACTCTCTGCTCCATGCTGTTTCCTCCAATCCTTAGCCCCACCCCTATGCTCCTGACACCACCTGCTGATTGGCTGCAATACCCAGCATCAGCCAATCAGAATGGAGGAAGCTGCCCAGATAAATACATGTCCAGTATTACCTCAATTTTGTTTACTGGACACAGTGTCCAAATACAGGACAGTCCGGTTCAATACAGGACACCTGGCAACCCTAGACGCAGCAGATCATAATACCTGTTTTGGTGTCACCTTTGTATGTTGTCTATAGCAGATCCTATGTGTTATTGTGCTCTAGAGCAGGGGTGCACAGACTTTTTCTTCTGCGCCCCCCTGCCTGCTCTCCCCACAGCTCTTGCCCCCTCCTCCCCCCATATACAGGCAGTCCTCGGTTATCCGACACAATGCGTTACTCAAAATGGCGTTGGATAGCGAAACGTTGTAAAGCGAAACACGTTTTCCCATAGGAACACTGTTTAAATGAAAGGTTCCGTTCCTGAAGGCATTTTTAACACTAAAATACACCAAATATTTTACGCAGGCAATAAGATATGCAGCATACACACAAATTATATAGTGTATATACAGGCATACCCCGCATTAACGTACGCAATGGGACCGGAGCATGTATGTAAAGCGAAAATGTACTTAAAGTGAAGCACTACCTTTTCCCACTTATCGATGCATGTACTGTACTGCAATCGTTATATACGTGAATAACTGATGTAAATAACGCATTTGTAACAGGCTCTATAGTCTCCCCGCTTGCGCACAGCTTCAGTACAGGCAGGGAGCCGGTATTGCTGTTCAGGACGTGATGACAGGCGCATGCGTGAGCTGCTGTTTGCCTATTGGGCGATATGTACTTACTCGCGAGTGTACTTAAAGTGAGTGTACTTAAAGCGAGGTATGCCTGTACTGTGTTATATATATATAATATAACATAATAAATAATATATTATATAGTATAATATTATATAGTATAATATAATATTATATATATATACGCTCTTACGACGCTTTGCAACGTTGTGTATGTGTGTATATATATACACACACATACACATAAACAACATTGCAAAGCATCATAAGAGCATTGGATAAGCCGTTTTGGCGTTGTAAAAATGAACATAGGTATGCATTGCACAGCGTTGGATAAGCCATTCGTTGTAAAGCGAAGCGTTGTAAAACGAGGACTGCCTGAACCTTTTCTTTGGAGTTCTGATGTCACATTGCCATGTAACGTCGCGTGCCCAACTCTGTACGAATCATGTTTAATTTTCCGCCGTCACCTCTTCTGCTGGAAACATTTTCCATGTATCCACTACTCTATCTGTAAGGAACGTACTTTCAAATATTTGTACTTTCCACAGCCTTAAAGTATAATCCCTTTTTTGACATTTCCTTTTTTGTTACACAAAAGTGTCGTAGATACAGTAGTATCATATTCATATATGGATATTCTCCAGATGTTTTTGGACTGTATTGGTGAAATGAGTCTTCCAAACAACACAGTTTGGTCTGCTGGTTAAAAATGATCCCCTATTAGTAAAGACATAGGCCTGTGCATGTGCCGTTTAAAGTTCTGATGAGAGCTATCAGTTACTTAGCTTGCTCATGAGTGTTTCCGTCAGAGCACACATTGCAAGGTGACATTGCTTATATAACTGTAGTAGAGTTTATGTGGAGTGTCTACTTGAACTGCGGATATTTTAAGTCACAACAGGGTTCTGAAGGGGCTTTGGACTGAATTGAAGAGCTTAAAGCCGCAGCCCATGTCTGTCTCCAGGGACTCGCTTGTTTCTGTCAGACTGAACATTGAATTTCCCAGACAAGAATACTTATTTGCATGTCATTTTTAGAGATCTACTTCTTGCTATTTGCAGAGCTATATTTATTTTTAAAATCGGAGACCGCATTCAGGACATATGTGTTTGAAATATTAATTGACCAGGAGGTTAAAAAAAAACAACTCACCCCAGCAAGCAATATGCATACATTATATGAGTTAAACGTTACACAGGCTTCCGTTGAGATATACACTATAGTTGAGATATAATATAAGACAGCACTCGCTTCCCTAACACCTTACTCTCTTGTTTTTTGGATCGGATAATGAATTAAAGATATGCTCCTAACCTGTAGAAACCTACAGTAAATCACTGGTGTAGATTTGTCAGATTTCTAATCGCTTATACTGTATACATAAAACGTCTGTAAACAACTTAACAGTGTATTGCCTAATATAATGTATTAATTCTTAAAGCAGAAATATTACATTTTTTGCATCTTTTTGAAATTAGATTTTCTTTTCCGTAGGAACTCTGAAAAGTAAAGTGCATGAGCATTAATTAGTACAGTATTAGTATTAAGTCAGCAATGATACATGAATCCTGAGAAATATTACCCCTCATCAAAAGGAATATGCTTGGCAGTGATTCGAAACCTGGATGTTGGGACACACAATGGTGTGATTAAGTACAAAACTTGCACTTGTTACTTATCAGAAAAAAAATAAGATGGGTGACAACAAATGAAGCCTTAATGTTTAAAATAAATATATGCCAATAAAATTTGATTTTTTTTTTAAGTAGAAAGGAAATAAAAAAAATGTAAAGTCAAATTAGTTATAGCACAAAGAAGTGTTGCTTAAAATAAGCAAGGGTGTCATAATATGAACTAGAGCATATCACCATACAAAATTTTTGATAACTAGTGAAAAATGGCATATACAACGCGGATCGCTTATAACGCAGTGTGAGAGTGGCTCCCGTTTAAAATAATAATAATAATTTTGGGGTAAACTTCCAGGATTTGCCGAGAGGAATGTCCATGTCAGTGTGTTACAGAGGGGATTTAAACACACACACACACACACACACACACACACACACACTGCTACTACCTTTCTTGCTGCTGCTGCTGCTGCTGCTGCTGCTGCTGCTGCCGGCGCCTCCCTCCCCCCCTCCCTTATTTACATTAAAAGTGCCAGTCCTCCATGGAAAAGATTGGGGCTTTTTTTTAGCATTAGTAAAGGACTGGGGGGTTCTTCCGATCTTTGGCTCTTACAAAACACACACACATATACACACACACCTCCTACCTCTCTTGATTCTGGGGATTGTGGTGCTGGGGATTGTGGTGCTGGGGCTGCTGGTGCTGGGGATTGTGGTGCTGGGGATTGTGGTGCTGGGGATTGTGGTGCTGGGGCTGGTGCTGCTGGGTTTGCAGGTGCTGGGTTTGCAGGTGCTGGGGATGGTGGTGCTGGAGATCGCGGTGCTGGGGATCATGGTGCTGAGACTGCTGGTGCCGGCGCCTACCGCCTCCCCACTCCCCTCATACAGACACACTCAACCTCCGGCGCAACCCCTGACCGGACGCGGCAGCCATTTTTCCCCGCGATCCCCGTTATAACGGGGTGGTAATATGTGGACCCCAAGCACCACGTTATAACGGGGTTCAGCTGTACTGTGTTTTTTTGTTGTTGTTGTTTGAATAATCTGCTAAATATATCTACTGTATCTAACACATTTTGAACAGTTTAAAAAGCAGGCTTGTTTTTTTTTAAACATTGCATGGAAGCAGGGAGTCGCCGGAGCTTAACCCCATTAATTTCAGCTCCTGCTTCCGAGATACTTACCTCTGTGCCGGTTGACGCTTCGGCTCGCTAGCTGGGATTCACGTAAAGACAGCTTTTCAAAGCCTCCATGCCCTGCGGGCCAATAGGAAGCTGTGACATCATCTGGTGAAGCTTCCAATTGGCCTATGTGATGCAGAGCTTTAAAAAGCAGAGATACCGGCACCCCAGACGTAAGTATCCCAGGATGGAGGGGGTCCACGGAGCAGAAATAAATGGGAAGGTGGTTCTAGTATCTCTGCAGCTTTAGCTGGTCACGTTGGCCAATAGGAAATTACAAGAGATAACGTCACGGCTTTCTTGTAGCCCGCGTGACGCGAGATATTTAAAGCTGCAATTTCAAAAGCGTCACCAAGCCCAGCTGGAGCTGCTACCGGCACTCCCTACGGATGTATCTCGGGAAGCAGGGGGTCACCACAGCTGAAATAAATGGGATTCAGCTCCAGAGACCCCCTGCTTCCATCCTATGTTTTAAAAAAAAAGAATTTACAAGGGATATCCAGAGCGGGCAATAAATTGATTATGCACTTTGCAACTGCCATGAGGTGCGAGACCACAGCATTGTGGAACCAGAGCACAATTCCATCCATTGAAAAAATTCGGAACAGAATTTGGTTTGTATGCCAGATGGAAAAGTTGACAAGTTTGGTCAACGACACTGGACGAAATTTCCAAAAGGTCTGGCTAACGTGGTTAGCACAGACAGATATTCAGGGAGTGAGCAATGCCACTATACTGTATGGCTATGATAGGGTTAGTTAAAACAATGGAACAGGGAAAAACCCGGGCGCTCCCTGGGAAGTGTGTGACCGGGGAAATATAACAAGGAATTTTACAACCTTAAAAACAAAGGTCCCCTCAGTTTCGTCATCTCGTCCTATGGCTCTGACCCCAATAGGATCTTATCCAGGATCCTTATTGGTACAGGGATACAGAAAAAAAGGGGGAGCACAGGTTGAGGAATTTGGGGTGTGTATGGTATCTAATAGATGAAGATGGGTGTAATCAAAATATATTAAAAAAAACACTTACACGACCTTGTGTAAATGCTAAACACAGCAAGGTTTCTTTGCGGTTTTCTTTTCTTTGTATTCCCTGGAGTGGTTTTTTTCTCCTTTTCAGGTCCGGATCTTTTCCTGGTTTTCACCGGCAGTTTTAAGTTAGGAGGTCCCCCTCAGAGTGAACAGATGTAAAAACAAATGTTTAAGGGAAAATGCAAATAATATTGTTAAATCACAGACTGTTGTAAATAAAAAAGCAGCAAAGACTGCAAACACTCACACGGGCAAGTGTGAGTGCAATCCTAGGGAAAGTGTCTTTTCTTTCTTATAGGATCTCCATATTTTGTAACCTACAGGGATGATAGGGGTCTGGTATAAAATATAAATGAAAATATAAATATAACATAATACTCACACGGCCTCGTGTGAGCAAATACACATAAAAGTATCTTTGAGTTCTTTTTGAGATAGTGGTGCTAACTTCCAAAAGTAGGAAGAATAGCAAGTAGCCCCTCCTTGATGTCGGTGCAAAGCAGAGCAATGTCTTGGTCTAAATGGACTACAAGTGATTTTATTGAACCATTAAAACACTAAAAAATGCACTACATAAAAATACATATACAATGAAAAATACAGAAAAAAGTACAGACCGTCTGTAGGATGTTGTTCGTGGATCTTGTGGTACGCAGCTAACTGGCTCTGCGTCCGGGTATAGTGCTGCTTCCCCTCTGATCCACTCCTTGACGGTGGCTATGTTAGTCCAAAATTGCTTAGTGGTGAGAGCAACGCGTTTCGCCCCTTTTTGGGCTTCCTCAGGCTCCGTCCGAAACGCGTTGCTCTCACCACTAAACAATTTTGGATTAACACAGCCACCGTCAAGGAGTGGATCAGAGGGGAAGCAGCACTATACCCAGACGCGGAGCCAATTAGCTGCGTACCACAAGATCCACGAACAACATCCTACAGACGGGCTGTACTTTTTTCTGTATTTTTTATTGTATATGTATTTTTATGTAGTGCATTTTTTAGTGTTTTAATGGTTCAATAAAATCACTTGTAGTCCATTTAGACCAAGACATTGCTCTGCTTTGCACCAACATCAAGGAGGGGCTACTTGCAATTCTTCCTACTTTTGGAAGTTAGCACCACTATCTCAAAAAGAACTCAAAGATACTTTTATGTGTATTTGCTCACACGAGGCCGTGTGAGTATTATTTTATATTTTCATTTATATTTTATACCAGACCCCTATCATCCCTGTAGGTTACACGTGTGAGTGTTTGCAGTCTTTGCTGCTTTTTTATTTACAACAGTCTGAGATTTAACAATATTATTTGCATTTTCCCTTAAACATTTGTTTTTACATCTGTTCACTCTGAGGGGGACATCCTAATTGAAAACTGCCGGTGAAAACCAGGAAAAGATCCGGACCTGAAAAGGAGAAAAAAAACACTCCAGGGAATACAAAGAAAAGAAAACTGCAAGGTATAGCATTTACACAAGGCTGTGTAAGGGTTTTTTTAAAAATATATTTTGATTACACCCACCTTCATCTATTAGATACCATACACACCCCAAATTCCTCAACCTGTGCTCCCCCTCTTTTTCTGTATCCCTATGATAGGGTTAGGTGAGTTCTCCTATAATAAAACGCAAACAGAAGAAGATTTAACTAAAAATAGACTAGGCCCCATCACAGAAACCTCTAGGACCTCCGTGGTAAATGAAGTCAAATTTTAAAGGATACCAGGTCAACGACACCGAAAAATGATGGAAACCCTGCCTCGTCCTCGTCCTCCGCCCCACCTCTCCTCCCCCTGTGAGTTTTATGTTGTGAGTAATATGTTGTTAATGCAAAAAATGTTGGAATAACCACAAAATGGAGGAAGTTTAATGCAAAATAATTTATTGTAATACCATGTACTGCAAACAAAAAACAATATACTTCAAGTTATTAAAAAAAAAAACAATTTCAAAAAAGAATTGCATGCTGCATTCCTCCTTTAAGTGGCAGAGAAGCTGTTACTTGGCTGAGTGCTCTGACTTTATTGAAACAATAAATGCTGCTACATTGAAATCTATCCAACTAGGGAAGAGTTAGCACAGAGGAACTGATATAAAGTAGTAATGGGCATTCTGCATTAATATGCTATCTTTACAAAGTACAGACAGTCTAAATCCCGATTGGCTTCTGTATTCTTTACAATTTACAAGCACTTACTCAAGATTTCCACGAGTGGGAGAGTGGGCAGTTCTGTATCTCACTTGTAGTCTTTTGTGTGTTGCATGCAGACGATATCTGCGGAGCCCCGTTCAGCATAAAGTCTGTGGTGCTAATTTACAATTATACGGGGCATTGAATAAAAGCCAAGTTTGTTTAATGGAGACATAAAAATAAGACCTAAATTACAAGCTGTGCACTTGTATTTTCCGCTGCATACAGTTTGGAAGTATATTCTAATACGTTTATTACTTATTTTCAAAGCGTCATTATATTTTTCTGTACAGATTTGGTTTTAGAGGGCAGCCAAGCAAGACTGTATTCTCGAGGAGGAATTTCAAGTATATGAAATATTGATTTCAGAAGTCTTCAGTCCTTGGCATATCATTGCCAGATCCCCTTTCTTCTTACTACAGTAGATACAAAAATCGAGTTTTCAGTCTGTACGTTTAAGTCTGTGGATCAATGCATGGATGAATTTGCTTTAATGCACTGCACCATCTTTTGTTCCTGTCTGCACCATATGTAAGACACCTGTCAATCATGCTTAAACCTGTCAATCATGCGCCCTCGAGGACCTCAGGATTTCCCTCCCATCCAGATCTTCAGCCTACTGGGCTCTGTTGTATCATTTACTTATTTATATAGCACCAACCATGTACGCAGCGCTGCACAACATTACGATTGGAGGTCATTAATGTGCATTGCCAACAATGGGAATAAGTGCAGCAGGTAAATGACAACATAAGACCCTGCCCCAAAGAGCTTACAATCTAAGTGTTTATTGCATTACAGGTGAGGTGAAAATGCCTGAGTAGGACATAGGGTCTTATTCAGGAAGCTGCGATAGTGCCGATTTGGAGCTACTGCATGGAAACGGTCTAGGACAATTGGTTGCGGCCGTTTCGCTGTGACCAAATAACCGCCGGCGCTTTGCCGCGACTCACTCTGCCGCTGGAACCCGCTCACGCCGGCTATTTCACCGCTAAGTTAAGTGCCTCAAACCCACTACCCTAAGCCCTTACCCTAAAACCCCCGACCCTAACGCTAAAACCCTTCAAATAACCCCATACCCTAGGCATTAAAACCTCTTAAATTAACCCGCTACCCAAAATAGTAATAAAACTTACCTTTGAAGCGTCCAGCGGCAGGGATCGGGTGCGACAGAGAGGGTCTGTCTGCAGCCGACTGCCGGCTGTGATTTGGTCGCGATGAAACGGACGATGAAATGTTCCATACCACATGGAAGTCCCAATTGAAGACAAAAAGGCACTATTTGATCAGCACTGTCGTATGTTCCTGAATAAGCCCCAAATAGCACTTTACACGGGTGTGTGCGTCTGTCTGTGTAAAATGTTTGCATACTGTAAGTTTATGAAACGGGTGAATATTCCCCTTTTGTTAAAAATGTTGCGAAATCTGCAAAAATTGCCCTGGACTGTTGAGAGAGAGAGAATTTATTTATCGCGAATATTGCTCTTTCTGCAAAATATATACATTGTAGTGACAACATTGGCAAAGATTGGTCTGGACTGTTGACGAACATTTATACAGGACACAAGATATGTACATTTCACAAGTAAAAAGACCAACTACACAGGGGTGTTAGGCAAAAACCTTTGTTAATATGACACACAGACACATTCACAGTATGTTTAAAGGCAGAAAGGCCGTTTCTCCAAACAGCCGCATTTACTATAAGCATTTGTGCTGGTCTTTTAACTGTGATAGGATTCATACGATCTTCTTGCTTGTCTACAGCAGGGGTGCGCAAACATTTGGAACTGCACCCCCCTGTCTGCTCCCCCTCCCCCCAGTGCTTGCGCCCCCCTTACCTTTTTTGCCTGCATTAAATGACGCCACAGGTCATGACCCCGCGGTGTCACATGACGTCGCTTTGCCATGGCGACGCATCACACCAATCCTCTTAATCTAGGCAAGTTGAGTTGTAGAGGCCTTGCACGGTCCCCCGGCATGTATTTTAAGAGCCTTGGGGACGAGCGCGGGACCTGTGCAACCGCCGCACCACAGCAAAAAAAAATCTTGCGCCCCCTGGTCTACAGTACACATATCCTGTTTTTCCTAGAGTACCGCCCATTAATGCAGCAGTCGCACCTGTCCAAAATGTTTTTTTTTTAGCCCTCCCCTTTTTTTATACCTGGATGGAAACCAGTTGAAATGTGCTATTTTCAGCATTGGGAACCCTCTGGTTCCACAGATACTTAAAAGTAGCGCATTGCAGTCCCCCCCCCCCCAAATGGCGGCTTCAATCTTCCACGTCATGGGCCATTAGGAAACTAATGTCAACCGTTGCAGCTCTCTATTGGCCCAAGTGATACAGGGTATTTAAAAACCAGGAAGTACCGCCGGTACCTTTACCATCTCGTAAGCATCTCTGGAACCATGGAGGGCTCCCATGTTAGTTAAAAAAACCCATTGGGGAGGAGGGTGAGGACTGCTGCATTAAACCCCTCAGATCTACTTTTGTATCAATGTCAGAAGTGAAAGAAATATTGCTTTTGAGGCTGATTCAATCTGGACCACTACGTTCTCTTCAAGGAAGTTATCACGGACGCCTGGTGCGGCGTTAGCTGACTTGTACTGTATTGGCTGGATCGCTTGTGAATAATCTTCTAAGAAAACAAAGCTCCCCCTTAAAGGAGCTGCATTTTTTTCTTACATAGCATTGACGCAGGGGGTCTCGGGAGCTGAACCCCATTATTTTCAGCTGACGGGACCCCCTGCTTCCTGGGAAACTTACTTCCGTAGGGGGTGCCGGTATCTCTCTTCCGTTTAAAGGTCCTGGTCACGTGGGCTAAGAGGAAGCCGCACCGATGGACGTCACGGCTTCCTGTCGTCCCACAGGTCGCGGGAGCTTTGTAGAGGCCATTACATTAACCCCAGCAAGCCCAACCAGACCTGCTACCATAACCCCCTACAGAGGTAAGTATCTCGAGAAGCAGGGAGTCCCAGGAGCGGAAAATTAATGGGGTTCAGCACCGGAGATACCCTGCTTCCATCATATGTAAAAGAAAATGCTGCACTTGGATTGCCTCGTTAATCTGACATTAAGGCCTCCTTAATGTTGAAGCCTTTCATGTTAAAATGACATCGGCCGGGGCTAACTGTTCGTGCCATGTGCTAGTTAGTTATCCACTGGAATGGAGCTCGGAGCTCCCTTGATATGCAGAAGCAACTTTACACTATATATTGAAGAACAATCTACAGACCTGGTTGGCTGCATTTTATTTTCAAACACCAAAAAAGCTTGTTAATCTATTAAAGCTGCAGTTCTAGCTGCCATTTTTAACAATTTATATTTTATTTTTCCATTCAATATGTGCATCAATACAATCTGCACACTAAGTGATTAGCTAAGTTGCAGGTCGATCCATTCTCCTGTTATTCATCGTTTTGCTTTGGGGTATTTAATTCAGTTATTGCTGCAAAACAGTACCCACGATGCAAAGTTCTGTGTGGGAGATCATGGTACCAGGCAGTTACAATTGGTGCACTGCTAGAGAGAGGGCAGGGCTCAAGAGCCATAGGCTGTCTCAGAAGAGGAAGGGGATGTGACTTTGTAAATGGTTTCTATAGAAACATAAATGCTTGCTACATTAGAATACATTAAAGATGTCTTTAAAAATTGTTTTCAAAAATACAAATGCTACAAGTATTTTCTCGTAGTACAGAACTTATTTATTAAAAAAAACCACACATGCAGGATATTGCTTGAACTGCAGCTTTCAAAGAAAATCGAAGTGTATTTGAATAAAGAGTAGTGCAAATAATGTTGCTTCGAGCAGTGAAACAGCATCTGAATGTAATCTCTTGTAGCCAGTGAAGGCAATGGGGATATGTATTAAAATGATGCAGTTTGCTCCAAAACACAGAACAAATATTTACACCTTGTCAATCTGCGCCAGCAACATATGTATGGAGCTTGCTAATATTGCTTCTTACATTGGGTGCAGATCTCTTTCGGGCAGTTTAACGCCACCTAAACCTGGCAGACTTATTTGGCACAAAGAAAGTGGCAAACCGCACCAGTTTGAGGTGCAACTTTTGATACATATCAATAGAATAGTGCTCTGACCTCGCCTCCCCTAATGCCTTCTATAACCACTCCCCAAAAGGCAAATTGGGGCAACAAACGGAGATAAACACCTTGATCGATGTATACAGTCACGCAGTGTTAAAGAAGTATTTTGTTGTTTAAAAAAAAAATGTGTTCACTCTTTATGCCCTTTTTAATGATGTTGAATGTGTGAACCTTTCATGGGTTGCTATTGCAACTATTTAGGAAGCCACTGCACTTCGCCTTTTGAAATAGGCAGCCACAGAGTGAATCCTGGGAAGCAGGAGGTGCGCTGATCGATCACGGGAGAACGGATGGATGAGCAGCCTAGATAATTGCATTTTTTGTTAATGTAGGAAACTGCTGTATATATGTGTGTGTGTGTGTATATGTATCGTTACATATATATATATATATATATATATATATATATATATATATATATATAATCAAAAAATAAATAGATGATACCGTTCTGTGGCTAACGAAATGCTTTTATTTGTGCGAGCTTTCCAGATACATTGATCTCTTCTTCCGGCGATGTTACAATGAATGAAGCAAGCAAAGGGAATACTTAGAAACAGTGTCTCTTGGAATGTTATCTGTGCTTGTCCCTCCCCTGTGTGTGGATGTGATTTATGGCTAGAGGTGTTAAATGGTTCCTGAAAGTTAGTGATGTAAGTGTGTGTGGGTGTATCTGTGTGAATATAAATGAATGGAGAGCCCACAGTGTATACAGTGCTTTACAAAAGGTGTGTGTAGTGGGAGTTAATATAAATGTTGTGGGTATGTGTAGAAATGTGAGAGATTGTAGCATAACTAAAAGTGTGTGTAGATACTATGTGGTCCCTATTGGTGTATAGGGATGGAAAAACAAGGAGTATTAGTATGTGTAAGAGACAGCTGTGTGTGCATACATATGTAGCCCTTTTTCTGAACACTCCCAAAGGAACTACTGGTCGCTGTACAACACCTGCGGCTCCAGGAGATCTGAGCCTCCGCTAGCTGGGAGCCTGGGGCAACACTCATACACTTACTTAGCGCAGCGCCTCCACTTACCCAGGATCCCTGTGATGTGAGATTCCCCTGGGCAAGAAATACATACACACACATGTAATGCAAACAACTTTACTGTATTAACGATAATGCAGAGTAACCTTATCACTCTATAATGCAACAGGTAACCTTAGTGGCCCAGCCACTCTCATCAGGAGTAACGTGTCCGTCCCCCCCACCGCGTGCCCCACACACCGTGTCCATGTATGATACTATATGGTATAGGCTCAGTCTTGTAACCACTCGCTCAGTGTTCCTACAAAGAGTTTAGCCTAAGGCGGGATCAGCGCCTGATGACCGGTGTTGGTGCACTTGATATAGTACCTGCCGAGCACTCCAGTGCTCGGATCTGCAACTGCTTCACAAAGGATCCGTCGAGTTCCGGCCCGACATCCAGGATCCACCTTCCAGGAAGACCCCACCAAGCTGGCCTTTGCAGCCACAACGAAGAGCAGCACCCAACCTTCTGCACGGGTACGCAGCGTCAATGGAGTCCCTATCTGACTCTGTGAACTAACGTGACACTCACTGTACTATAGGCTGTCCCTACAGCACAGCAACCTTGGATGGCTTTAGGGGAAACTCCTAGGGCCTGCGGGGTAGCCTATCCTATGCAGGTGGGTCACTGACCCCCTGCACCCACACTATCTCTCCCGTACCTACCCGGGTCCCCTCTGGCTAACTTCTCCCTAACCTCTGCAGCAAACACACTGCACACACACTCAACCTGCAGCAACCCACTGCACTGCACACACTGTGCCTACTTGTCAGCGATCACAGCACTACCAGCCGTGACACTGACAAGACTGCACCCTCACACACCTAAGGGCAGAGTCCCTAACCTATGGGCCCTCCCTCAGCACCTACCCCCTACACTGGTGGGGATTGGGGCCTGCCTGGGACTTGGGGATCCTTACCTGGTGCAGGAGCCACTTGCTCCTTACACCCTTCCTTCCCCTTCCTGCTCCCAGCTTCCACTGCCTGCTCCAAAGCCCGCAAAATGTATCTATATGCTCCTCCAGGGAATCCTGGGCCCTCATTGGCCACTATGAGGCACCTGGTGCCTGCCTCCCTATGCCTCCTGGGAGTTGTAGTCCCGTGGAGTCTGCTATAGCATTGGGGCCGCGTGCGCGTTTCCCCATGCGCATGCGCGAGTCTCTAAGGGCCGCCGCGACTCCCTGACTGTCCCTGCGCATGCGCGATCACTCATACGCTCGCGCAACCTCTCATGGCGACCCCCGGGCCGCCAGGGCTCCAGGGACTCCGGTCGCTCCCTGCACTGGCCCCCACCTTCGGCCCGCCACAGAGGGGGTCTCTGGAGCTGAAATAAGACCGGGGCTACACATATAGCACAGTATGTACAGACATGGCCTTTAGCGCTCATGGGAAGAGAGTTCACTTGTGTCAGTAATGACTCATAAAATTTCGATCTCTGTTTAGGCCACCGCTAAGTGTCTCGAACAGTTGCATAAATTTGTATTCATGCAACCATCTTTCTTTGGGTGTTTTAAGATTACCTTTGAGTACGGCAATCCTCAGATCGTTCATCTTATGGCCAGAGTCAGAGAAATGTTCGCCGACAGGACCGTCTCTTGTTCCGCGTGTGATGCTGTGGCGATGCAGATTCATTCTCTTGTTTAGCCCCTGCCCCGTCTCACCTATGTAGTAGCAGCCCCCTGGGCATTTCATGCACATGATGAGGTACACGACATTGCTGGAGGAACAGGTGAACCTTCCTCTGATTTTGTATTCCCGATTCCTGTGTGGTATGTGTATTGTGTCCGCTGTGAAGAGCATTGCGCAGGTTTTGCATCTTGCGTCCTGGCATGGTTTCGTCCCGCATTCAGTTGTACTGCTGAATACTTTACTCATCACCATAATATTCTTGAGATTATGAGGTTGTCCGTATGATAATAAGGGTGCTTCAGGGAAGACCTGTTGCAGTCTTGTATATTCCTGGAGGGTGGGTTGTAGTTCCCTGGCGATCTTGCGTAGGGCTCCTAGGTGTGGGTTATATGTGACCACCAAAGGTACCCTGTCGCTTGTCTCTTTCTGTTTGTATTCAAGGAGATCACCATATCCCCCTATGAGTTGCGTATCCCGCTGTTTGTGAAAGGGTTAATAAAATTAATCAGGAAGTAGCTTCCTCTGTGAATAATTCACCACGACACTGGTAGAGCTCCATGTATAAATGTGTCCTTCCCACATTATGGCAAAATAAATGATTCTACAACAGAAATATGCAGCAGCTGGTGAGATACGCATCACATCTGTGCCATCCAGTCAACTTTCATTATGCCAAAAGATTAATGCGGCCAAGCTGTTCTGAAAGGTTACAATGAGAATGGGCTCCAGTTAGCCGCTGCTTATTGTGCTCAAGGCATTTGCCATTCATTATTGGCTAGGAAACAATATGTCATTGAGAAAGGGCTACTAATTTATTGCTGGTTGTGTGTGTGTGTATATATATATATATATTTTTTTTTTAAAGGTGTTTTGGGTTTTAGTTTTTAAATTGAAGCAAACGCATAATTTAGAGCAATGTTGTGATTTTGAACAAGGATTGAGGTATGATCAGAACATAACAGACACCTTATCTCAATATTCTCAAGGTGGGATTTCATATAAATAAAATATGTGATTTCAAACCTCCTAAAGTATACAACTTTTCCAGTGCAAGTGGAAGATTAAAAGAGCTACAAATAGTGTATAGAACAGACTCGCTCTTACTGATCAGGGAGCCAGCTAAGGATTTCAACATGACATAGAAGCTTTTGATAGCATATAGGTAGAGGGAGAAAGGAGAAGTAATCCTTTTGGGTAGGTGCACAACTAAATATTACTCTACGGAAAGGTCTCACCCTAGTATACAAGAGTAAACATAAGTAAATGTTCGTGCTTTACATTTACTTATGTATACTCTTGTATACTAGGGTGAGACCTTTCAGTAGAGGATTATTTAGGTGTGTACCTACCCAAAAGGATTATTTCTCCTTTCTCCCTCTACCTATAGATTAAAAGATCTCCCATATTTCCCTTGACACAAAGAAATTTATGGTGAGTAAAAAAGTGACAAAAACCCTCCACCTTACAGTGTACAGAAAATAACAATCCCTCTTGTGAGCACAATCACATGTCTCAGACAGGTCTGCAACCAGGGGCGTAGCTACAGCCCGGGCAAAGCCCTGGGGCCTGCGCTCTTGGGGGACCCGGTTTCCCCCCCATGTCGGCAGCCCTTCTCTCTCTTCAGATAGAGACAGGCGGGGGAAGATGTTATGCAGCAGCGGGCCCCGGTGTTAAACAGAAGATAAGCCGGCAGAGGAATCAGCAGTTGTTACACAGGCAGAAATATCATGATGTGAAAAACGGAGCACTAATCCAGGCAAGAATCACTCGGTGGCCCCATAAAAAACGTAGTTTTATTCAAGTCTCATGGACAAAAAATACACCAACATGTTTTGCGCTCTCCAGCGCTTTATCAAGGTGTGATGTCACTACGCCCCTACCTGTTTGACCAATCCCAGTCAGTATAGAGTACTGAGCACATGGGGGGAAGACTTAGTGCTTAATAAGGACCCAAACTGTACCTCTGTGTGTACAGCCAGCATGGGTGGCATAGCTTTCAATCACTGTAGGAGCTTCCAAAGTTTACGCCCCACAATGCCTTGCTGCTGTGCATGCAAAGCAGGGTGGGGATTACATAATTGGGGTTGGGACCAAATTTCCCAATTGATTGGGAGGAGATGTTGGCATGTATGCTATTACATAACACTATGGTAGAAAAGTGACATCTCCCCCTCCCCACACAAACATGCAAAGTTTGGGGCCTTATTAAGTGCTCAATATACTATACTGTGTGAGATCGGGCAAACAGTTTTGTTGGAGATTGTCTGAGTAGGAAATAATATTGAATAATTAGGGGTTCAAAGAACAAATATTTTCTATTAGGGGGTGCACAGTGTAGAAAAGGTTGGAATCCGCTGGTGTAGACCTTCTTAATGTGCGTTCTGCGGATATCCAGAGTGTGACACACAATCCCCATGATGTTTTGTTTTCATCTTGGGACTTTAAACATTAGCTTTGCCATGGCATCTGTCACAGTGCACTGTTGTCTTGATGTCTGTTTATGTTGCTTCAGGCAAATACCAGATAACATTTTGAGTGCTTTGTGCTGTCTTGGCAGCTCTGAACTCGCAATGTATTTCCTATCAGCAGCAGGAAAGCTTACAGCTGAGATGGGCTTAGAAGAATTGCATGTGGTCAGCGATTTTATATGAATAATTAGCAAAAGGCAAATACATTTCACAGTTTGAGAACTGGATGAATTACAGTCTTCTGAGCTGCCACATGACATTCATATGTTACCACCCCATTCAGAATTAACCTCTGAAATGCCAGACCAAGGGTAAAAATCTGTCAAAAGAAGCCATGTGTTTTATCCTTATTCTGATTTATTTTTTATTGCCCAGGAAGAGTAGGAAGGCTACACATATCCCAACGAATATATATGTATATGGTTATCATATCCCCTCTTAGATGCCCTATTTCTAATGTAAATAAATATAATTTTGCTAGCCTCTCCTCATAAGATAGATTGTCCATCCCCTTTATTAATTTGATGGCTCTTCTCTGCACTCTCTCTAGTTCCATAATGGATTTTCTTAGGATTCGTGCCCAAAATTGTACTCCATATTCAAGGTGTGGTCTTACTAATGCTTTGAAAAGGGGCATAATTATGTTTACTTCCCTTCCATCCATTGCCCGTTTAGTGCAAGATAAGATCTTGTTTGCCTTTGCAGCTACTGCATGACTTTGGACACTATTGCTAAGCCTGCTGTCTACAAGCACTCCTAAATCCTTCTCCATCAAGGATTCCCCCAATATATCTCCATTTAATTTGTAAGTCGCCTTTTTATTCTTGCATCCCAAATGCATAACCTTACTTTTATCTGTATTAAACCTATTCTGCCATTTACCTGCCCAAGTTTCCAGTCTCTCCAAGTCCTTCTGGAGAGAAATTACATCCTGCTCTGATTCTACTACCTTACACAATTTAGTATCATCAGCAAAGACGGAGACTTTGCTCTCGATGCCAACCTCAAGGTCATTAATAAACAAGTTAAAAAGCAGGGGTCCCAGTACCAATCCCTGAGGTACTCCACTCACGACTTTAGCCCAACCTGAAAAAGTTCCATTTATGACAACCCTCTGTTGTCTATTGTTCAACCAGTTTTCAATCCAGGTGCATAACAAACCTCCCACCCCCCCCCCCTTCTCCAAATGACTCACAGCTCTATTACCCAAAGTTGGCTAATAGGGCTGCAGATCACTGAATATCACTCAATAAAATAAAACATAGAGAACACATTGAAAGTAATTGTTACAATATAAATCAAGTGGTCTGTAACCCCTGCAGTGCCAGTAAGGTTACGAAAGACCTCTCATGGTGAACATAGCTATCTTTACTGGCAGAGAGGGGATTAAAGTACACCTCTTACCCCGTCCACCTTAAAGTCCTACATAATCAATCTCATCAATTTTGTAATCCAATTGAACCCTTAGGCGGCCCTTATCACATTCCCTGCTGGCGCCACTTCAGCCAGAAAAGTCTTCAAAGACTTGGTGGGCCAATAAATAAAAAAATGGAGTGCAACCCCCCGCCTCCGCGACGCTATAACAAAACATGTTATAATATAAGGCCTGATGGTCATCTTCAATCTGATGCCATTAATGTCCCGTGACAACCCTTCCTCAACGTTGATTAAAGCCCGTCATTTGGCGATAATGATTCATTTCGCATTCTCATTTGCATATGCGACGTTAAAAATGTTGCCGCAATATAAAATCCCCTCATCACTGCTTTTAACTTGGCAATATGGATTTAGTGAATAAGTCGAGAAATAGAATTGGCGTTAAACTCCGATTAACGCCGATTTTTCAAATGTATTAACTTTAAGCGAATCTAGGCATTGCTTTCTTCCTGTTAGAAAAGCAAGGGGCAAGCAGAAGGCTCACTGCGGGCTAACACGGGAAAGCTCCTATCAAAGGGATCAGGGAGAAAAACAAGTGGAGTCTGTTCATCTGTCAGGGAGAGGGATCTCTTACCAGTGAATCTTCTCTGTGGGACATGTGAGCCCTCTACTGTGAGGTTTCAAAAGCACTGTCAACATCCCCTAAGAGCTGTCACAAGTGCGTAGAAACAAGTACATGTAAAAGATAATTACAAGGATGATGTTGGTATTGTCAATGTTTCTGTCCTCGTTGGCTTTCAAGACTGGCAGCTATGGTTGCCAGGTGGCTTCTCCAAAAATACTGGACACAATGGTGAAAGGTGCAACGCACTTGATGCACATACAAACCCACCCCCCTCTCACCACTCCATGCTGTTTCCTTCTCTCCTTAGCTCCACCCTCAGGCTCCTAAGATCTCTTTCTGATTGGCTGCTGCTGGGTAATGCAGCCAATCAGGATGGAGGAAGCTGCCCAGCCCCCTAGCAACAGCCCTGCTCTCTCCCTGCTCGGGGAAATCCTGTGACCCCCCCAAGCCGTTCAGGTCACTGTATCCAGAGAGGTAATACCAGTATACATACATGTCCAGTATTACCGCTCATTTTTTACTGGACAGTGTCCAAATACAGTACGGTCCGGTTCAATACTGGACACCTGGCAACCATACTGGCAGCTGATTTTCAGCGGGAAATCTATTGCATTCCACATAGTTGCATCCCACTCGTGTCTATAGTTAGGGAAGGTCACAGAAAGAGGGAGTGTGGGGACGCGTGTGGCCTGCGGAATACGCTCAGCTTCTCCCATTTGCTACCAGTGTTGCATTACGTTACTATCATTTATATTTTAATAAATGATTGAGCTTTCCCCTATTTTTTTATCACATTTTCAATGTTACAAAAAGATACACATTTGTAAGAGTTTCACAGTTCATTTTTATACAGTTTTGCAATGCATTGCAAGCCTCTCCGGCACTCCGGGGGTTACAATACACCACCTCTGTCACAACTTGGCGTCAAAATGGGTGAAAGATTCAGGTCTGCTTGATAGCTTGTACGTTCTTATCACAAAATCAATAATTTATGCACACTATTATCATGAAATATATGGAAGTCTTGAGCATTTTAATTTAGACATTTTAATGGCGCCTCTAAATCCATTCTTTCTTCTTTTTTTTTTCTTCCAGCTTCAGGGTTTAATCTTTCTGGAGAAGTTCCTTGTCAGCTGTTTTGAAGGTGCGGTAATGCTCTAACTATCCACAATGGGCAGGCGATATCCAGGTGCAACCTATCGACCAAGCAGTTCATGTATGTATGGCTATTCCTTGATCTGTGGATCAATAGCGTTCATTCCTCCTGTTTTCTCAACCTTTGCTTTCTTCTGCACAATCACAAGGGAGTGAGACATTTGGTGACATGTTCTCCATTGAAACTACTAGAAATACAAAGTAGATATGGAATTGATTAACCAGGTCTATTGTACGTTTTCGGGAAGCAATTTGTGGTAGGCAAATGTGTTTGTCATTCATCAGCAGGGAGTCTCGCTGTTCATGACAGCGTTTAGAGTGATACGTCACCATTTCTCGGTTTAAAATAAAAAACGTGTAAATGAGGCCGTACTGCC
The DNA here is from genome assembly GCF_040206685.1 of Ascaphus truei. Taxonomy (NCBI): domain Eukaryota; kingdom Metazoa; phylum Chordata; class Amphibia; order Anura; family Ascaphidae; genus Ascaphus; species Ascaphus truei. Next base: position 475,243,677 of record NC_134483.1, read on the forward strand.
GAACTAATCAGTACTGGTGATGTCATACTCAATCCATTTCTATGTATGTATATCTTTATTTACATAGCGCTATCCAGGTACATAGTGCTTTACAATACACGTGACATAATATTATAACACAATGGGAATAAGCTCTTAATATATAAAACAATAGGAAAAGGAGTCCCTGCCCCAAAGAGCTTACAATCTAAGTGGTAAGTGGGGAGAACTTACAGAGACAGTAGAAGGGTGTTATAGTAAGTGCGTCTGAGTAGAAAAACCTGGAAGATTCTGGAGAATTTCACACCTGTTGTAAAATGATGATTGTTGTGGGGTCTGCTGAATATGGCTGCAACCCAATTTTGAACATAACTTTTTTTAAGAGCTTACCCATAATGACTGCAGCTTTGAAACCGCTGCTGCGATCTTTCCTCAGTTAAGTGTAATCCATCTTAGGCTGAGTCCCCGCTGGCGCTCAAAGCATGCGTGGCGGGTGTCCTGCGTCTGCTCGCGCGTGGGGGGAGGAGGGGGAGGGGGGGGGGTTTGGTGGCATTGCCGAATATTGAGCGAGCGGGAAAGTATAAAATTTTTATTTACCTAAGCGCTGAGCGTGTGTGCCCGCGCATACGCGAGCGCGCATCGCGTGAGCGGGGACTTGCATATATATATTGTGACAAACGGCTTACTCCGGGGCTCCGTCGTTTGTCCGGGACTGTTTAGAACACGGTCTTTTAGGGTAGGTTAAATGATGAGGCGTCACGTACTGTTCCTTTAAACAGGCTATGCCTGGTTTATTCAGTCCCAGGCACTGAGACTGCCACAGTGCATACAACAGAAAACAGATCAAAACAAAAGCTGCTCATCTGAGCGATAACTTAACTTAGATATCCCTGACTCAGGGTTGGAAGTGGCTTTTCCACTCCCAACAACAAAACAAGGTACTTTTGCAGTCTTATACAAATGAACAGAAAGATTGAACCTGTTAGGGGAAGAGGCTTCTCCCCTCTGTAGTTCAGCAGCCTTCCAGCCTCCTGGCTCTTGTGGAGAGACCAGAGCAAACAGGAAAACAGTCTTACATACCTGATTCCTAATTAGCATGATAGGTGACAGAAATCAGTCAGCAGACAAACTCTGGTCTGGATCTCTCATCCCTCAGTTCCAGTGCTTGCCAAACTGTGGGATGGAGTGTATGTATTATAAGGCTGCACTCCCAGGCCAAACAGGATAGAAACTGTTTAGTATCCTGGGAGCCCTATATACGGAATTTATTACCATCCCCTGGTTTCTGTCACATATCCTCCCCCCCAGCTCAGACCTCGAGGGATGAGCGACCATGGATATTAGGGAGTGCATCCTTGACAACCCGTCAGCATTGCCATGTTTGTGCCCTGACCTGTGTTCCACAGAAAATTTAAAGGGTTGTAGGCTTAGGAACCACCTGGTCACTCTAGCATTCTTTTCCCTGTTTTGACACATCCAGGTAAGGGGTGCATGATCTGTGACCAACCGGAATTTTCTCCCCAACAGGTAGTATTTGAGCGTCTCTACAGCCCACTTTATTGCGAGACACTCTTTCTCTACTATGGAGTAATTTTTCTCCTGGGGATTTAGTTTCCTACTTAAATAAAGGATGGGGTGCTCCTCACCTTGAGACTCCTGGGAGAGTACCGCCCCCAGCCCTACCTCAGATGCGTCGGTTTGGACTACGAACTCTTTGGAGAAGTCAGGTGTGACCAACACTGGTTGGGCACAGAGAGCTTCTTTCAGGCTTCTAAAGGCTTGTTCGGTTTCGGGGGACCACTTTACCATTAGTGGTCCTCTTGCTTTTGTGAGGTCAGTTAGTGGGGTTGCCTTAGTTGCAAAATTGGGAATAAACCTTCTATAGTACCCAATTAACCCCAAAAAGGTCCTTACTTGTTTTTTTGTAACTGGCCTTGGCCAATTTTGTATCGCCTCCACTTTGAGTGTTTGGGGTTTGAGTAAACCTCTGCCAATAGAATATCCCAGATACTTGGCCTCCTCCAGACCAATAGTGCATTTAGCGGGGTTAGCAGTTAGTCCAGCAGACCGGACTGCGTCAAGCACAGCTTGGACCTTTGGAAGGTGGGATTGCCAATCTTCACTATGGATTACCACATCATCCAGGTAGGCGGCAGCATACCGAGCATGTGGTTTTAAAATTTTATCCATCATTCTTTGGAATGTGGCGGGAGCTCCATGTAAGCCAAAAGGCAACACCTTATACTGAAAGAGGCCGTCTGGGGTTGAGAAGGCTGTCTTTTCTTTTGCCCTTTCTGTGAGGGGAACCTGCCAGTACCCTTTTGTTAGGTCTAGGGTTGTGAGATATCGGGCTTTGCCCAGTCTCTCTACAAGTTCATCTACCCTGGGCATGAGGAACAATAATTCGTAATTTCTGCCAGAACCCCAGGCCAATAGAAGCTTCGGAGAACCTTTTCTTTTGTCTTTTCCACCCCTAGGTGTCCCCCCAATGGATGACTATGTGCGAGGTGTAATACTACGTTACGGAATGTCCGTGGTACCAACAATTGTTTAGTTGTAACTGATTTCCTTTTATCAACCCGATATACTAGGTCGTTCTCTACCTCGAAGTAGGGGTAAGCAAGTGACCTATCTGGTTGGCCAGGAGTACTATTCTGGTCCCGTATATTTCCCCTTGCTACCGCTAATGTGGGGTCCTCCCACTGGGCCTTCTTAAAACTCCCAGGACTGACCTCTAGGTCAGCGAGGGTCTTATCCGGTTCTGGGGTGGTAAGTGTCTGCTCAACATCTTGATTTGGGGTATTCCCTACCAAAGTAGTGATGGGGAAGGGAATTTTACAGCACTCCTCCTTTTCCCCCTTCTTATTTGGGCCCTCGTCAACCTCCATTTCTGAAAAAGGGAAAGGATTTGTTTCTTCTAATACTTCGTTATGGTCCGCTATTGAACTCTGGGCGCTATTCTGAGCGGGGGACCACATTTTTAGAAAATGGGGAAAGTCGGTCCCTATTAACACATCATGTGCCAGTTTGGGTACAATACCCACCTTGAAATCTAAAGAACCAAACTCTGTTTCAAAAAAAACATCAACAGTGGAATATTCATGATTATCCCCATGTATACAACAAATTGCCACTCTTTGTGAACTGTTTCCCTGTTTCTTCTTAATGGGCAAGAGGTATTCGGACACTAGTGTGACCATGCTCCCAGAGTGAAGAAGTGCCCGAACCCTCTTACCATTAACCTTTACAAATGCCCACAGATGGTTATTCAAGGGGTCCTCTGGGCTAGGGCCCATACATTGGGACAACAGCGAATAAGGTTCCACGCTGTTGCATTGCATGGGCTCATCATTTAGTGGGCAGATTTTTGCTGTGTGGCCCCTCTCATGACAATTTACACATTTAGGTACATAGTCTGTGTCCCACTTAGAGCCTTTTCCCGGCTCCCCATGTTGGCTATTGCCCTTAGTGTGCGAACCACTGTTGCTGGTGCTGCGTGAAGGTGGTCACCGCTCTTCAGCGCCCCTTAACCCCGGTACCCTTTTACCGTCTCTGGAAGAGTCCTGGAACCTCGGGTAGTGGGGTTGCTCCACGACTGTGGGTTGCGGGTGCCCTTCTGCTGCATTGTACCTTTCTACGAGGGCCACAAGCTCATCCGCATTGTGGGGGTCACTCCGACTGACCCAACGGCGTAAGGCAGAGGGAAGTTTCCTCAAGAACTGGTCCATGACCAACCGTTCCACGATGTGGCTGGCTGAGTTGATCTCGGGTTGTAGCCACTTCCGGGCGAGGTGGATGAGGTCATACATCTGGCTTCGGGTGGCCTTATCCATCGTGAAGGACCATGCGTGAAACCTTTGGGCGCGAACAGCCGTGGTTACGCAGTGGCGGGCGAGGATATCGAACTTCAATTTTGCATAGACGTTAGCTTCGGCTGGCTCTAGATCAAAGTAAGCCTTCTGGGGTTCGCCGCTTAGGAAGGGTGCGATTAGACCAGCCCACTCAGCTTCTGGCCATCCCTCTCTCTGTGCCGTGCGTTCAAACGTGAGAAGATAGGCTTCCACATCATCCGAGGGTCCCATCTTCTGAAGGTAGTGGCTTGCCCTGGTCATTTTCGGAACTGGGGCTGCCACTGCCAGTGGAAGGTTACTGATAGTCCCCCTCAGGATCTCGAGTTCCTGCTGTAAGCCCTGAGCGAACCGCTGTTGCTCCTCTCTCAGCAAGCGGTTTGTCTCTTGCTGGTTTGCATTCGCGTTTTGCAGGGCTTCATTCGTCAGTTGCTGGTTTGCATTCGCCTGTTGCTGGTTTGCATTAATCTCTTGCTGGGCTATTAGCAGCTGTTGCTGGGCTGCATTCGTCTGCTGCTGGTTTGCATTAGTTTCTTGCTGGGCTATTAACAGCTGTTGTTGGGTTTCATTCACGTCTTTCTGGGCAGCGACATTGCGTACCAGCGCACCCACCACGTCTTCCATCTTGTTTGCAGAGGATGAAAAAACTTTTTTTTTTTTTTTTTTTTTTTTTCTTTCAAAGTTCTTCAACCCGCAGACCCCCTAGTGCTCTGCTCGCATTCTCCACCATATGTGACAAACGGCTTACTCCGGGGCTCCGTCGTTTGTCCGGGACTGTTTAGAACACGGTCTTTTAGGGTAGGTTAAATGATGAGGCGTCACGTACTGTTCCTTTAAACAGGCTATGCCTGGTTTATTCAGTCCCAGTCACTGAGACTGCCTCATTGCATACAACAGAAAACAGATCAAAACAAAAGCTGCTCATCTGAGCGATAACTTAACTTAGATATCCCTGACTCAGGGTTGGAAGTGGCTTTTCCACTCCCAACAACAAAACAAGGTACTTTTGCAGTCTTATACAAATGAACAGAAAGATTGAACCTGTTAGGGGAAGAGGCTTCTCCCCTCTGTAGTTCAGCAGCCTTCCAGCCTCCTGGCTCTTGTGGAGAGACCAGAGCAAACAGGAAAACAGTCTTACATACCTGATTCCTAATTAGCATGACAGGTGACAGAAATCAGGCAGCAGACAAACTCTGGTCTGGATCTCTCATCCCTCAGTTCCAGCGCTTGCCAAACTGTGGGATGGAGTGTATGTATTATAAGGCTGCACTCCCAGGCCAAACAGGATAGAAACTGTTTAGTATCCTGGGAGCCCTATATACGGAATTTATTACCATCCCCTGGTTTCTGTCACAATATATATATATATATATATATATATATATATATATATATCTTATACTATATTAGTGAAAGCACTGTATGTTTGCCTGCATGCATGCATGCCAGCCTGCCTGCCTGCCTGGATGTCCGGTGTCCCTAGGGGAAATCTCATTGGTCCCTTGGCCCGCCCCCGCACACCTCTCATTGGCCTGAGGCGGAGTGACGGGCCAAAGGACACACAGGGACACACACACACAGGGACACACACACACAGGGACACACACACACAGGGACACACACTCTCCCCCGTCAGTTGGACCGCAGCTCACCTTCCACACCCCCCCCCCCTCCTCTCCCGGTGCCCCTCCTCTCCCGGTGCCCCTCACTCTCCCGGTGCCCCTCACTCTCCCGGTGCCCCTCACTCTCTCCCCCCTCCCCACCTCACCCAAATCCCCACGCTCCGCAACATCCCCAGCCGCACCATCACCCTCACCGTGCGCCGCGGAGGAAGCGCGGCCCTGCTGCTCAGCAGCAAACTCCAGGCTCCTCCCCCCTCACGGCGCGGCCCTCCTGCTCTCCCCCTCACGTGCGCCGCTACCGGAGAGGGGAAGCGGCGCGGGACTCCCCATCACGTGCGCCGCTACCGGAGAGGGGAAGCGTCGCGGGACTCCCCATCACGTGCGCCGCTACCGGAGAGGGGAAGCGTCGCGGGACTCCCCATCACGTGCGCCGCTACCGGAGAGGGGAAGCGGCGCGGGACTCCCCATCACGTGCGCCGCTACCGGAGAGGGGAAGCGGCGCGGGACTCCCCATCACGTGCGCCGCTACCGGAGAGGGGAAGCGCGGCGCGGGACTCCCCCTCACGTGCGCCGCTACCGGAGAGGGGAAGCGGCGCGGGACTCCCCATCACGTGCGCCGCTACCGGAGAGGGGAAGCGCGGCGCGGGACTCCCCCTCACGTGCGCCGCTACCGGAGAGGGGAAGCGCGGCGCGGGACTCCCCCTCACGTGCGCCGCTACCGGAGAGGGGAAGCGCGGCGCGGGACTCCCCATCACGTGTGATGCTACCGGAGAGGGGAAGCGCGGCGCGGGACTCCTGCCACTCTTGCCCCCCCCCAGCTTCCCGAACTCACCTCCTGCCCCAGCCAGATGCCACGGGGTCAAGGTAAGTCACACACCGTCTCCCACCCACGCACTGTCACCCAGTCACCCACACACCCACCCACCCAGTCACTTTCACCCACCCAGTCACCCACCCACCCACTCACTCAGTCACCCACTCAGTCACTCACTCAGTCACCCACCCACTCAGTAACCCACCCACCCACTCACTTAGTCACCCAAAAACTCACTTAGTCACCCACCCACTCAGTCACCCACCCACTCAGTCACCCACCCACTCACTCAGTCACCCACCCACACACCCACCCAGTCACCCACTCAGTCACCCACCCACACACCCACCCAGTCACCCACCCAGTCACTTTCACCCAGTCACCCACTTTCACCCAGTCACCCACCCACTCAGTCACCCACCCACTCAGTCACCCACTCACTCAGTCACCCACTCACTCAGTCACCCACTCAGTCACCCACCCACACACCCACCCAGTCACCCACCCAGTCACTTTCACCCAGTCACCCACTTTCACCCAGTCACCCACCCACCCACTCAGTCACCCACCCACTCAGTTACCCACCCATTCAGTCACCCAGTCACCCATACAGTCAGTCACCCATTCAGTCAGTCACCCAGTCACCCACCCACTCAGTCAGTCACCCACCCACTCAGTCACCCACCCACTCAGTCACCCAGTCACCCACCCATTCAGTCACCCAGTCACCCACCCATTCAGTCAGTCAGTCACCCACTCACCCACCCAGTCACCCACTCACCCACCCAGTCAGTCACCCACTCACCCACCCAGTCAGTCACCCACTCACCCACCCAGTCAGTCACCCACTCACCCACCCAGTCAGTCACCCACTCACCCACCCAGTCAGTCACCCACTCACCCACCCAGTCAATCACCCACTCACCCACCCAGTCAGTCACCCACTCACCCACCCAGTCAGTCACCCACTCACCCACCCAGTCACCCACTCACCCACCCAACCACCGACCCAAAGTCACCCACCGACCCAAAGTCACCCACCCACTGACCCAAAGTCAAACCGACCCAAAGTCACCCACCCACCGACCCAAAGTCACACACCCACCGACCCAAAGTCACACACCCACCGACCCAAAGTCAAACCGACCCAAAGTCACCCACCCACCGACCCAAAGTCAAACCGACCCAAAGTCACCCACCCACTCAGTCACCCACCCACCCACTCAGTCAAGTGTCACACACCCACCCAGTCACCCACCTAGCTGTCAAGGGGGGGGGGGGGAAGCCTAACCCTGTCGTACGCCCCCCCAAAATTATATCCCGGGCAACGCCGGGTCTCTCAGCTAGTATATATATATATATATGCAAGTCACCTGGCTAAGCGCCGCCCGCTCAGCGAGCTAAGCGCTAGCGGGGACGCAGCTTTACTTGTAGGCCCCAGACTAATACCTATTGCTGAGGTGGGTGCCTGAGTCCTTTATTGATAACCGATATGCCACACGTGGCTGAGGTCAGACAGCAGGAAATAAGTACACAGCGTTTGTCATATAAACGCTTTTATATAACAGGTATTAATACTTAAGAACACTGTGATCCTCAACAAAGGATGTACTGTATGTTAGTGTCCGTTAGGAGTTGACCACCCAATCCTAGGTATATGGGCCTATATAAATGGTGCTGGGACACCGTTGGAGCTCTTAATGCACTAAAATGTAGCAGGCCTGTACTTCGCAAAGGTGCTTCAGTACCACTGTTAACTGCAGCCGATGAGGGTCCCCTCTGATGGCAATCGACACACTGTGTGCTTTCCTCTCTTAGCCCCACGTCTTCTACAGCCTTTGTCATTGGCTGCTATTATGTCCATCACCAGTCACATGTCCATAGCACACTGGAGAGGAACCTGCCAGGGAGCAGTGTGAGTGTGTGGCTTGCATCACACGGGGGGGGGGGGTTTACATAAGGCAGGGGTGCGCAAACTTTTCTTGTTGTGCCCCCTCCCCCTGCCTGCTCTCCTCCGTTGTCGCACTGCCCTCCTTACCTCAGTGCGGCGCCAAATGACGCCACGTGGTTGTGTGACATCACGTCACTTGGAGAAGAGCGCTGGGCCTCTGCAACTGCTCGCGCTCCCCAACAAAAATCTTGCGCCCCAAGTTTGCGCACCGCTGACCGCTGACATAAGGTATACATCACTAACAATATCCAAACAAAAACAATGATTTCTATAGTTGGGCTTTCGGGTTTTTTTTCATGTATAAAGCTATTCAGTATATATAACAACCAATACAATGTTATTCACTTTACTGTAACTCCAATATGTGTTGCTACGTGGGACTGAACTAATAGTGATGGGTTAATGTGAGGACTTTGCTGGCACCACAAATTCCTAAACCACCTGGGTCTAGAGTAGACAATACCCTTCTGGCACTGAAAGGGAACATGTATTGTACATTTGAGAGAATGCCTAAGGCTTTGTCCATAGTGAAAGTGAGCGCGAGCGCTACAGCGCTACTTTCCTCGCGCAAGCTTTCCTCTCCGGCGATGGGTGGACTGTAGGTTTTTGGAAAGCGAGCGAGGGGGTGGGCGCAGTCATGATGTGGAGGGGGGCGTGCCAAGGAAGTGTCTTTAGCAAATAATAAAATGCATAATGCCATGCAATTTACAAAAGTATTCTACAAATATATATACTATGTCATGCATGAAAACATGCCTGGTTAAAAAAAATTAACAATTATATAGTAATGGACAATACATCAGAAATTTCTCTCCATAAATTATCACGTTTGTAAACCTCAGAAATCACATTTTCAATAGTTTAGTTGTCCATATTCTCACAGCAAGCACAACTCAACTGACAAAGTAATTTGAACAGTATCCAGGCAGAATAGCTTACTACATTTTCATTGGCTGTTAGCCGCTCACATGACCAGACTGTCTTGCTACAACAGCAAACAAGTTTGTCTCCTCTGCTTTTGGTATCCTTGTATCTCAAGTGCACGTGCATGTGCAAGCTCGCGCTCACTATGGCCATGCGCTTTGGAAAACACACGTTTGTTTGTAGCGCAAGCTATGTAGCTTGCTCTGTATCTTGCACTATGGACGAGGCCTTATTGTCATGCAGCAAATTATTGATATGGCCTGAAAACAATTGTTAAGTGTATGTATTCCCAGGTCTAAATACAAAAGCCTTTTATAGTTATCATGCCAGTGAGTATAGCGCTGCAGGGCTGCCAGTGAGATTGGTGCTGCAGGGCTGCCAGTGAGATTGGTGCTGCAGGGCTGCCAGTGAGTTTGGTGCAGCAGGGCTGCCAGTGAGTTTGGTGCAGCAGGGCTGCCAGTGAGTATAGCGCTGCAGGGCTGCCAGTGAGTTTGGTGCAGCAGGGCTGCCAGTGAGTATAGTGCTGCAGGGCTGCCAGTGAGATTGGTGCTGCAGGGCTGCCAGTGAGTTTGGTGCTGCAGGGCTGGCAGTGAGATTGGTGCTGCAGGGCTGCCAGTGAGATTGGTGCTGCAGGGCTGCCAGTGAGATTGGTGCTGCAGGGCTGCCAGTGAGTTTGGTGCTGCAGGGCTGCCAGTGAATTTGGTGCTGCAGGGCTGCCAGTGAGATTGGTGCTGCAGGGCTGCCAGTGAGATTGGTGCTGCAGGGCTGCCAGTGAGTGTGGCGCTGCAGGGCTGCCAGTGAGTATAGTGCTGCAGGGCTGCCAGTGAGTTTGGTGCTGCAGGGCTGCCAGTGAGATTGGTGCTGCAGGGCTGCCAGTGAGATTGGTGCTGCAGGGCTGCCAGTGAGTATAGTGCTGCAGGGCTGCCAGTGAGTTTGGTTCTGCAGGGCTGCTAGTGAGATTGGTGCTGGAGGGCTGCCAGTGAGTGTGGCGCTGTAGGGCTGCCAGTGAGTATAGTGCTGCAGGGCTGCCAGTGAGTTTGGTGCTGCAGGGCTGCCAGTGAGATTGGTGCTGCAGGGCTGCCAGTGAGATTGGTGCTGCAGGGCTGCCAGTGAGATTGGTGCTGCAGGGCTGCCAGTGAGATTGGTGCTGCAGGGCTGCCAGTGAGATTGGTGCTGCAGGGCTGCCAGTGAGATTGGTGCTGCAGGGCTGCCAGTGAGATTGGTGCTGCAGGGCTGCCAGTGAGATTGGTGCTGCAGGGCTGCCAGTGAGATTGGTGCTGCTGGGCTGCCAGTGAGTTTGGTGCTGCAGGGCTGCCAGTGAGTGTGGCGCTGTAGGTCTGCCAGTGAGTATTGTGCTGCAGGGCTGCCAGTGAGATGGTGCTGCAGGGCTGCCAGTGAGATTGGTGCTGCAGGGCTGCCAGTGAGATTGGTGCTGCAGGGCTGCCAGTGAGATTGGTGCTGTAGGGCTGCCAGTGAGTTTGGTGCAGCAGGGCTGCCAGTGAGATTGGTGCTGCCAGTGAGATTGGTGCTGTAGGGCTGCCAGTGAGTATAGTGCTGCAGGGCTGCCAGTGAGATTGGTGCTGCAGGGCTGCCAGTGAGATTGGTGCTGCAGGGCTGCCAGTGAGTGCTGCAGTCTGCTTCTATACTACTGTATGAAAGTCCTGAAGCAGCTACACCCATCATCAATGCAACATGACCATCTTAATTGCATTTGTGATAAAAATGCAGAGTGAATAATCATTGAGCTGAACCAGACACCCTGTGTTATGCGAGCCCCATGAGTAGGAAGAGTTACTTAAAGCAGCCATGTGCCATGCTTGAAAAATATATTGGCGTCTACAGTAATAAGGCAATGAATAAGTAGAGATAGGACTGAAAGCTTTGCGCCAAACTTGGAATCTGCTGTACAAGTGGCGTTTCTTTCGCAAGTTCGACTTTCGCAAATTCGTCTGAGTTTGAAAACAGTCGCCTCTATATTTTTTGAAATGATGGGAAAATGTGAGCGAAACCAAAAATCCGCTTAAATTTTCCGACATTTGACTGAGAAAGTGTAAATGTGCTAAAAAAACAAACAAACTCTGCAGCGAAAAAACAGCTAACTAGGCACTTAGCCGAAATTGCAGCTTTCCCACGGTTTTTAAATAAGAAAAAGGTTCAAACGAACCTTCGCGGGTTTGTGAAGAAATCTTTGTCCGAAGGTTGGCGGGTCGTGCGCTGACGCATTCAGCCACCACTACTTGTAAGACAAACACACAGAGTGCACTGTACCTTTTATTCCGCACCTTCTAACATCAATGTACCAAGGTCTTTGCTTCAACTTTTACCTTGTGCATCAGCCTGCGATGTACGAAGGGTTAAAAGAAAGACTGATGGAGGAATTGCATGGTTATCATTTCTATCTTTTAGAGCAATGTTGCTGCTGTGTTCAGTAATGGCTCTGAGATGACATTACAGCTTTTTAGTGGGGACCTAGGTTGGCCGTATTTGTATTTTGTACAGATTCTGGTCCCCTGAGCTGGGATTATCATGGTTGAGCTCGGCGGGACACCACAGTTCTGCTTTTAGTAAGGAGCTCATACAAAGATCCAGTCTTATTTTGAAAGCCAAGAAACAGGATATGGTGCAAGAGGTGGAAGCAGAGCAGCTGGGAGACATACAGTATAACAGGAATCCAGGATCATTATTTATTTATAAAATATTTTACAGGAAGTAATACATTGAGAGTTACCTCTCGTTTTCAAGTATGTCCTGGGCACAGAGTAAAACAAATAATACATGGTTACAAGTACAGTTACATAAATGAACAGGGTATACATTATATACAAGACATTGCGTGCACAGTTAAAGAAAATATATATTATGGGCGTATGAAACAGTTACAGACCAGATTAAAATGTGAGACAGCCTTAGATTTGAAAGAACTTAAACTGGTGGTGGATGTGAGAGTCTCTGGTAGGTTGTTCCAGTTTTGGGGTGCACGGTAGGAGAAGGAGGAAGGTCCGGATACTTTGTTGAGCCTTGGGACCATGAACAGTCTTTTGGAGTATGATCTCAGGTGATAAGTGCTGCAAGTGGTAGGGGTGAGGAGCTTGTTCAGGTAGCTGGGTAGCTTGCCCATGAAGAATTTAAAGGCAAGACTGGAAAGGTGAACTTTGCGCCTAGAATCTAGTGATGACCAATCTAGTTCTTTGCGCATATTGCAGTGATGTGTGTTGTAGTTGCATTGGAGAACAAAACGACAAATTGAATTGTAGAGGGTGTCAAGTTTGCTAAGGTGGGTTTGAGGTGCCGAGCCATATACTACCCTATTTCCTCGATTCTAAGACGCCATCGATTCTAAGACGCACCCTTGATTTAATAAAAAAAAATGTGGGAAAAAAACCCAGTATATTAAATGTGCAGATTTTTTTTTTTTTTTAAACTAGCAAACAGTAGCATACATTTATCTGCACTAGAGAGAGGCAGACACAGAATGGGGAGAGAGAGAGACAGTATCGGATGAGCAGAGAGAGAATGGATGGGGGGGAAGGAGAGAATGGGGGGGGGAAGGAGGGAATGGAGGGATGGGGGAAGGGGATGGGGGAGGGAGACAGTGGAGGGGAGGGAGACGGGGGGGGAGACAGGGGAGGGAGACAGTGGAGGGAGACAGTGGAGGGAGACAGTGGAGGGGAGGGGGGGAGGGAGACAGTGGAGGGGAGGGGGGGAGGGAGACAGTGGGGGGGAGGGAGACAGTGGAGGGGAGGGGGGGAGGGAGACAGTGGAGGGGAGGGGGGGAGGGAGACAGTGGAGGGGAGGGGGGAGGGAGACAGTGGAGGGGAGGGGGGGAGGGAGACAGTGGAGGGGAGGGAGACAGTGGAGGGGAGGGGGGGAGGGAGACAGTGGAGGGGAGGGGGGGGAGGGAGACAGTGGAGGGGAGGGGGGGAGGGAGACAGTGGAGGGGAGGGGGGAGGGAGACAGTGGAGGGGAGGGGGGAGGGAGACAGTGGAGGGGAGGGGGGAGGGAGACAGTGGAGGGAGGGGGAGAGAGACAGTGGAGGGGAGGGGGGAGGGAGACAGTGGCGGGGAGGGGGGGAGGGAGACAGTGGAGGGGAGGGGGGAGGGAGACAGTGGAAGGGAGGGGGGAGACAGTGGGGGGGAGACAGTGGAGGGGAGGGGGAGGGAGACAGTGGAGGGGAGGGAGACACACACACAGACACATACACACACACACACACACAGAGTGACAGAGACACACACACACACACACACACACACACACACACAGAGACACATAAACCCACACAGAGTGACAAAGACACACACACACAGACACAAACACACACAGAGAATCACACAGAGAGACACATACAC